>NW_020653850.1:13708839-13756243 GCF_003589595.1 Hyposmocoma kahamanoa
AATATGGGTATCATTTTCGAGGTATTTGGGGATGCTCATTACGAATATGGCACTAATTTCTAAATCCAAGATGGTTTGCACGATTTTTCGAATAATGGCAAGTTGGATACGTTTTCGAGGTATTCGAGGTTGCTCATTATGAATATACCACTTGTTTGTCAATCCAAGATGGCTGACACGATTTTTCAAAAAATGCTTATGGGTATCCTTTTCGAGGTATTTGGGGATGCTCAATACGAATATGGCACTCGTTTCTAAATCCAAGATGGCGGGCACGATTTTTCAAATAATGGCAAGTTGGATATCGTTTTCGAAGTATTTGGGGGTGCTCATTACGAATATAGCACTTGTTTGTAAATTCAAGATAGCGGACACGATTTAAAAAAAAATGCAATATGGATAATATACCCAAATACCTCCAAAAGGAGAGCCATTATTTGAGGAATCGTGCCCGTCATCTTGCATTTAGAAATGCGAAAAGTCGTGTCAGTCATCATGTATTCAGATATAAATGCCATTTCCATAAGGATTACCAAAAATAAATTATTTGAAAATTCTTGGCAACCATCTTGGATTTAGAAATTAATGCCACATTCTCAATTACCACTCCCAAACAACTCGAAACGTCTATAATTCTCGTTGTTAATCGACAATGTCGTAGGCACCTTTAGAATCCGTTCGTTACCTTTATTTTGTCAAAATAATCAAAATGAATACTACCATTACATAGTTACAAAACTCGATTTACGAAAAATATTTGTAAATAGTTTTCGCCTTGTTTACGGGTTTTTATGGGATTTTTACGTTTGTTTAACACTTTTCTTCACACTTGTATTCAGAACCAAAAGGTATATAGTTAGGGGGTCAGAGTTCTTGGGGCACACACTTCACGTATGGATATTAAAAATTACTCACAACCTGCTATGTTTTTTCATTTGTAGTTTTAGTTTCAAAATTATCAATAAATTTTAGACATAAATTTTCCGATGTCTTTTTTTTCCAGTCGATTAGAATAACTGGCGGAACTGATATCCCATATTGCAAGGTGTTGTCCTGCATTATCTATAAATTCAACTCGAGTTTCGTCCATCGTAGTTAATTTGAAAAATTACCATATACACCTCACTAACCGTGATGCAACCGAGTGTGGCTGCAGAGCGACTATCGTGCAGCCGCCGCGCGGTTGCAGCGCTTCTAGAAATTGTGTGAAAAGTGACAATCGTGCGGCCGTCGCGCGGCCGCCGCGCGGCTGCAGCGCGGCTAATTTGAACGCCCCCTAAATTAAAACATATTAATCAGTACTGCAGTCTTATGTCCGTTTGGGACTCTTCATCAGAGATGAAAATTTTTGTAAAATCCGGAATAATAATTTCATTTCCTATGTGTAACAATCGCGAAAACCTAAAAACTCGATATTCCTATTTACTTTGTACTTTCATTCATTGATGAATATTTAATAGAGTAACTGGTGCTTTTTCGTGACTTGGAGAGAAATCGCCATAGTAACAGTTATTCGTTCTTTCGAATAGACGTTACTTATCTTATGTAAGTACACCTACGTGTTTTGTTTGTGTAAATACACCTACATTTAAAGACTGTTTAAAGATATTTTTCCAGTATTATATTCACCAGACTATGACGTAGCTAAATTAATTTTGCTTATGAATTATTTAGTATTTAGGTTAGTTATTATATTTAAAAGTACTACACTGGTGGAGGGTAAAGTGGCGAATTCAAATAATTTGAGATGTATTCTCCGTTCGCGAAGATCTTGCTTTTATGTATTTCAAAAAATGATTAAAAAAAAGTATAGTAAAGCGTATGTATGTTAAGAAGAAGTATTCTTCCATTCCCTTATAGGGTCTACTGTTATTTTTTAATGCATCTTACTTTCCAAGGACCTTCCTCTAAATAAAAAAAAATGCTCTATGTGAGAATTCATAAAGTAATTGATTAAAAATCTAAAACAACTGTGGGACACCCTCCGACCCAGATCAATACTTATCAATTTAAGATGAATTACATAGTCACTGAAAAAGAAATAAAAAATGCTATGAATAAGGTTAATCTCAATTTAAAAGAAAGTTGCATGTGTGTGAATTTCGGAATATTTTATCATTCATGCGTCAGCGAAGTATGTATGATGTTTTTTCTTTTACTACACTTAGTAACTACAATTGGCGGCGGAATTCGTTTACTTATTTTACGTGAAAAATTGCTGCACCAACAACGATAACCTGAATCGAAATTAAGAACCACCGACACGAGTTGACTAGTGCGATGAGGATGGTTTCAAAAAGGTGGAAAGGAAAGAGAAATACACCAGCCGTAACCTTATTGGTACCACTCTGACTGGCACTAATCATTTACTACCAGCGGTATCGACGACGTTGTTATACGTGATACGGGTGAAAGCCAATCCTACTTTGAGGGTCGAACGGTTGGGGTCCCGCTATATTGTGAATCTTAATTCATTTGTAGTGTGAGTACCAACTCAACATCTGTCGACCTTCATGAAGGAAGAGTTTTGGCCGAAGAGTGTCATCTATCGTCGTTTCCGAGGCCGGTTACCGGAAACCCAAGTTGCGCCACATGTCGCAGTCCATACGTGTAAATAAATAAATACATACGTTTTATATTGTATGTATGTTAGTCTTTAAGTTATATGTTATATGGGTCATGTGGCCTGACATAAATATATAAATAAAAATAAAGCACCGTGTGTTTCAAAATGTCTAAAGAAAGATTATTGTAATATTCTTCTTATTGTTAAGACACTGAAAATAAATATACTTTTTGTATTAATTATAAAGAGTTCCTCCAGGGAAGCACTGCCACCTTACCTTATTTCTGCCGCCAAACAGTAACGTGAGCATTACTGCGTTTCGGTTTTGAAGGGGGTGCTGGTGAAATTACAGGCACATGAGACTTGTCTTAGGGTGACGGGAGCAGTGGCAGTGCCACTCAGATCTTTTTGTGATTTAAAGCTCTGAATGGCACTGTAACTATCATGGACAGGCGTGTCGCTTACCACCAGGCACACGACAGTCCCATCACTTATTATAAAAAAAGTATTTGCTGCGATTGTTAAGCAACCGCTGCCCTGGGCAAACGAGTAGGTCGTTATATAGTAGCAATCTACAAATAATAGGTACGCAAAGATACGCTTTGTATATTTCCAGGCATATCCTTTATTATTTCTACAACAATCACTAGATTATTCAAAATCGGGAACTACTGCGTGTCTCAACTTTGAGGTTTGATTTTAATATTTGCATGATGGTTATACTTTCGCTCAGTTGTGTTCCAACATAATTTGATTGGCACATCTGATAGAGAAAGCCGTAACAACTCGCCCTTGATTGCTAATGCCATATGCCCACGGGACTTTGTTCTACGAAGTACTTTCTCAGTAACAGAGACGGACAGAATGGATATACTACAGTGTTATTATTTGACATATTGACTTTTTGTCAAAGTAATGACATTGGCAATGCTGGCATTAAGGCAGGAAATCAATTTCTACGTCGAGAATATGTTGCGTCATTGAATTCGCGATTCGCGCACACGACATAGATTTTCCTTAAAGTCGTTCCCCGTCTTAATGCGGACCCGACAGCCTACAGGGTAAATTCAAATTTGACTCTGCCGCCGCCGAATACGCCCTAATTGCGCCCCGGAATCCTTGTCAACAACTCAATTTCAATTTTCGTGAGCCACCACTGGTATTTATTTAAAACTTCCAGGTAACAAGCGCGACATTTAAATATCTCCAACAAAGGTCAACGTAATATGATGATGAGAGAATTAACTCATATTTGAGCTTCTATGTTTAATAATTTAATACTTTATCGATATCCATCTTTGACCTCATCTTCACTTTCCATCAGGTGAGATGGAGGTCAAATGCACTTTTACATTTGAATAATTAAAAAAAAATTACATTTTTTAAATAAAACTGGTAGATGTGGCAACAATTAATTCATTATTCGCATATATATAAATTTAGCGGAAATCCGAGGAAAAGAACTCTACTAGATACTATTTTTTATTCTATGCAATCATTGCGTAATGAGGGTTCTTAAAGTCGAAAACCATGTTTTAGGTATCAGATTTTAAGGCTTGATTGTATATAATATTTTTTCTACGTGTGAATAAAAATAATGAAATACAACCATTATTTAAAGATTATTTGTTATCCAGGACAACGAACTCAAACGAAAGCCAAACAAGCGTCACAAAACAAAAAACCAGAGAGATAGAACAGAAATGTCCGTGATTGCCGATTGAACGTTTGAGTAGCGTCATATTTGATGTTTTATGTTGTTTTTAAATAGTTTTTTTACCAAATGGCTTCGCTTATGTACTGTTATGTAAAATTTTGAGATAGTATTTAATAAAAAAATTGAACTTTAATACTTTCACAAATATGTCGCATACTGAGAATGACAGTGACACAATGCAAAATTTTTGATTTTGAGTAATGAACTTTCAGCTAAATAAAAGGGAATACATAGTTTTAGAATAAAGTATTGCACAAATTTTCCCTAACACAATAGAATGAAGTTATTTTTAACCGATTTCAAAAAGGAGGAGGTTCCAGTTCGACTGTATTTTTTTGTTTTTTTTTTTTGTTATTTGTGTGTATATTACGCGATAACTCCGGTTTTTTGAACCGATTTTGATGATTCTTTGTTGCGAAGAGATACCCACCTCAGTAGTGGTCCCATTCAAATTTGAAGAAAATATTTCATTTCTAAGGGTGTCAAACTAGGGGATGTATCCGGATGTATTCCGCGCACTTTCGGTAGCCGTTTTCAAAAAAACTTGGCAAATAGATATCATTCCACGCACTTTTGAGGTCGGTTTTTTAGTACACTGTGCTGAAATTACTGAGAATTTCGTTTAGTATCACTATTGCTTCTAATCTTTTCAAGTAACAAATAAAACTATTTTTCCGGATTTTAAATGTTATATTTGTTTTTTTCAAAATTTTAAATTTTTATTTGTTTATTTGAAAAAACAAATATACACGATTTAAATCCGGAAAAATAGTTCTATTTTCTATGTGTAACAATCGCGAAAACGTAAGAAATTTTCATGTAAATTAATCTTTCTTATTATGCAATACGGTCTCAAAAGATTTATAAAAACAAGTTATGCAATGAGATTTAATTTTAAACTTCGAAAATAAAAGGATAAATCACTTTATAACTTATCCACTAATCAGCGAACATCTGTCTCAGCAATATTGCACTATATTAGTCTTAATGCAAAACGACACTATACAAAAAATTACGATATCCTTTACGGAGTTACTAGTAAATTGTTTCACAACTCAGCGATGTGTGTAACTACAAAAAAAAAGTCGGAAGATCGCGCTGTCTCCTATGCCCCGTTCCCCATAAACAGCATAATGTCATTACGTCGTGTAGCAAATTCTAAGCAAACGACATACACGGGGGTTTTTTATACTTTAAAATCCAAGATCACCTTAAAAATATAAAAAATAGTTTTTTTTTGTATAGTTCTATTGAGACAGACGACTGTTTAAGAGCACAGAATTTAATTAGCAAAAATACGACGTTATTTTTTAAACTTATATATTATTATTATCTTTTTTATACTTATATATATTCATTATATTACATAATGAAATTTTGCCCATGGTCCACCCAGGTGAACCCGGCATGTGGTCCACGGGTAAGAAGCGAAATTATCTAATTCAGTAGCGATAATAGAATTCAGGTTCAAAACTAAAATAGCGCCTTTGTGAAGCTTTGTGATATGGTCTATAAAATTATAATTGACAGATTAAAGTACAGGAGCAGAAAAATAGCTTTCATTTAAGTTTGAAGCTTTCTAATTTACAAATGTTTAAAAAAGAAGACGATCCTTGTCAGTGATTTAGCTTTGTAAAATTAGTTTCTGGATTTATTTTCTCAGCTTCATTGTTTTTATTTTTAAGTACAGACTATTTAGGATTGATCCAAAAATAAAAATAATATAGGCACATCATTAATTTTAATCAGATTTCTGTTTATAAACTACCTCAAACATTTTTTTTTAATAAGCGCGCATTTGACCTTATTTTCAGCATGCACACTTAATAATGCCTATTCACATATAGTTCCACATTAACAGTGACATTTGCAATGTTTAAAAGATTGTTCAAGCATGGTCATTATGTATCTTTTTAAAGTTGTTTCCAGATGATCGCAAAAAGTTAACAAAGAAAAAGTTGCGGCGAATCAAAAGAAGCTTGTCGCAAGGCACAATCCAATAAACAACTGTGAACAGGGTGGAGAAGTGAACTCCACTAGGGATTCGGGTGGGTAAAGATTATTTTAAGGAGTGTATAAATAGAGTGTATACTTCAATTTCAATTCGCGTCTTGGTAATTACGGGTTTTACTTTTCCTGATATCGTATTGCATTGTGTTATTTATAAGATAAAAGTAATAAATCTGTTTAAAACACAGCCAATTGACATTTTCTGTATGAATTGCGCATTTTGTACGGCAAATCAGACACTTTTGTTTGTGTTTTTTTTGCCAAAATAGTTTGTCTTCATCTGTATGAAGTTCAGTTTTACATAATTGTCGAACTAGATTTTCTGTGAGCCGATGACGAATTACGCGTGACATGATTAGTTATTTACTAAATATGTAATGAATTATGAGATTCCAAAGTTATCAGTATAAAATATTTGTTTGATAGCGAGCATTGTTCATCGATTTTTCTTTATGATTTACAATACAATAGAATACAAAAATTCTTTATTGTACACCAAAAAAGGAAACAAATACAATACAATTAAATTAAAATTAAGCGGTGGTACAATGGGCGGTCTTATCATTTTAAACGATTTCAGCCAGACAACCTTTTGATGGAAGTAATTATATAGTTCACAGGAAAATGACAACTGTGTATGAAGAATTACTAATCAATAGATAAAAATTGATAAATAAGTGCAAATATACATATATTTATAAAAAAATAATAAATCAATACATATATATGAATATCGTAAACTGCTATATATTCTTATACCTAGAAATATAAAATTTCTAAAACATAATTTCAAATTATGGTTTAAAGCACTCGAAATCATACTCAAGTCGTATTTCCGGTACTTGAAATCATGCTCGGACACACACGGACTACACGGGTACAGTTCTGGAATACGGCCCTTGACTTGGGTGTGATTCGGGGCGCTAGAGGTCATGCTCGGGTCCTTGCCATTAGGATTGTATTTCCAGTGCTTGAAATCATACTCGGATCCTGACTTGGGCATTAGAGTTCTGGAATGCGACTCTGAGGGTCGTATTCCAGAGCTCTGCTCAATGCTCGGGTCAGGATTTGAGCGGACTTGAGCACTGGAAATGCGACCCTAATGAAGGACTTGAGTATGATTTCTAATGCTTTGAATCATGCATATATCGTATTGAGGAAAACATAGAAAAGTACGTGTTTCCTTTCTAATGCACCATTGAACATCTCGTGATGCTTTAACATCTCCAGCGGCTCAAGGTTAACTGTTAGCTCGTTTTCAATAAGTATTTCTGTTCTAGTAAAAAAATGAACTCAATCTATTTGGATATGAGCATCCATAAGAAAAAGTTTTATTTAAAGGGAAAATTAATTTAATATTGGTATGATTAAAATGTGGAAAAAACGTTCCGTCAAGTTACCTTGGCCTCCCTTGGGATCGGTTATAAAAGTGGGTTACAAGTTAATCGCAGCTAGGAGCAATGCGTAATTTTGTTATGCGGTAACGTAACCCGTAAACATTCGCCATTTGCGTCCGACCACAGTAATGGTAAATCCGAAGATCCCTATAACGCACCGTTTCATTCTGATATTTTGCGTCATAAGAAATGCTCCCTTTATCATCTTTATTATTCTAAGCGCTATTAAAGATTGAATTTCCAGTTGAAATATAACCTTCTACATTCACTACAAAGATACCACGGTTAAAGAGATGAGTTTACCATGAATACAGCTGAGGTTTAAACTCAGCGAACTATGCAATAACAGATGCCTAAAACAAATCGCATAATACGCTACAAACATTCAAATAAACAACATTCTCATGTCAGATTGCAATTAGGACATTACGTTTCGAGTGATTGACTTTCGAACTTGATAGTTCTGGTATACAGCTACGGCTACGTTTTTTACGTTTATGTGTACTGAAAAATTATTTGCAATATATTATATTGTGTTAAATAAATGTAGATAACACGCTGCTTATTTTTGTATGTCCGTTAGCGATTATTTGAAGATGAAGTGGTGTGCACACCTCCTGTGCGTCGAGTGCGAAGTGAAAATTATTTTGGTAGGTGTTTGGCACGGGTTCAATCTGACGAGCACAGAGCGAGATCTCTGCACAGTCGCCGTGTGTTGCTGTAGTTCCAAGCTCTTCTTCACGCGACATACTTTATAATGGAACAAACTTACTTTTACAGACGCATTTGAAACTAGCAAATTTACTTCTTAAACAATAAAGTTGTGAACTCCAGCTAGCGACTCTATGGACGGCACCAATAAATTTGCACTATATGCCGCCCGAAATACAAATATCATGATTATGAAAAGATATTTAAATAAATTCCTGTGACTAAAAGTATCTAGTTCAATGTTACTTCATATTTAATTATCGCAGCAGTAAACATAATCAAAATCTACATCTTTGAGAGCCTTTAGTCTATATTTGTCACATAAAGTATTTGTGTATAGCAGTTCTTATGAAACTTTTGGTCGCAACGCCCAAGGGAGGCGCGCAACGGTTGAAGGGGGGTTGCCAGTGCTTCAGTATTATGTACTACTTCAGTGCCTGCTCTAAAATCGGAAAATTTCATTTTTTATGTTAATGAGGCTTAACTTAGAAGTTAATATCAACTAAATAAAATTTATAGTTGGTTAGGAATGTACTTTTCCATAAAAATTGTAACGTACTTTATAAGAAAAATATTCAGTAAAATATTCTAAAGTAGCGTTTTTATTAATCCAACAAAAAGGCAACAAGCTAAAAGCAAAAAGTACGTATGAATACGGATTATTAGAGTAGTAGAGCTTATAGCTAGAATCTTTGCTATTTAAAGCTCTGCAATTGTTATGGATAGGCGTGTCGCTTACCACCAGACTCACCGCCTTGTTCATACCGTGTCACTTGATATTACAAAAAACATATATACTTTTTTGGCGCAACATATAAGCTGCCCAAGAGCGTGATACGCTCGCTCATGTTAATTAAGGGAATTCAGTTTAATAATATTCTCCTTCAACTTTATTTTCTTTGAAATAAAAGGTACTTTAAGTTGTACTTATATTCTGTATTTAATAGCTAACCTTTGTCTATTGGGCAAACGAAGTCAAGGACTACTCCAGTTATTTTTAAATGCCAAAGTTTTATCGCTGCTCTCTTTGCTAGTCCATCATTTATATGTTTGGCATTTACCGAGTTACATTAGAAGTTTGGGAGGCCTTTAAAAGTAATTTTGCGGCGGCAGTTCTACACATTGATATTTAGCGTTTTTACTAATATAGATACTGTGAAAACCGTCAAACAAAAAAATAAACTGAATTAGGTTTCGTAGATACGTGTTATAAGAATTGAAAATGACGTCTTTACAATCCATTTGATAAGGGGCAACAATCCATTTCATAAGAGGCACTGTACAGAAAGGGTTAAGGTTTGCCCGTCTCCCCTTTGATCTTTATATAGAAAATGACAGCAGGATAACGTTTCATAACGTACTGAACTGACGGCTCATGATGTTATGCAAGTTCAAACATTAAGCTTCTAATGAACCTTACATACTCGTAATGCGTGCTAATTAAATTGTATTTCACCCTAACGAACTTTATTCCGCATGTTATTAAAAGTGTTTGTTTTTAAAATACATTCAAGTTTAAATCTCTCCAGTTTAGGTGTAACCGCTTCCTTAGTAACCTTAACCTTTGATGTTTTGTTTATTGCACGCGTGCATCTTCTTATTAAGAGATTGCGACTAGCAAACGAACTTAGACGTCCCAATGTCATTAAGCCCACGAAAATAACTATAAAGGGTTCTGCATACGACAGTAATTAACCTCCCATGCCATGTAACTTTGTTAGCTCGATTTGTCATAGTAGAACTGGTCCAGGCATGTATATGAGCGTATATTTGTGTATGAAAGCGCTGATATACCTAGTTAAGTGGATAATCCGCCACTCTGACGTGTACGTCAAAACATACATGTTTTATCCGGTATTTCAAATGCATTGTGCAATTCATTCGATGCTTTGTTTACATGAACTGACCGCGTTACCTACTTTGGAACTACACGGTCAAAATTTCAAAGCACCTAGAGTTATCGAAACTCAGCAAAGTTACTCCCATGGAGATCCCCGTACATAAGAAACAGTTTTAGTCAGTAATACCTACATCAATCGTAGAATATTGATAAAAAATATTCTTGTTCTCCGGGAATGTTCTATACATATTTTTTTATAATATGAAGTGACGGGACGAACAAGTCGTGCGCTTGATGATAAGCTACACGCCTGTCTATAACAGTTGAGTGCCACTCAGAGCTTTAAATCGCAAAGATCTGAGGGGCACTGCCACTGAGCCCGTCACCCTGAGACATAAAGTTGACAAGTCCTATGTGCCTGTAATTTACCCTTCTAATACAGCACACCATACCCTTCTAAACCGGGATGCAGTAATGCTAACATTACTGCTTGGCGGCAGAAATAGGTAAGGTGGCAGTACTACCCTGAACGAACTCTAAATATATTAATTAGTTTGATAAGAGACTTATATAACTTCTTCTAACATCAACTTAAGTGCCGATACAACCTCGTAATATAGTAAAGTTGAGGATATGCACTGATTAGTATACGGTATGAAAACATGTTTCCTAAAAATGTTGATGATAGAAAAAAACACAAACTTACCTCGAAATTTTACAAGAAAACCGCTGTATTCAAGAGGTAACTGAACTGAACTAAACAAAATAGGGGAAAGATGTACCAGATGATCCCCTTAAGGGAGAATGGTGGTAGATTAAAAGATATTCAGCTTAAAACAGATGTAAAGGTGTTGAATGATAGAACATTTATCTATTTACGTATTGTCTTACTAAAACCGTTTTATTTTTTAATCTTTCATTATTATATTTGAATATTTTTAAAACCCTACTAAAGGATCGTCTTGGACACCGGGGTGTCCAAGATGATCCTAAGGATATCCTTAGGGCAAGATGATCCAGGGAATCACCTTGCCTCTATTTAGGAAAATTTCTAGGTTTTGGTAGAAACAAATGAAAACAACAACTATTTAGACTTTACAAAGTCCTCACTTATGTAATCTAGGTATATGAAACAACAGTTACGGAACTTCGAGAACAAATAATCCTAATTAATTTATATCTTACAGGTACCTAAGGGTGGGCGATATTGTTTTTTATGGCAAGTTGCTATCCATCCTCGTCTCCATATATTTAATGTACTTTTTACGAGCTCGATTTCCTACTTAATACATCTGATGAAAACAGTTTTTTTTTCACCTAAATATTTCATTGAACTGACAGACCCTTTAATTTTACCTTTAGTCCGTCTTTTTAATGACATAATGCGTACCCACTGCTAACTATTTACTTGCCGATCTATGTGACGTCCTACTTTTTACGCCTCTAGTTCTTTAGATCATAGTCTTCCGACCACCCACCACAAATGGTTTTTCTTTTACAATTACGCGACCTGGTCTAAAACAAGAAAAAGCATTTATATTTGTTATTAATCGAGATCGATCATGTAAACGAAATTCAGTCTTTTACTATTTTATTCGTATTGTAATCTATTAAATTAAGAGGTTTCAGTACTCAGAAAAACATACACATTAAAAATAGTCCGTTAACAATATATACAGTACAAGATGATCTCCACGGATCATCATAATCATAATCATATCATTTTTTGCATTATGTGGTACAAAAGGTCTTAAAGCTGTTATTATATTCCAACATAAACCCTGTAAGGGCACTGCAATTAACTTACTTCACTATACTTATATTAATACTAATAGGTACACATAAATTTATGCCAACTATACTGTACACATAATATCATGTACTTTTATTGTCGAAATACTCTTTTAGGTCATAGAAACAGTTCGAGAGCAAGTAACTTTTCAGAGCGTTTGCGAACATGTAATTATTTTCTCGTCGAACATGTAATTATTATTATCATCTCCGCTGAATGTACCGACGTGTGAATTAAATAATATATGAACAGAAAGTACAAGAAAAGGTATGTAAGAATAGAAAGTGCAAAAGAAACAAATTTTATTTTGCAGCTTCAATCATCTAAAATAATTTGAATATATAACAATCAAAAATTGAAATGAGTGTAATATTTTGATGCATGAAATAGGAGAGACTGGAAAAAAATGTAGAATACAATGGCGACCGCTCGCTGTCCGCCGTACAATAGCAACAGGCAGTTGATTAAATCAGATTGTACAAACATTCCGTTTGTGTAATGCAGACTCAATTTTGCAATAAATTTCACTACAATAACTTGTATTTTTCTTCCTTTCTTTCTCTTGTGCTTGCGCTTTTTAAATGTTTGTAAAGTGTACAGATTTGCTCGATTTTTGTTACTGTCGCTCGATATGGTGTCTTTTGACGATTAATAGGCGCCTACAGATTCGTTTGTTAGTCATTAAAAAATGTCAAACTTAAATTCGAACAAACTTGTAGGCACCTACGCCTAATTCAAATTCCACAGTGTGGATCGTCAAACAATAAGTTGTCAATAGTCTATTGCTTACATATTTACTCGTTTTGGTTGATCACACGTATCGACTGTTAATGAAACAGATCTGTTGGCACCTACAAAGATTTGTATCTGAATTGACAATTTGGCCGCCATTCTCAAAACAGCAATTTTTTTCATGTACGGTCCTTTCCTGTCTCTGTATAACATTTTAAAAAACCACAATTATTTTTATTTACTTTTTACTTTTATCTAAAGGTATTTTTAAGATTTTAGCTCTGCTACTTAATTATCATATTTATTTGATTTTTAAACCCTTGCTCTTCAATTACCGTAGCCTGTCCGGATGCTCCCTTGGTCTGCAAATTTACATCTCATTATTCAAATATGGACTGTAGTTGTCTGAGAATAAATGATTTTTGATTTGATTTGATTATAGTCTGGAATGAATTACACCAATGCCATTTAATATCCGGGATGGCGAAATACTGCTCGTGTAATAACATAAAAATATAACCCACGACGACTTTGAAAATGTATCATCAAATTTCCGAGTGTCCGGCCGGAAGGTATAATTACCATCGCCATTCATTTTCAAAGGGCTCATCCCTAAACCACGAAATATTCGAAATTCACTATTGCCTGAATCGCAAGATATCAGCCGCGTCTCGGCACTTGACTAGTGCAAAAGTACCAGTATACGTATCCGCCCGCAATTTACATGAATATCTAATTACCGTAACTTTGGTTTTAAAATTGTCTAATTCCCGTTGTCCAATTTATAAATTACATTTTTCGAAAAAATGTGTTGTTGTTGACTTATTGAAATAAGAGAGCTAAGAGGCCTTTATGTTAATACATAAATATACGATATTCAAATATTTTCTGTCGCTTCCAGTTTAAGAAATTTTTAAGGAAATGGTCCGTGCTTCCAAGTACCGTAGTATAAATTACCGTAGGTTTTTTAATTACCGTAGTATGAAAATATTGAAGAGTTTTAAATATTACATACTATATCGTAACAGTATAAAGTATATCCGAACATATCATGATATAAACCTGGCCTCTAAATAATTAGACCTTATAATAAAATCAATTAACAATATTTTTTCAACATAATGGGAAGATAAAAAAAAGTTGAGGAGGAAATTTTAGAAAACAAGAGATTTGCGGCGCGTCAGTGGTAATAACGGTAAAATATAATTCAATTTTATATCAGCGATCGACAAAGACGGAAAAAGAAAGGGATATGTGAATAAAGAAAAGTAATTGTTACCAGTTTGGGAAATGAGTGTATAAAAATCATTAAAAAAATCGAACACTAAACAGAATCAATCTCAAAGCATGGTGTAAAAGCTACAAGAAAAAATGTCAACCACTGAACTGAATGAACAACTCAATTCTAATGACATTTTGACATGACACGCAATTTGTCAGTCACAAAGTTCATCCCTAAGAATATTTTTGTGTTTTTCTTAGAGTACGCTATAACCGCGATGAATGTACTATACTTCGAGTTCCATAGCTCTCTAGGTAAGTCCTAGAGACCTATGGAACGAATTATGATCGGTTTCTCTCTACTAGATAAGATTCGGACTGAAGCAATACGTTTACGCACCAAAGTCATCGTCGTGGTCGTACGGGATGCCAAACAGAAACGGTAATGGGCTGGACACGTATATGTCGTAAAGACGACGACCGCTGGAGCCGGAGAGTTTTATTCTGAAGACCTCACGTAGGAAGATGAAATTGGGCAGACCACCAACGAGATGATCGGGCGGAATTAGAATGACGGCTGGGCTAACATGGAGGAGAATCGCCTCAACCGAGGACAGTGGAAATCGTACTAAGAGGCATATATCCAATAGTGAAAGTGGAATCAATAATATGCTAAGAAGAAGAAGAAGACGAAGATGTTATGCTATATATAATAAAAAAATAAATAAAAAATTTGGCTTACGAGTGTTTCTGCCGATACAAGTGCCATTCAAGACATTTTTAATGAATTTATAGAAGATTTTTTTAATGATAATAATAACAAAAAAAAACTTAAATTGAAAAAAAAACCATAAAAGTATTTTGTTTCGGTGTAATTAATTATAAAAAAGTAGAAAATCGAATTAAAACTTTTTTTTATATATATGTTATTAATTGTAATTTTTACTTTAGTTCTTAAAAATGTTTGAACTTTCTAATTACAGCAGCTAAGTAAAATAACAATTTCTAATTACCGTTGCCATAAAATATTCGTGTCTTAATAACTTAGACAATGAATTTTTTTCCATCCTCTAAGCTTAATAACTCGAAAACTACTTTGTCTATTCTAAGCCATTTAAACATTTTAATAGCTTAGATTGAAGTTGTTCATATTTCAATGTTATTGGGTATATAATAAGCGAGAAAAAGGTATTAGGCTGAGAACACTAAATTGTGAGAATAGCCGAATTATAAGACGAATGTTAGAAATCGAATTCTTAGGATTGTTACACATATGAAATGAAACTATTTTTTTTCGTATCTAAAAGGAATATATTTGTTTTTTCAATTAGTTTCATTGCCTAAGAATGTTAAGAGTCAATGCTTTCAAATTCAGGCCATACTCATGTCGATATAACATTCTGAATATTTATTTCAATAGCTACTATTATTATTTAATTGCCTCCGTGCCCGAACGGTTACCATGTCGGACTGCCACGCAGAGATCCCAGGTTCGATTCCCGGGCCGGGAGAAATATTTGTATGACCTACATGTAGACAACCACAATTTACACCCAAATTCACGAGAGAAATAAATGTGTATGTCCATGGAACTCGCAACACAGGGTTTCCCTATGTTGAGTGTGTGCGTTATTAAAAAAAAATACTCCATACACGACCGGACTTGTGCTTGGCACAGCTAAAGCAACTGTCCCAGTGTGAAGTGTTTTTGGCTTTGGATTTTATGTATCTGTCGAAGTTCAAGTTGGGACGACAGATCTATTCCAAGTAGCTGGAGATGGGCGGCTATCGGTATGGATATATCACGAAAAGTCAGGGTCAGGTCAAAGGGACTCCGTTTAGTGGAGTATAGACACGGCTGCGTTTTCGTAGCGTTAAATTTGACAAGATTGGCATCTCCCCAATCGGAGACTCCCTTAAGTGTCAAATTCAAACGATTAACCATGGCCTCTCGACAAGACCGGATTTTTTCTCCACTAACCCTTGCATTGGTTAAGCACCTATCCACAGCTGTGCTATCATATGCATACCCAAAGATACCTGGAATTAGCACATCATTGACATGCAGCAGAAATAGAGACGCGGACAGTACGGAATCCTGAACTCTATCGCCTGATGTTTGGAAGTGTTGCCGTCTAAGATCACTCGGATTGAACGTTCACTCAAGAAATCCGAAATACAATTGCAAAGATCAGACAGGGAAACCCATAAGAGTAAAGCTTGCTTGAAAGGCTTGCGTGCCAGACCCTGTCAAAGGCTTTAGAAATGTCTAATTTTTTATTATTTTGATTTACATTTGTCGTGATGCATCATAACGGCTTCGGTTTCACAGCACAAGCCGTCACGTCAGACTGTGACACACTAATATAAATCTAACCATTTAAATGTATGAAACCGATACCGTTCTGACGCGTTACGACACGACACGTCAGACAAATGTAAATCTGGCTTAAAGATACTGCAATGGCTTCGCCATGCCTTTCTATAGCCTCGCTCCATAAGTGAGAAGCGTACACAAGAAGAACCCCGGTAGATCGCCTTCTTCGGAATCCTTACTGGCGATTGCTGAGGAGATCGTTGTCTTCCAGGTACGACAGGAGACGGTTCTTAAGTACACGGTCCATAGTATTCCAGAGTATGGAAGTGACTGAGATAGGTTTATATAGTTGACAGGGTCAGTTCAGCTTCTCTTTTTAGGCACAAGTTGTACGTTTGCAAGCTTCCACGACCTGGCAACACAAGCGTCTGAGAACAGGAGACAACTATGGCGCACAGTTATGCAGGACTATTGCTGGAATCCCATCTGGCCCACTAGCCTTATTCACGTAATTTAATACAGTTAATGCCAGTAAAATTTTACTTTTCAATGGACAATAATTGTGATAGTAAAAAATTTGCAATCTAAATATTGTAAGTTACGGATATATAGTAATGTTTCGTACATTTATTGTTCACCCAATTTGGAAAAAAAATCTTAAAGTTTGCTCTAAAATTAGAACAACTGACGGACTTATAAACCTCAGCAACACCAAAGTTTCTAAATATAACTCTATTTAAAACTACGAGAGAAAAGCCAAAATTGTGTCAAATTTCTATTGTTCTGTGCCGCGAACAGTGCCATATCTGAACGGCAGATGTAGTTATTACATTTTTGTATGCAGCTTGCGCCTGTACAAACGTATTAAAGTAGAGCGATGTAGTGTTTGCTATATTTATGTGTTATTTCAGTGATTGTATAAAATACCTACTTTTACGTTAGGGCAAAAAGTCGTTAAAAACCAAAACAAAGATTAGCGACAAGCGCATTGAAAAATTCGTAAGGTCTGCTGGTTCGTTCCGTAGCTTAGTTGGCATAGTGTTTGCCACGGTTTGCTAGAAAACGTTGGTTCGGATCCAGCCGGATCGAAGGAATTATTTCTAGATCTTTGCATTAATAATGTATAAAATAGTCGATATTTTTCAATAAGTTATACATACTGCCCTTAATTATACTATTCAAAAATGTTGAGATATTAAACAATAATTTACCGACATACTGGTGGTGAGGTCTGCATTTATCATGAATGGTACATATGTATATATATCTAATACATTTGATTTATAATTAAGCTCTCACGTGAAAATCTATGAACTACTTTTACTACAACAATAAAAGTTATGAAAGCTTGCAGCGTAAAATAATAAACGCTTGTAAAGTATTGCTTTCTCTCGTATTACTTTTTAATGAAACATTCTAACAAAGCACAAGTTTTGTGGGTTCCAGCGTAGGTGTACTAATTAGGTATCATGTTTGTATAGACAATTCACATAATCTCATTACATTCCAGCTAATTAAGAAAGAAAATCTTTGTTATAGCACTGTACTATATTTTCAAAACGTTTGCACACACGATTTTTAAAATATTCCAAAGAAAATGTGAATGTATTGAACAATGAAAAACAAATGGAATGTGTAAGAGTTATGACACACGCTCTCGATTTAAAGAAAATTTGGCTTGATTCTTGGTGTTGTTAAGTTTTTACAATTTATTTTAAACGTAGATGAGAGCAATAAACTTTTGAGTGCAAGACAAATACAAATTCCAGAACACACGTGTACATTGGTTTCGGAGCTGATCTAAATGTAGAGCGGATGAGCGTTTTTTGCGATGAATCCATACCGTCGGCTGCCGCCGCCGCTTGCGGTGCGCCGCGACATTTGACCTTCCCGTTTCTGTTCTGCGTCATAGCGAAACGGGAGCTTGAAATTTTCTCTAGACAAACTATGAACCTCTCTTACTACATTTTAAAGTGACTTTAAAATTTCACCACATTAAAAATTACCATAAGTTGAGAAAATGGATTCGTTTTAACTTTTATTTGCATTTTCCATCTCTACATTGTATTATGGTGCAAAAATGTGACCCTATTCTACATATTTCGTTGAACAATAATCACAAACATCCGTTCATATTTTGAAAACAAGTCGTAATATGAACTTTATATTGCACAGACTGCAGCTGAAGGGTAAAATCGGAAACGAACCAGTGACATTTAGCGGCCACTCGACTGTAAAAGAGTTTTAAATTCCCCTTTAGTACTTCAAGCTACCAAGCGTAAAATAACGTTTTTAAATCCACTTTACAAAACTAGGCTCTAATAAAAAAATCAATAATAGATATTTTTTCCAGCATTACTTAATATTACGAGAAAACTTTCAATGTTCTCTGAATTAATGTCGGCTATATCAATTTTCACAGAAGAACTTGACAGCCTCTTGATCGAATAATCGCTTTGAGTTTAAGTATGTTCAAATGCGTAACCTTTCTCTGAAGTTTACAGCTCAAACACACAAAGTTGTATGTTAAATAGATTACTATATATTATTTTAGTTACAGGCATTATAAAGCAGAATTGTATGCTTCATTGTCGGTCTCATTTTATGAAATCGATGCTTATCTATAAATAATAGAAAGTTAATTCGTAGAGTGAAACGTCGAGCGAAACGAGATCAAAACATTTGACAAATATTTCGTAAATGTGTTCATTTACGTAATCTTTAGTGATAAATTAAATAGCATCTATGGGTTTTGAACATAAAACTCGTTAAATTTTCTTGTAAAAAAAAGGTTTAAAAAAAATTCAACCAACTTCAAAACCACAAAAAGTCACTACAATCAAAAGCGAATAATAACAAAACACAGATTTAATCAAAATGACGACAGTGTTATACTTTTTTTTCTTATTTT
The DNA here is from genome assembly GCF_003589595.1 of Hyposmocoma kahamanoa. Lineage (NCBI taxonomy): Eukaryota > Metazoa > Arthropoda > Insecta > Lepidoptera > Cosmopterigidae > Hyposmocoma > Hyposmocoma kahamanoa. Next base: position 13,728,054 of record NW_020653850.1, read on the forward strand.
ATTTTGTACACACTATTATTATATTACTTATTAACCAATCTATCTACATTTATGGTTTATTTATATATTTTTAACGTGACAATTCTTGTCCAAACGTTTTTTTTACCTGTTATTATTTATAGTTATATATTTGAATAAATGAAATAAGATAAAAATAATTAAAAAATATTAAGTACGTGTATTGTTGTCATTTTGAATGAAATATTTTATTATTTTTCGCTTTTAGTGTAGTGACTTTTTGGTAGTTTGTTTATTTTTCAATTTTCAGTAAATATAGGCAGGTAAGTATTGTAGTGTTTAGTTAAGTACCTATACTAAACAGTAATTGACGATAAGTCAAGTTTTTTCGACAATTAGAAGCACTTACTATCACCAGTTGCAGTATTTGCTCGTTCGTTTACGAGAATTGGAAAGATGAAGACGATTGCCTTGCACGTCCACAACTATCCGAGATCATTTGGTTTGTGACAGTTCAATAAACACACGTGCCTATAAAATTTGAGTTTTCGATCGATTTCCATAGGAGTCCCTCATAAAATTCTGACTTAGTGTCAATGGGACCACCTCGAGAGTACCCTTATATGCATATAGGACGGGAGGCGCTATTAGCGTTATTTCTCGAACAAAACTTTCTGAGTTGGGGGTAAAACTACAAGCAAACAGTTGCACTCAAATGAAAATTTAATTGTGTCACTATGGCCTCACACAAACAAAAGTCTAGAACACTGGCTTATTTTTACAAATACACATATAAAACACACATTCATTTCTACAAAAATAAATCGATTCTCATGAATATACTAGAGACGGAAAGGTATCGACGTGACGGTATCGATATGCATTATGTACTGGTTAATCATGTATATGAAAAATATAATTCCACCCTTGGCTAGCCTGGATGTAGTGAGTTTCTTTTTCCAATGTTGTGTGTAGTGTAACAGTGGTATTGTTCTACTTGTATTTGCCAGAGGACTTTGCCCATTGACTTACCAATAAATGGACGACAATAAATACAATCCAAAGTCTAATCCAAAAACCGCGAAAAAATGTCCGGAGTTTTTTTCAGTTTATGGCTTTTCGCGGTCAGCGTTGGAGCCAATGACAAGCATGGCCGGAGTTAACCTCTACAAACTTAGTGGCATGTATAGAAATATTAAAGAAACTAAAACATTTATCTTAACTTTTTAATTTAAACAATTTAAAGGCCTAAAAATTTTCCATATTCAGCTTCTACTGCAAATAAGAAAATGCGCCATATTTAGCTTCTATTGAAAACTACTTGAACACAAGAGTAATGGAGTAGTCTTAATGTCAATATTAATTAATTTTATAGTATTATGTTGAATTTTATACGAATTCACTTCAAGTAATAGGAGTTGTGCAGATATATAGGTGTCTCTCTGTTGGTTGTTATGACGTGCTGTAAGAAATGTGTCGATGATTCGAATTTCTAGATTCCAACTAGAAGTAAACTCAAAGTTTCATAATCTCGAAAACCGATTTATAACAAAACTGCATAAGCTTTCAGGGGATTTTGGTTGCTTATTACAAAGAAAAGATTAAGTTGGTTTGTTTTGTAATATTCCTGAAGTAACCTAAAAAAGTACATTTGGGATTACAAAAATTCTAGCAAACATTACTTCGTGCAAATGTAGTTTCGGACTTCTGATTGATAACTAAAAACAGTAAAACGAATACAACAATATTTTGTTAGTTATTTGTTACTAACATTTAATAAAAAGTCATTTTAAAAATAAGATTAACATTAAATCAACTCTATAGTTTTTGTTCTAAATCTAAATATTTCAATCGCTTCTGGTTCGAAAATTGAAATTGACGTAACGGGTCTCTTTCTTTCTGTAGGATAAGGACAGTTAGCTATTTGGTTACTTTTATTGCTTATGTAATTTATGTGTATTGTATGTATGTACTCGTATATGTACTTTTTATTTTTATTTTTTTCTTACAGTACGGCATGATTTATGATGATTTATATTAAACAATTGCAATTTATTTTCATTATTTATAATTTATTACATTATTATTTTATATACAATACTACGGAGAAATCAATTTGAACAAACTTCGTTACATAATTTGTCGATAAAAATATATATTATTATTCTATTCTATAATATTATTATATTAATATTATTATATTAATTATGTGGTTTTGCAGCGGAAGATCCAAAAAAAAAAAATTTTATCTAATAAAGTATAATTAAAATTACAAGACAATAAAAATATGAGACTCGACCGATGGTAGGTACAATAATGAATTATTATGAATTTTAAAATAGCCACGATGAGGTGATCGATGTCGTTAGCCGGTCACGTTATGCTGCATCGGCACCTCGTGCAATGGGTCGTTGTCCATACTGAATTGGGGCGGTGCTTACTCGACGTATTACTTGTATTAGGGTTGCGTAACATATTCTCAATAACGAAAATACAGTCACACAAAACACACAAAACAGTCAGTCAAATATTCGAATGTTTTCAAATATTTTTTATGTAATTGATAAATTTGATTCAATGCGATCATTGTGAAAAAAATGTCATAAAATAGAAAATTAGCAATAAATGTAAAAAATAAGCTATGTATGGAATGTAATTCCACCCTTGGCTAGACTGGATGCAGCAGTTTTTTTTTGCAAGTTTGTATAGCGCAAGACGATGTTTCGTTCGATAATGGAAATGAAAAAACATAGATTTGAAAATAGTGTTTATTGATTTGTGCTTGTACCTTGACAGAGGGCATTGACCTCCTTTTTTTGAAGTCGGTTAAAAATACTTGTTTCTATTCGAGACTTATTTAAAATTTCGATGTTTTGCCAAAAAAATCATTCCAGACTGGCACCTAGAGTATCTGATTTTACAATCTAAGCAAATATGTAGTAATAAATAATAATGCGTACGTGTTTAAATTTGGCGCGAGAGTGGACACGCCGGCGCCGCGGGCAGTGCGAGCCCGCGACCGCTGGAGCGCGCCCGCCCTCTTCCAGGTTGTGCACGCGACTCAACACAGCGTTTTCACCACTACCCCTGCAACAACTTTCCTTTTACACTGATTTTCTGCGTACGTGTTCTCTATATTACCTTTTTTACACTATTAAGTTTCAATTTAAAAAATATATCTTAGAACGGGTTCAAATTAAACCGTGCAGTGCATAATTAATACTTGTTTGAAGTTTATTGTGCTGAAGTGTTTGGTTATTATGTGGGACTTTACTGTTACATAACCACGATAGTGCTGTAAGAGTAGATCGCGCAATTGATGCCTAAATATGCAAATGGGACTGTCAATAACACAACCCTTGCATGCTGCTTCAATAATATAAGTACATAAAAAGCAAATAAACTAAAATGTTTTGACCGAAGTATTCTTTCCGTGAAGTAACTGTTCCGGTTATTTGTCATATATTATGTATTACTTTTCAGAATTAACATCGAGAAAAAAATGTTTAATGTCAAAAATTGAGATAAGAATATAATAACGGATGTGATTACACGACTACATTGTGAAAAAAAAGCATTTAGGATGTCAAAAAGTAGAACTAAAAATAATATATACTGTAAACAACCAAAAAAACTGAATTTAGATTTTTTAGAGCATTTAAAGAGCATTTCCCGAGTGACATATTACCGCATATCCGTAACTATAAATTAATATTTTTGCATAAAGCATGTTTATAAATCTTAGAACTAAAATACCGTAGACCTGTTGTATACAATTTCTCTTATTTATAGAAACTTAATCCACCCTTACGACACTGAAGCAGAAAGTTTGCATGAGTGATAAATATTATTAACAGAGACTTTGTAAGAATACGCAAATACTCTGTTTTACAAAAATACCCTTAAGAGGAATAGTTTTGTTTAAAGCCGGTCATTTACTATTTCCAAACAGATGAAGTTGCGGACACAAATTCCTAAAAAAATTTAACAATAGCTTCGTTTATATTAAAGTTTTTAGTTTAAACAATTAGCTGTCTCTCGTCGCTCATTAAATGTTAAACGAACAGCGAGTCCTACGCGATGTCAATCAAAAATGATATAAATCAGCGCGAGATTGTTTTAGGTCGTGTCAAAGAGCTTCAGTGACTGTTCCCGGGGTAAAAATACATAGGTATGTGGGTGGACACACCAGCTCCGGCTGCTATCGGGCGCAGCGATCGTACCGCGATGATTCGCGACATTTCATCGACTGCACTTTCTATTTACGACAAGACACCCGGGCTCCCGAGGAACCTACTTCTATTATTACAATATTATTCAATAGCCGAATGCAGGTCACTCGGGTTTGGATCCAGTTGGGACGTAGAATTATGCATTTAAAGATCATATTAAAAGTGTACTGATAAGGATGGCTCATTATAAAATCAATGATTACATAGATACTTACTTCCATCTATTAAATGTTAGTAGTGATATGAAAAAAAACAAATACAAGTCATTCTTATCAGTAGAATCTAACTAACGAATAAGTAGTGGTTTTAGTCGATGTGACAATTTCAAGTGTAAAGACAAAGATTTGGTTTGATTTTAATCTTTTTGTTTATTCGTTTTCAATCACTCCTATTGTTGATCTGACGTCCTTCAATACATTTTCTATGAAGACTGTTCAGCAAGAGCTCACTTAAATTTTCGAATTTTAAATACAACGTAGTCCTGAAAGGCTATTCATATTAGGTCGGAAGTAAAATGAGTCTATATGCTTTATGTATATATTATAAAGTATAATATAATAATTAAAAATAGTATCATCACTTATGCTATGAAAAACCTCTGACTAAAGGAAATATATTTTCAGATCATTTAAAATATTTAAATAGACAAATTGGTCTTGGTTACAACAAAATTTTGAATTTGGCAAGCTTTCAAATACGTGATATATAAGTATAAATAAAAATTACTATTAACCTAAATAAGTAGAAAAAATGTTCAGCAATTTACCATCAGTATACCTATTTATTTTATTAATGACGAAATTGAAACTGTCAAAGTTAATACTTATTTACAAAGATATAATCATTTTAGCATAGCTGATTGTATCTGCGTTCTCTCCTTTTGTGTGCCATAGACAAATTTACCATCGGCCATCCCTACTTCAGTGATTACTTTGAAACTGTCAAAGTACCTATAGAAAATAAACTTTTGTCAGTGTTGAGCGAGTGTCGGTGAAGAGTAGCGACGATGGTGGCAGGCGACGTGACACGGCGCGCGTCCATTACCGCGCCTTCCATGCACCGGAGGCCTTCGGCGCGCCGCGGTTCTCTCATTAAGAGCTCTCAATCACAGTCAAAGGTCAGTTTGAAAGTATTATATCCTAAACCAGGATTGACTATAACAATCCACCGCAGCGTTGCAACATTCACCACGCTTGACGGATGGCTTGGTTGTTGCAATCAGAGATGGGCAGTGGTTAAAAATCCAATCAACCCGTCTGCGTTTTAACCGGGTTTTCACTCAAAATGGTCGGTAGAAAGGGCGAATACGGAATTTGGTATAATTCCATACTTCTTACAAATTTCGACGTGAAAAATGGTTTTTAGAGAGGCAAAGAGAAACTGAAACTAATTGTTATAAAGATCGATTCATGTGCATACGATGTAACGATTATTTGTATCGATTGATTCCAATGCGATTTTCAAGCTAATCCATTCAATAGAAAGACAAATCCAATCGTCTGGATTAGAAAGAATAAACATTTTATAATATCATTACATTTGAACAAAACTCGATTTATAACAAATATTCAGTTTTAATAGTTTTTGCCCTCGATGTTAGGGTTACTAAGTCTTAATCCGATTTAGACCCAGCGTTAACAATCGCCGGGTTAAAACCCGGGGCGCTTGGCCATCTCTGGTTGCAATAGAGTTTCACGAATGAACAACTTTTATATACGATACCTAATTAAGCATATGGACTAAGTAATATGTATCCGTAATTTGGAATCGTAAGTGAAAAGTGTGCGATTACCAACCACATTTCGTATTGGTTTTAGCAAATCGAATTGTTCCCACTTCACAGCATTGCACTATCGTAACGTCGCTCAAGTAGTAATGTCATGTCAATTGAGGTGTTAACTTCGTAGTGTGTCGATCAAAAATTTTGCCTGCGTTCAGTCGGTTAACCCAATGTGCCGTTGATATTAAATGATATCAGACTGCCTGAAAGGGAGGCCTTTCAATTGCCTTGTGTGGGCTATCATGCCGCCAGAAGCAGATCGAACCTGTACATGACTTTAAAGAAAGGTTGTCTGAAAACAATTTTTTTAATATTTTTTTTTAATTAAACGCTCATTCTGTTTAAATTTTGCAAGTACTCTTTTATTACAATTTTTGTCTTTGACATGATACATGAATTTCAATTGCGTGGATTCTTTTATGTAATTAAATTATAAAGGTATAACATGGGTAAAATCTCACAGAACAGAAAATACAGAAGAAGTGGTTAGTTAGCCTCACACGCGTGCCAACTATAGGTCTCTTAGGACCTATGTGTGAGCTCAGTCCGCCATTTTCACTTTATCCGGTATGGTTGTGTCAATTCCTTCGCGTGAATCCTATAAAATCCTGGAAAAATGCCTTATTGTGCTGTTTTGTAGTGCAAAATTGATAGCGCAATAATATTACTCGTAGTAGTATTTCAAATCATCGGTAAGTCTTGTTTTAATAAATTTTCAATTTTCTGTTTATCGAAATCTATTTTCTGTTACAAGAAACGAAAATAAAGCTTGTACCCCTGCAATATGGTCGCTTCTTTTTTGGAGAACTAAATAAACAACTCCAATCAGTCGTGCTTCAGCAATTAACCGCTAGATGGCAGGACATTGATTGAAATTTCAATTTAATATCAAAACGTCGTAACTTGCAGTTATTGATGGTATTGAACTTTCAACGATATGCCAACAGGGTAAAGTTTAAATTATATTAACAATTCAGAATTGGTTATTTCTTTTTAAATTTGAAACTACGACCAGTCAAGATTTCGTAAACTTTCAAAGAATGTGTGAGTTTTGGCGACATCGATTCTAATAGTAATCGAGACTTATGGCACTTCCATTGTTTTTTTTTCCGTGTAAAATCTCAATAATCCTCTTCGTATCAACATTATCAATAAAGCCGTAAAAGTTACAAAATAATATTCACGAATGAAGAACATGAAAAAGTCTACAAATTTTTGTATAATGTGTTTTCCTTTGACCCTGTCAACCCAGTCGAAAACGTAACATAACATATATGTAACCGAAAACGGGAAATTTCGAAATGCTTTTTATAAAGATAATAGATAATCGCAGTTCGGGGACTTTTCATATTCTTTATCTTTGAGTATTTTAGTGTCATTATTTATTTGTTTGGAATTTAATTTTGCGATCGAAGATTAGCCCTCCGAATAAAAAGAAACATAACAAAATTGTACATTCAAGTAAATAATTTGAGGTTGATCATTGTTATACATTTCCCAGGAGTCTGATTTATGAAAGGGTTGTCGTTGGCCAACACATAAAGAGGGCTTTACGGGTTTAAGCATTTCTTCCCATCAACACCAACACTCTCCTTGTTCAGGTTTTAGTGTTGCTGCCAATTATGCTGATGTGTAAGAGCTGTCAATCACAGTCAAAGATTAGTTTTAGTTTAGTTAGTCTCAGTCAGCTCTTGCGCCTATGTATTATGTTATGCGCATTGAAGTCAAGTTGCGGACACCAGCCCGTTACACCAAGTATGCTGATGTGTGTTACAGCAAGAGCTCTTAAGTTTCTTTGAACGCGCTGGATCGTCTTCATAACAATTGTATTAGGTTCGACTTTGGTTTGCCAAAGTATGAGCGCAACTCTACTTTTCTTCGTCTAAGTTGACTTCTAATCCGTGAACGTAGGTAGGTCCATAAGACTTTTAACTAAGTACCCTTTTCTCGTTTAACTGCCTCCGTAGCCGAACGGTTACCTTCCTGGACTGCCATACAGAGGTCCTGGGTTCGATTCCCAGGTCGGGAGAATATGTCCCAAGGAGCACATTTTATACGCTTTAAAACTGTTATATCTATAAACAGTCTTAATATGGTATTGATTTAGATAATAGCTATCTATAAATGGTTTTAGAAAAAATAAATTGTTCTTATAGACTTATTTCATTCAAGTCAAAATTTTAACACCTTCTTAATACCAAACAGCTTAATTAAGTGTAATCTCTGTTAAGATTTACTCTTATAGTCCTTATGTTAAGTTCATCTGTAGAGCAACTGATTATTTTTAGTAAAATTGTTCTATACACATCTAGTAAAGTCTATTGTAATACTCTAAAAACTAGTGTTCTTAAGTTTATTCTAGATATATTTAATTTATAGACATTCTGTAGTGTTTGTACTTATTGATAAACACGTTATAGTGCGTCTTCAGTAGATTTTAAGATTGTAAGAGTTCATGCAAAATGGATAAAGTAAAGAATATTAAAATATCTGGTGGAGGTGGTGAACCTTGGATATTAAGTCACATCATTCGATACAATCAGCGTTGCCAATGCCTATTGTTCAAAATCCCCAAAAATCACGGTTAAATCCCCAAATTTGGGGAGAGCAAAGTTCACATTCCCCACAAATTCCCCACATCTCGAGTTTTCATTATTTATTAGAAATACATCGCTTAAAAATATAATAAAGAATTAAGAAACTCAAAATGTAATAATCTATTACATTTGCTGTGAATGTAAACAGAATGTAAAAAGTAAAACTAATTATAAAATTTGATGACCTTAAATCGTTTATTTATTTTAATATTAATAATAATAATAACGTACACACTCAACATAGCCCCGCATTAGGGAAACCCTGTGTCGCGGGTGCCATGGACTCACACGTAGCCAACCACAAATTACACCCAAACTCATGAGAGACATCAATGTAGGCCATAAAAATATTTCTGCCGACCCGGAAATCGAACCTGGGACCTCTGCATGGCAGTCCGGCATGGTAACCGTTCAGCCACTGAGGCAGTTATATTAATTATAATATTAATGAGATTCAACATTAATCTGTAATCAGTCTGAACAAAAAATAATTTTTCTTTGCCTTACAAAATTAAGTAAATTGATTATTTGTTGTGCATTTGGTGACACTATGTTAATGTTAGAAATAATCAATGACTTTCGACCTATATTTAATATTTGAAGTTGACGAGTGGTAAGTTGTGGTGTGGAAGTACCAACTACTCGGCTTTGTTTATCAATAGCTGATTTCGTTTTGCTTCATACCGGGAACCGTCCTAAGCGGGAGAAAGAATTGCGAACTCAACATGCACCGACTGGTAATTTTACAATTCAGAACAAAGTGCTCTAATAGTAATTCCATTTAAGCTGCTTGTTAATAATACGAGTGATGTGCGATGTTGAAAAACACGTCGAGATAGTCCATCACAGTGTTTCTAACTGTAACGGTCAAACTAGCGATGCATCAGCAATTGATAGATTAAGCAAAATGATAAAATGTTAGAATCCCTACATTTTCCTCACATAGCGCCAATCCCCACAAAATCCCCAATCTAGTTGAAACTCCCCACAATTTGGGGAATTCCCCACAAATTGGCAACCCTGGATACAATAGTCGTAATTCGCGCTCGGGCCGGTCATGGCCAGCATTTGTTTGTTGACAAATAAGTGACAAAAATAATAGAAATGAGCGCGTAAACTACTGTACTTCAATGTTGTGTATGTGTATTGTGCCGTCTGTCAATATAATACACTGAAATCATTGTATGAATTGTGGGTGGCGTGAAGAAATAACCTCAATTTTGTAATGAAAATTTTATTTGTTCCAACACAAGTTAGGTATGTCATCAAAATATTCCTTACATTTATGTGATAGGGAATTTATTCACCTTTCTAGTCATATATAACACATTCCATATAATTATACAGATTAACGTTTTTTACGACAAAGTGCATTTTTAAATAGTTTTTTTCACCTAGTATTTTGAAAAGTATTTTATTGCATAATACGCTCACTATTCCCTATAACTTTTAAAAAGATTTTGTAGTACTGAATTATGTCCGGGCGACCGAAAAAAGCCTTTTTTAAAATAAAACTTATTTAATTAAGAGAATACAAGTTTGTACCAATGCCACGACAAGTCTGATCGTCGAATTATAAAATAAATATTGCGTTAATTTGCTAATTGCATCGGTTGCATTTTCGGCAGCGCTGAGTCGGGGGTTTTCCGGGAATACGATGACTTAACTCCTCCCTCATCTAGTCGGAGCTGCATCCTGCAACTTCCGGGAACGTCCTCGTTCCGTGGTTTCATCTTTGTAATGTCCTTTGCTCTCTTAACTTTTAATTTGTAGAGTTTGTAAATTATGTAAACTATCAAAATGGCGTAGAGTATTATCGTGCTCCAACTAGGAGTGATCATCAGCTGGGGCCAGTCGACGTCTTCAGGTTCTAGGATAGCTTCGGCTCTGTTTACGAGTTCATGGATGTCGTCTAATTGTATATCTTCTAATTCTATGTTGAGATGCACGGATACCGGAGTTTCATACACTTCTTTTGGTAGTGGAATAACTTCATTTATTTCAATTTTCTTGACGTGTGTCTGCAGCGTTGTATTCATGAGATGAATCTGACAATCATCTATAGTGGTGATGACGTAAGTACCTATTATTTTTCTGTATTCTGTCCTAACTCCACATCCTGTCTTCAAGATCTCTTCTTGGGTAGTTATTATCAGCCAGCTGTTGTCTTTTAAACGTTGTATTTTGCCATGTTTCAGGTTCATGTGCGCGCGTGTGCAGTTAGGTTGCTGGTGCTGGATGAGTTGTATTAGGCAACCTTCATTGTTTCTTATACTTCTTGTATCTAGTTGTTTACAGATTTGCAGATCATCTGTGATGCGGCGGCAGTGCTCCTCCACGTAGGCATACTCATCGATTCCCAGTGCAAGGTATTTGGATTTAGGTATTATAGTTAGGTTTTGTTTATCGGGAATGGAATAGGAATGTAATAAATCGTACATTTCAGGGTAGACCGAGGAAGGAATAACTAAAATAAAGGTAAGTGTTTGTTCTGCGCTATACGCTTTTACCTCTATAATTGTTTCAATCTCGTGAATTTTATTTGGGTTTATTTCTACTGCGGAGTGAAATGAGAACTGATCATGCAAGGTACGTTTTTCGTCTAGTAAACTATGTGGATTAATAATACTAGGGTGCATTATACCTAACTGAGAAAATGTAAGTGCATCTTCTAAAATCATAAGTTTCTCTAAACTTAATTGCAGACTGAAATGAATCTGAATGTAAATATCTAAAAATAAAATATTAGTATTAAGTACGCTAGTTGTTGTGGTAACATTCTGTAACATCGATAAAAGTTTATTTTGCTTATTGTGGATATTCTTAAGTTGTGCGTTAAAAAGATCAATTGTTTGTTCTGCCAAAACAATAGAATTTTTCTGAGAATTTCCGATGTAGTTAACTCTACTTTAAATCTTACTTATTTCTGACTGGAATCTAGTAGCGTCATCTGCATCTAAATTACCGGTTATTGCTTTAACTATAGAACCTAAACCATTAATTAAACCACGTTTCTTAATACGTGTATAAGGTGTAATAAAACTTAACTTACTATCTATCATAACTAAAGTGCTATTAATTTGTTCCTTATATAATCTATGCAAGGAGTTCGAGGTAATGCTTGCCTCTGTAGCTGTAGTGTCTATGAAAACTGTCATCATTTTAACAGCTGCAAGCTCTAAATCGCTTATGTTATAAATGCAGATTAAGTTAAAGGAGTCATTTTGCTTATAGACCTGTACTTGCTTTAGGATAAGCACACCTTGTGTGTTATCTATTGGTGAGATGTCTACGACGGCGGCGACGACGTTGAGCACGAGGGCTCCTTTGAGGACTGACCTGGAACAAGGTGTGGTCTCCGTAACAGCTTAAAATGCACTCTAATAGATTTAGAGTTGGGGTGTTTTCCTATTATTTCAGACGCGTTGTTTGGATGAAGGTGAATGATCTGATAGGGTCCTTTAAATACTGGTTTCGTCTTATCGTTCCGTGCTGTTTTAGCTACCTGCTTATAGACGGTTTCACTTATTTTGAAGGCTATCTCCTTGGCATCTTGGTTACGTTTTGCTATGACCTGTTCTTTATTTTTGAATGTGAGCGCTGCGACGCACTCTTGAACAGCTTCCGCTTTACTGCGGTGTTTCCTAGCATAGTCTTAGTAGAATTCGTGAGGGTGATAGATTTCTAAAGGGTTTCTGGATGCTGTCTGACCAAATAAGAGTTCATGTGGCGTATAGCCTGTTGCAGAATGAATTGCGTTGTTATAAGCAATTAGTGCATAGGTCAATATAGTTTGAATGGGGTCATCTTTATTCGTCATTCTCTGAATTCTAATGATTTCTGCGATTGTGGAATGGAATCTCTCAATAGGTGAATTAGAGTTTGGGTTATACGGTGTCGTGAAATGAATGTTTATATTATGGGATGCGCAAATTTCTTTAATCATATCGTTATCAAACTTACTGTCCGAATCGGTAGTTAATTGAAGAGGAAGTCCTAGGATGGAAAATATTTTTAGTAAAGCTTCAGCAACGTGAACGCTGCTGGTCGCTGAAAGGGGAATGGCTTGTGCATATTTAGAGAAGTAATCTATAACAGTTAGAAAAGTGGCACCTCCAGAAGAGTAAAGGTCCATGAAAAGGTGTTGCATTGGTTTTGTCTAGGTTTCAGTCAAGGCTAGTGGTGGTCTCAACGGGTTGCGTTCATACTTGGTTTTAAGACAGATGTCACATTTATAAATAAACGATTGTATTGTAAGTAGCATGTTAGTCCAACAATAGTTCCTATGTAAATGTTTGTAAGTTTCTTGAATACCACGGTGCATAGTTTTGCCTTCGTGGTATTTTTTAATTAATTCTGTTTGTTCGGATTTATTTTCCACGAGAGTTACACGAGATGTGCACTTGATAAGCTTAGGGTTTAGCTTGATAAGTTAAATATAGTGGTGTAGATTTTAGAGAAATCATAATATAGTTTATCGTCGTAGAAATAACAATGAAAGACTCTATTCGGAATAGTATGCTCTTTAAGAAATTTGACGCTTTCAGATTGTGTGTTATTCTGTTATCTACGCGATACGTTGAGCCTGGAGTGGTCCTAATATGGAATTGTTTCAGTTGTCTATCTATTGCATCAAATATGATAGGTATGCCTCTGTTTTCATTATCGTCTTGTGTATGAGCTGTGGCTACTAGATCATTTGACTGTGACGTCACTATGCTTATACTATCAGATTCGTTTTCTAAGATTTCTTGAACATTATCTGCCGTCAAGGTTCTATTTATGTTGTCAGTTTCAGCGCGTACATCGTCAAAGATCCTATTAATAAGGTTATCGTCGTCGTTATCATCTAAGTTGACCGCTAGTGAATTGATGCTGTTATGAAAAGTTTTAACTCGGGAGAGGGCATCGGCGTTAGTGTTTTGTTTGCCCTTCTTATAGACAACTTGGTAATCGTATTCGGCTAACTTTAAGCGCCATCGTGTTAATTTGGAATTAGGATCTTTCAGAGACATAAGTCATGTCAGGGGTTTATGATCTGTATAGATCGTGAATTTGCGACCATATAAGTAAGGTCGGAAGTACTTAACGGCCCAGATAATCGCCAATAGTTCCTTCTCTGTTGTTGAATATCGTGTTTCAGTATCTGAAAGTGTTCTGAATGCGTAAGCTGCCGGTTTATCTGATCCAATCCCAGCCAGGTTATTGGAAACGCGCCTAGATCCTTCTTGGATCGCGACTATCGATTAAAATCGATATCTCGGTCGAACACTGATTCGAAGGATTCAAACCGAGATCTCGCGATCCTACCGACTGCGCCAATTATGTCCGGGCAACCGAAAAAAGCCTCTTTTAAAATAAAATTTATTTAATTAAGAGAATACAAGTTTGTACCAAAGCCACGACAAGTCTGATCTTCGAATTATAAAATAAATATTGCGTTAATTTGCTAATTGCATCGGTTGCATTTTCGGCAGCGCTGAGTCAGGGGTTTTCCGGGAATACGATGACTTAACTACTGTCAAAAGAAAAAAATCGCTTAGAAACATCGCGTTTTGTAAACAATCACAAAAGCTTCATAGGAGTGAATATTCTTCTACAAGACCAACTATATAAAGAAATTAAAAAGAATCTTTTCGTATTCTAAAGTTTTCTATAGATAAAGCTATAGACAAAATGCTCCCAACAGTGTTTTGAAAAAAACTTTAAATTCTTATCGCCATTTTTATTTTTAAAGAATGACTATGAAGTAACCGAGAAACATTTCTTTTCTTTTTAAAAAGTAAATCTTGGTTGAAATTAGCTTGAAGAAGCCTAGAACTTCTTGGAAACGGTTTGTTTTGTGACTTATTTCGTATATTTAAAGTTTCTATAAATATTTAAAACCGAAAATCGATAACTGTAGTTTTAATAAGTGTATATTTTATATATCGAGTTCTTAGGTTTTCGCGATTGTTACACATAGGAAATGAAACTATTTTCCCGGATTTAAATCGCGTATATTTGTTTTTTCAAACAAACCGACGTTTCGGGCCCTTTACAGGTCCCATGGTCACGGTTGACTGAAAACGTCGGTTTGTTTGAAAAAACAAATATACGTGATTTAAATCCGGAAAAATAGTTTCATTTCCTATGTATATTTTACACATAAATATTTAAAATTTAGCGAGCGCATTACTTTTATAACAGGTTTTATATCACTTTTCACAATCTATTTAAAGTTGCACGTCAATTCGCGCTTTCTAACCGATTAAACATTGCGCGAAAAAGTTAGAAATATTATATCTAATTTCGCCATGTTGCAATTTTGATAGTTTGTATTTTGTAAGCTATTAAACTTGAAATGAATTAGTATTAAGATAATTGCGTTTTATGTTTGTAACGCTTTAGTATTTTGGTTTTAAAATAGTATTACTAAGAAAACTATCATAGACTATTAATTATCTAAAAAGTGTCTACAAGACTAAATAAAAACTGTTACATTCTACAGATGGTCTTGTAGCATTCTAGAAGGGTTTGAGAAAAAAGATAAGAATCACTCTTAACACTACCTACAGATAGTTTCTCAAAGCACTCTTGTGATCTACTAATAAAGTTGTGCCCACTTTTACTTTAAATTATCCAGAAACCTTCTTCGAGATATCTTGAGGGAATTTAAACTCTTAAAATATACAATGAAATTAAATTCTATTAGATATCTTATAGTATAAATTTAGATGTGAGTGTGCTGCTTGGCGTGTATGGCCTACATTTATTTCTCTCGTGAGTTTGGGTGTAATTTGTGATTGTTTATGTGTGTGTCCATGGCACCCGGAACACAGGGTTTTCCCTAGTGCGGGGCTGAGTGTGTTGCGTTATTATTGTATATTATTATTACTTTCTACCTTAGACGTACATTTCAATTTCAAACCGCTCGGCTAGAGTAGGATCTTCGATCTCCCATAGCTTCAAGCGTTTTATTTCTTCTCACTGAATTGATTTTTTTTGTAATTCTTTCACCCTTCGTCGTTGACCCCCTCACGGAAATCGTCTATGGAACACGCTTCCGCCCCTTGTAAGTCAAGCTCAGACTAAATTATCTGCCAAGCACATGTTGCGCAAGCATCTCATTAACTGAAATCTTCAAATTAAGACTGCTAAAACTTATATATACTATTATACTATAAGTAGACACTTGGTGTCTACCCTTAATGTATTTTTTTTATATAAATGAATTATCTTGTCGGGATGTCTGGACGATATCGCCCATAGCGACAATTCTGCCTTTGTCCACACTAGTCCTAAGTTGTTTATATACTGTTTTAGTTCTTGTGTGTGAGCAATAATAAAGTGTATCTTGTATAGTGTAGGAAAAATTAAATAAATAAATACATTATCATGAATACAAACCGGATTACAAATTACTAACACATTTATCATAGTAAAAATAAAAATGTGGAGTACTTGTGGAATACAATATTCGACAAATAACCTAAAGTCTTGGCAAACGTTCATCCTTTCAACGATATTTTCGACATTATGATATAATTCCGGGTGAATGTCATCACTATTCCATCTGCTTCTTGTTTTCGCATACTTTTCTTCAGCAAATACCGAAGATAAAGTGCAATGGTTCTGCTATGATCTGAACCATTGCCAACCAGTCTCATGTCCAGTTAACTTCTCCCCTTTAGCAGGAGTCTCAAAGCTTATTGATAACAACAAACAAACAAAATTACATAAAATTGTATTTTTAGAGCAAAATTTATGAGAACGTTAGGGTGCCTACAGATCTAGCGAATGCGCCGCAAATGCGCATGTTTGCGAAAGGCTCGTGCATTACTTAAAATAGAGTGCGATCTGTTCGCGTGCTGCTTACGCGACATATATCCTAACGTGTATTTAACTGCACACATGCAGCACGCGTGTAGCGCGCGTGCAACCCACATTGAAGCGCATTCGCCAGATATGTACGCATCATGTACTAAATCAACTGAATGCTATAAAATGAAATCACCAATAAAACACATATGTGAACTTTTAGTATTCACTAACACCGCTATGGAAATATTTTGTGTGTTTTTATTTAAATGAATAGGGAATATAATTATGATGCTTTAGTTAAGTCCTTAGTGACGGAATAAATTTTGTGTATAAATGTATACTTCCGCTCGATTAGAAGCCGCTTGGGAAGTAATAGGCGAGGCAATGTCTGAAAGTGTTCGTATTTCCAGGAAGTGCCATGGGACATTATCGATCGGTGCGCACTGCCCATCGTGCTATGTCACGCGCTCGCTGTTGTACTATCCACTGTACTAAACGCTCTGCACCTCAGCCAAATCTCCGTGTTCACGCTATTTATCTGGTTCTCCATCTCCGTCACTGGATCGCTTTGGTTCTACCACAACTTACAAGTAAGTTTTACTTAATAATAAAAATTTAGGAAATGAAACTATTTTTCCCGATTTAAATCGCGTTATTTGTTTTTTCAAACAAACCGACGTTTCGGGCCCTTTGCAGGTCCCATGATCACGGTTGATGATGATGGATCACATCAACCAATATACGCGATTTAAATCCGAAAAAATTGTTTGATTTCCTATGTGTAACAATCGCGAAAACCTAAGAACTGGATAATAATAATTTATTTATTGAACAACAAGGGCTAATTTGTTTTAGGACTTACAAAAAACTTTTCTTAAACTTTCTTATTAGCTAATGTTAAGTTTAAAAAAAGTTAAGGAACTTAAGTCGAACTTAAGAGTACACAGTCTATTTGCATCCCGCCTGAAATGGTGCTACAATGGGTAATATAATCGCAACAGTACGTTCTGTGGGCGATCATGTACAGTAATTCTGTTGGAGCTGCCACGCACTGTATGTGCACTAGGGATGCGCATCTTTTACGCATTATGGCGTAAAAATAATCCACATGTGCAAACATTCCTGATGCACTGCAGAAGCGCGGCAGCTCCAACAGCACCCTACGCGTTATTAAATTGAAGAGCACTGTAAGCCTTTCACGTATAATTGACCCACAAGCTGCACGTATAAAAAGCTGTGCAATATGCCCGGAAAAGAGTATTTCTTAACTTATCTTGAGCACCGTGCGAACCCGTGTGCCGACATATTAGCTCTAACTGACAGTGCCCTTCATTCCCTTTGTAAGCTTCATTCGTAAATGATAAAGGAATCTCCCCACAGTAAAAAAAACATCCTTGTATTCGATACACAACTTTTTATCGCCTTTCTTTCTTACTTATTCATATGTTGAAATCTCAATTTTAAGAAATTTTTTTAAGTAACTTATCTATTTCACCAGTTTCTTCTGTACAATTAACACTAACTAATTCTTATTCTAATGGCTCTACTTGAAATGGGGCAGTTACTACTAAAGTTTGGGGTATTACGGTATTATTTTGAGTCACCGTAGTAGCATAACTCTGTGTACACTGTACTAACACGGTTGGCATTCGGATCCTAGTCATAAACTCTTTATAATCTAACATTGCATCCCCGGTTAGAAAGTTGACCGGAAGTTTTACTCTTAATTCGCTCCGGGGGGCAAGTTGTATGTTTCCCTCATTAGTGGAGTGTAAATAATTGGAATGCAATTTTAAATATTTGCGGCAAAGGTATATTTATTACCTCACTATATTTACTAGACGCTTGAGTGCTTACGACTTCAAAAGGCTCGTTTTCTGTATGTAAAAATTTTCAACTGTAGTACTTATGGAAGGTTCGGGTTCGGGTTGCCGTGCATTGCGTAAGGTAAATGACCCTTGCGACTTTCGATTATTAGAATTTCTTTCTTGAAAATAGTTATTACTTGAATGATTATATTAATCTTGAGAGTTTTGGTAATTTTGGGACATGTTATGCGGTATAAATGTAGATGGTTGCCTTTGTGGAGTGTCTATCTTTGGAAGTTGTTTGCCGGTATCATAGACAACCTCCTAATAGATGCCGCCTGTTGAAAATTTTGTACTGAACCGAGCTCACCAAATTCGGAGGTAGGCAAGAAACGCGAGGAATGCATTCAAGACCTTGAATGAATGAATGAATGAATATACTTTATTGCACAGATAAACACACGAACATAAACACATGTACAGATAAACATACGCACAACAGGCGGCCTTATTGCTAAGTAGCAATTTCTTCCAGGCAACCTTAGGATAGGAAAAGTACCTAGAAGGGGGTGCAACCAAGATACTACCACAGCGATAGATTGAGAAACAATATTAATAAATACTAATAATAAATATAGTATATAATATAAATAAATACTAATAATAAACACAATAATATATCATTTTAAAGTAAATAAATAAAAATAATAAATACACAATGATATCAATGTAAATACATAAATAAATAATTATATAAATATTTACTTATTATATTATGATGAAGGATTATAATAACAACAGAACAAGGACATTAAAGGCAGAAAGGGAAAGAAGTCACTGTTCAAGAAAGTGCTCCTTGACACGTCGTTTGAAAATATGTAAAGAGGGGGATCGTCGAATATTTTCAGGGAGAGAATTCCACAATCGGATAGCAGAAACAGTGAAAGAGTTAGAGAAAAAATCAGAAGAATGGGAGGGCATTTCTAAAGAAAGGGTTTGGGAGGAGCGAAGTGGACGGTCAAGTCCTTCTGATTCGCTAGTTCAAGGTTGAACTAGAAATGCACTCAAATTGCACTTACAGTTAGTGATGGGCAACCTTTACCAGTCTGCATCCAATTAGTCAATAAAAACGATAATATTGTAACACAAATTATTAAATTCTTCCATGCCGATCTGGAAGCAAAAGAAGAACAGAAAGAAAGAAAGAAAGAAAGAAAAGCTCTGCTCTGCCTACCCATAGGGGTACCTATGGGAGACAGGCGTGACGGTAGTGTGAATGTAAATTATTGAATGACTTACGACTGTAGGATGATATTTAAGAAAACAAGGTACTTAAGTATTATAAGTTGTCGTATTTACAAAAGCATAACTAATGAAATTAATTATGGAGTTAAGTATGTATAACGTCATAATTGAAGGTTTAGGTCATACAATGTAAGGTGATAAGATAAAACATGACTTTGTTATTCATTGTATTACGTTACAAGAATAACTATTATAATATAATCAAAGAAGACATAAAATAATATATATATATATATAAAACAAATTTATGTAACCAATTTCACACGAAACGTTATCGAAGAATAATAAACAATAAGTGCTATCTATAAACGTAGTTAAAAAAGTAATATACTAATAATATTTCTTATAGTGATTAAGATGACGATCTCAAATCTTCCCAACCCTAGTGTTACACGTGTCTTCGATAAAAAGATACGCTTAATTGTAAGATCACAATAAAAGAAAGAGACCTGTCCGAAAGACATCAACAAGAGATCAGTTTCCTTCGTAGTTTTTTTTGTGTTAGCCATTTTAATTTGACCTATGCGAAACTTGTAAATAACGTAGTTACAACTTACCTTACACATATATATACTTACACAGATAGTCATTTTTATAGTTCATTTCACTAAAACCAGCGTAACAATTGAGGATTATCAGGAGATGCGCACGGGTCTGATACTTGGTCGAAAGTAAGTGATGAATTTTTGCAAAATTTTGTATATGATCAATTGCACGGATGTGTGGTGCGCGTCAGTTGCCCTGTATCCGGCATCTATTAGGTGGTTATCTATGGCCGGTATATTTTATTGTCTAGGACTTCTGAAATTTCGCGTGTGTGGATTTTAAAAATCGTACACTGTTTGAAAGTTCTGTTCTTCTAGGATAGCTATCATCGCGTCTTCCAAAGTTGTCACACTCTTCAAACGCACCAATCTTACTAAATATATGTGCAGGCAAATTAAACAAGAAAACGTACGATACTCGATGTACAGAAGGATCTACGGGAATCCTACCGACTGCGCCAATTAAGTGACTGAGACGAGCTTTGTTATAAAAAAATACTTTACTCAAATTCAAATTCAAATTATTTAATGCATTCACATTGTTACATAGGTGTTAAGTTAGATAATAGTACAGATCTAACATGAACCCTGTAATATGTAATAGCAATGTCAAGCCTAAATTCTAAATAAATCTAAATTTGTATTACAATTTTTACATTATCTCTTGATTTGATATTCGATAAAATGAACAATTAAACAAAATACTATTTATTACTAATCGTCAACAGTAGCACATTTTTGTTCTATTTTTAAAGTAGTTTATCATCAAGTTATTTGAATTTTATAATTTCGTTTAATATGTCATCAATTTCAAAATTTATTATTATATTTATTGTTATATATATGTATAACAATAAATATAATAATATGTGTATACACATTAATAATTGTTCATTTATGAGTTACAACAATTTTACAATTATTTAGATAATAACAAATAACAGTAACAATAATAACCATAACAATAATAACAATTTCTTATCCATTAATTATATAGGGTGGCCGCAGTGGAGATGAAGTAGAGACGAGAAAATATGATGAATAACTATATTAAATTTCCACAAAGGTATTTCTTAAACTAAATCATTTTGAGAACGTCCGCAGTTAGGTACGTTATGTCTAAAAGTACTTATACGAAAAAGATCTTAACTAAAGGAATTTAGTCTACGTCTGATGTTAGGTACGTTGGGCCGAAAACTGTCTCGTAATTATAATTAAACTGACGAGTTTTGCATCGGTCACGTTGCAACGCACGGGGCGCGCGTTCCGGGGTGCGCTTATGCAAGTGCATTGACCTGACGTTTTAGGTATGTGCAAATCTGGATACATAACACATTTCATTTTATTTATTTACTCATTTATTAACTGCACAGGTGCAGATGCTACATACAAGCATAGGTACATAGAAAAACATATAAACCCTGCAGGGCACAGCAATATAAGAATGAGGCAGATCGACGCTACAGAGATTTGTCATCTAAATATTGTTTATTGTATTATTTCTTATGCCAACCTTTTTTTTTGTGTTGCCACGCCGCTTGTCTTACTTAGATGGGTGCTGTCGCGGCGGCTTGACAGGGCTGACGAAGCAGGTAAATGAGCGCTTCTTACACTCTTAACACGCGCGCCTTATTCCAATTATTAAGTTTTTCAGTGATTTATAATAGCTTGCTAAACTAGTGCAATTACGTACACTTTTTACTGTTACATCTGTGGGGTGGAGCCTTTATTATTTTATTTTTTTATAATATCAAGTGACGGGACAGACAAGTCGTGCGCCTGATGGCAGGCTACACGCCTGTCCATAACAGTTGCAGTGCCACGCAGAACTTTAAATCGCGAATATCTGAGGTGCGCTACCACTGCGCCCGTCACCTTGAGATATAAGTTGACAAGTCCCATGCGCCTGTAATTTCACCAGCACCCTTATCCTTCAAAACCGGAACATAGTAATACTAACATTACTGCTTGGCGGCAGAAATAGGTAAGGTGGCAGTACTTCCCAGGACAAACTCTTTCACAAGGAGCTCTATTGCTACTAAACGCCTGGTGATCCATAACACAGGTTTTACCTACCTTGGACACCAGTCCCATTGTAGCATTATTTATATCTATATTTGTACAAACTGCCATTGTAATATTTGTGAGCTATTGGGAGAAAATAAATTTCTATTATATTGTATTCAGTTTCAAACAAAGTTTCCAGATGATCAATTCATTGAAAACATTGCCAATTTCACTCCCGTCGTACAATATCAAAGTCCGATTACACCTGTTTGTTAAACCAGTGAATGTGAGGCCCGTAGGTGAGAATGGACAACACATGTGTCCGAACTAGATACGTAAAGGATGTGTTCTGGCCTGTGCTGAATTTTGAATGAGCTCAAAGTAAATATTTAAGTCAATGTATGTAGACCGTTGACTTGTTTTCTACTTCAGCGTAGTCCCATTAGACACGCAATAACACAGCCATGTCCGCAAAATTATCGAAAAATTCATGGACGCGTAGTACTTTGTACACTCGGCGACCTAAATAATTATGGTCGCAATTAAATCGTTTCTCTAAAGCCATGTAATCCAACCATTAGACATGAAAGAGAAGATTATCAATGAATATTATGGCACCACAAAACAGGCAAAGAAAATTAGGTGCTTCTATTCCATTGTTAATATTTTGAAATATTTAATGGATCGCAATTAAATCGTTGTCATTTCATTCAGTCATAGAACATAATTTGTTAATATTTGTAAGTAGAGCCACTTTCCTTCGGGAAATACATTGTTTCGGACCTTCCAAGGCGTACAAAGACTTGATATAAGTATTTATGTATAGTTCCTGTCCGTGATGTTAAATTTAATAACGGGAAACAGAGACCTTATTAAATCCTATGAATATTCATTATCATCCCTTACAAGCTCAAAATACGTAATACAAACTTTCCTTAAGGTGGTATGGTACGGACCACAGCATTTTCTACTAAAATGTTTATATAATATGACCAATTCAAGGATTTACTGATACCATAATTATTAATATTTTACTAGGAAATACGTTTGGACACGAATGTCCAAAATCCTTTGTGTACAAATTGAACTGACATACCACCTTAACATTGTATCTGTAACGAAGCCTTACAAATAATATTACATAAACACGTCATATTATTAGTAAGATAATACATAAACTACTTTTTAACCGACTTCAAAAAAGGAGGAGGTTCTCGATTCGACTGTATGTTATTTATGTTATTATTATATTCTTTATTGTACAAAGAAAAGAAACATGAAACACACGTTACAATGGACATATACAAAGGTGAGCTTATCTCTATAAGAGATCTCTTCCAGCCAACCCTAGCCGTGGTGCAAAAATGAAGTCTGCGGGACTAATTATTGTACAACAAAATTAAAATTTAAATGTGAATAAAATATAAATGATAATAATATACATACGACAGACATACACACATACATGAACTTTACATACATAAATACATACATAAGCAGAATATATGTTATAATAACAGATCATTTGTTTACAAATATGTTACCTATAAACTATCTAACACGTTCGACAGGAAGTGCTCTTTTAATTTGTGTTTGAAAGATGCCACCGATGGACTGTCACGAATGTTAGCAGGTAGTTTATTCCACATACGAGCTGCACTTACGGTAAAAGAATTGTGAAAGAATTTGGAGTTGGATCGGGGATATAAATGAGTTCTAGTGTCACATGTACGTTTTGGGCGGGAATTGAGGGATAAGGGGGAAAAACGGGAACACAGATAATGAGGAAGCTGGGGGTAATTTAAAATTTTATAAAGAAGACAAAGAACGTGCATATCTCGGCGAAGTCTGATTGGGAGCCCTTTCAATTTAGTCCGAAATTCAGAGACATGGTCATATTTACGTAAACCGAATATGAAACGGATGGCCAGATTTTGTAGGCGCTCTAGTTTGTTAAGCAGCTCCTCAGTAACATCCAAATAACAAACATCGGCATAGTCAAGAAGAGGGAGTAGTAGGGACTGAGCAAGCATAACCTTGGTGTTGAAAGGTAAGAAGAATTGAAGTCGCTTGAGAGAATGATAGGGAAAGTGCATGCGTCGACTAACCTCATTTACCTGTAGTCTCCAGGACAGTGTACGGTCGATTATCAGACCTGGGTTCTTCGTGTTTTCAGCATATGCAAGACTCACTCCATCATACGAGACCTTGGGGAGATTATTAATATCTAACCCGCAGTAAAGTCGGTTGCTACCTACAATTATTGCCTGTGATTTCCTAGGATTTACAAGCAAACCAAACGCATCAGACCAAGACTTCACCACGAGAAGATCCTTATTAATAGATTCAATGGCAGATTGGATATTGGCTCCATCAAAATGTCTATAAATTTGCAAGTCATCTGCGTATAAGTGGAATGGAGGAGAAATTAATTTAGTGAGCTCGTTTATGAATAGCGAGAAGAGAAGAGGTGAAAGTACACCACCCTGTGGCACCCCTGAAGTCAAAGGGGACCAATCGGAATAAATGTCATCATTCCTGATCCTTTGATAGCGGTTGCAACCCAGGCAATTGCAGCAGGGGAGATGTTAAGAGAGCAAAGAATGGCAAGGAGGATGTCATAGTCGACAGAGTTGAAAGCACTGCTGAAGTCCAGCAAAACAATAATGGTAAACAACCTATTATCCATGGCTTGACGAATATCATCGGTGACGTTAAGCAAAGCAGTTACAGTGCTATGACCAGGACGAAAACCAGATTGTTATGGACTTATAAGTTCATGACGAGAGACATATGAGTGAAGTTGTTTATGCACAGTGCTTTCAAGGACCTTGGACAGGAATGGTAGGATGGAGATAGGACGAAATTGGGAGAAAACCGTGGGAGTAGCGGATTTAGGGATGGGAATGACATGAGCTAATTTCCAATCGCTAGGAAAGACGCTAGTTGCAAGAGAATTATTCAAAATGTGTGTGATAATTGAAGCAACGTCATCCAGGATAGGTATCAGCATGTCGCGGCAAATACCATCTTCACCCACGGCCTTGGAAGTTATGGATAGTATACTCTTCTTAACTTCCCCCTCAGTGCTTTCGCGAAAAGAAAAAGGTACACAATCAGGATGAGTAGCAGCGCCCAGTGAAGTGAGTGTGCCCGTTTTGATAGAGTCAGCAACAGTAAACGGTGAGTTGGTGAAGTATTTGTTAAGTGAGTTAAGGTCAGGTAAGTCAACAGTACAGTCACGATCTTTACCCACACCAAGTGACCTCAAGAACCTCCAAATTTGACCCATAGACAAGCCTTCCATCGACGAGTGGAAGTAACGACACAGTCTATTGCAGAGATTGCGCAGCCTTTTATAAGTGAGCAAATTGTCTTCACTTGGAAACCTCTTGAGAATCGACTTGGCCTTGTCCCTACGTTTCATGGTTTTCTTTATTGCTGGTGTAAGCCAAAGCGCAAGCAGATGCTTAACACGTACTGGTCTGAGTGGGGCATGAGAATCATACAACTTTATTATGTGATTGTTAAAAATTTTGATCTTCTCATTTACCGTGCTAGCTTCAATCAATGCAGACCAGTCAATATTAGAAAATTCCTCTCTCAAGCGATCCACAGAAATTTTACCAAAGCTACGCTGAAAAATGACTTTAATTTTAGGTTTGGGAGTGCGTACTCGATAAGACAAATATATGAGGTCATGGTACGAGAATGGGGCAGTGGTTTGTCCATGCAGGAGAACCGGTTGAGGTTTAGAGACTATCTGAACATCTAAAAGTGAAGGTTGACAGTTAGGAGAATGATGGGTAGCAGTAAGTGGGAGCAATACAAAGTTCACAGCAGATACAATGGAGTTCAGACGTGAAGACCGAAAGTTATTCTTTAATAAACAAGTATTAAGATCACCCATCAATATTACATGTTCGTAAGAGGCACTCAAGGATTCAAGGGTAGTCTCAAATAAGTTAAAATAGTTTACATTAACACTAGGGCTATAAGTAACACCAACTAACATATTGGTGTGATGTAAGTTGAGGTCTAGAAATAGATACTCTAAAGACCCAGTATAAATGCTAGGAGACTAGCTGACGACGGAGCACGGAATATGACTCTTGATGTAAATACATACACCACCACCACCAGTCCCAACTCTGTCGTTTCGATATAATTTATACCCATTAAGTGTAAAAAGGGGGGATGGTAGAGAGGGTTTGAGCCAAGATTCCGAGATTAAGATTCCATCGACTATGCCGTTGTTGAATGACGTATTTAATTCAGAAATGTGTGCAGGGACACTGTGCGCGTTAATGTGCACCAGGTTAAAGAAATTGGATTTTCCATAAAAAATTGACTGCAACTTGACATCTAGTGAAGGGCCATCGGAGTCGGAAGAAATAGAAATATCACTACAAGCACTTTCAAACTCATCAGATGAGCTATCAGTAAAATAATTAGAGTTTACAGACATTAATATAAATAAATAAATATGTAATTTATAAATAATAAAACAATATGTGTATAGACTAAAACACTTCCTATAAATAAAATAAATAAGCAAAACTAAAGGCAAAAAACAAAAACGAAACCACCAGCGAGTGTTGGCAACACTATAATGGTAAAAGCAATTACAACTATGTACAAAACAATGATATTACATTGAATACAAAATCAACAAAGGCATGAAGTGACATTTAAGGAATAAATATCCTTAATATTTCGACTGAATTACTTGAGTTCATAGTTACAAAAAAATAATAATTAATTAACAGTTAAAATTTCAGTAAAATAATACGTATTATGATTGGTACAGGTACATAAAAAACTTCATTTACATTGATATTTAGACTGAAAGACTCAAATCCAAAGTTACGATAACAAAAGAAGAAACGAAAAAAGGTTTAAATAAATAACGTTAAAAATTTTTGAACGAAAAGTCATATTGACAGCTAACATTAAACGAACATATGGAAACTACAATTTTAATTTTTACTTAATAATGGTGGCGCAACTATCTTCTCACCCTCTTCTGGCCAAGCTTCACGAACTGTCTGATCTAACTAGATCTTCTAAATATTGGCAAATCAAAGATATACCCTGCATTCTTAAAAGTTACCACAAATTTATCAAAATCAATTCTCCCGTTTTCCAATGCGCTAAAAATCCCTTTTTTTCTTGTCTTTATGATGTAATAATATTTAAACCTGAGATAATCTTGGACTTTGGTATTTACAAAGATTCCCCTGCTGCAGACAGACAGTTTAATAGGGCCTTGGCTAAGGACTGGCAGGGCTGGTTGACTACGTATACGGATGCTTCCAAGCTGGCTGCTGATGGTTGTGTCGGTGCGGCTGTATGGATCCCAAAATATGAAATTATTCTGAACTGTAAATGCCCATGCCTGAGCATCAATATTCACAGGAGAATCTACTGCCCTACTTGAAGCTCTCAGTTATGTTGAATCTCACAAACTGAACAAAAGTATAATTTTTTCAGACTCAAAAAGCTGTTTACAGGCTATTCTGGCAAACCAATTTGTTGGTAAAAGTAAATTCCATAATATCCTGAAGATCAAGGAGGTCTTGTATCAATGCCATAGTAATAACATTCAGGTTGTATTGGCGTGGATTCCAGGTCATAGCGGGATCCAAGGCAATGAAACCGTAGACATATTGGCGAAAAACGCTATCCAAACAGGTTACCTTAATCATTATAGGACATTTACCTATGACCTCTGGCCTTTAGCTACCAATGATATGTTTCCTCCTTAGAATAATAACGCATAGAATGATAGTTTCATATCAAACGAACTGTCACAAGTGAGGCAAAAACCAAATTCATGTAGGCGTAAGCAACTTGTAACTACGCTCGTCGGCACGCACACAAATATACAAATAATGATGCCATGGAATAACATTTCCCTCAAAAGTGGGGAAATTGTATCTTGCTTAACTCATCATTAAGTTAAAGGTGCCTACAGATTTGCCCGACATTGTCGATCAGGTGCCTACAGATGTGCTCGGTTTTGTCGATGAAAAACGAATATAGCACTTATTTGTAAATCCAAGATGGCGGACACGATTTTTCAAAATATGCTATATGGGTATCCTTTTCGAGGTATTTGGGGATGCTCATTACGAATATGGCACTCATTTCTA
>NW_020653850.1:13756253-13787559 GCF_003589595.1 Hyposmocoma kahamanoa
GTTTTGAAATAAATGCAATATGGGTATCATTTTCGAGGTACTTGGGGGTGCTCATTACGAATGTGGCACTCATTTCTAAATCCAAGATGGCGGGCACGATTTTTTCAAAAAAAATGCTATGTGGGTATCATTTTCGAGGTATTTGGGGATGCTCAATGTGAATATGGCACTATTTGTAAATCCAAGATGGCGGGCACGATTTTTCAAATAATGGCAAGTTGGGTATCGTTTTCGAGGTATTTGGGGGTGCTCATTATGCTTTTGTTTGAACTGTCGTGTTTGCCATCTTGGATTTAGAAATGAGTGCAATATTTGTATTGAACATTCCCAAACATCTCGAAAACGATACCCAACTTGCCATTATTCGAAAAATCGCGCCCGCATCTTGGATTTAGAAATAAGTGCCATATTCGAAACCTAAAACCGAAAATGCCATAAGCAAACATTAAAGAAAATAACTGTTAAAATAGATTAAAAAATCGCTTAAGAATGCTCCACTTTTAAGAAAATAAAATTTTTCAACATCAAATATTTCGCTTGAGTTACGAAAAGAAAGACATATAATAAGCTATCAAAGTTGTACTGGTGGTGCCAACACTATAGTAGAAACAAATATATAAGTACTGTAAATTTGTTGCAATATGTGCTCCAATTCAAATAAAATTAAAATAAATAATTATTCAATAAAGCATGAACGCAGAGCCGTTAAAAGTATTATAAAATAATTAAGTGTCCCAATCACTTACAGGAGTTAACGAAAACATTTAATGTTTATTAAAGTAAATATTAGTTCAAGATGCGCAAATAAATCTAAATTACAGGCACCACTAAAATTTACGTAATATAGTTATTTTGATACAGAATAGCAAAATGGGGAGAAAAAAAATTCGTTACTTTGCAACACTTTCGTATCTTGTTGCCGCGAAATTATTTTTCTGTTTTAGTGAATATTTACATAAAAATATGAGTTGAAACGCATTACTTACTTGTGGAATGCCATGTTAGTGTCTATTTTATGTTTGTCTGTTGTATTTTTACACCCATTTACCGCACATTTCGTCATTTTTAGCAAAAAATTTTGGAGCTGTTCGCGGTGCAATATGACCTTGAGCACTAACAGCCCGCGCGCTCCTGGGACGCGTTTGGAACCCTCTAACTTGCCTCACTTAGCGTGTGCGGGCTAGGTTTCTATGCGTTATTATTCTAAGGTTTCCTCATGGAGCAATGAGTGGAATAAAATCAAGCTTATCAAGGGCAAGTACTATGCTGACATCCAAATAAGTATCCCCAAAAAACCTTGGTTTTTTAACCTTAAAGGATTCAGTAAATCTGTAACTTCTACAATATGCCGACTTCGCCTTGGTCATGCCTGCACCCCGGTCCATCTGGCAAAACTAAGAATACGGGATAACTCAATTTGTGAATGTGGCCTAGATGAAGGTACCCCAGACCATATATTTTTCAGCTGCCCTTCCAGAACTTGTTCCATCTACGATAGTCTTCCACCGTCCATTCCGCGTCCCGTAAATTTCCAGTTTCTGCTATATGTCTTTTCAAATCCCCTACTGAAATTAATTACTGATTTTATTAGTATTAACAAACTTAAATTATAACACTATTTATTTTTATTTTATTTATATCATTAATGGTGATGGTATCTATATTGTGTCGTGTTGTATTGTTTCAGAATTGGAATAGACTAAAGAGCAGTGTTAAATGTTTAAACATTGGAAAATAAATAAAAGTGTAGCTCCCATGACTGACTAGACATTGGCAAAATTCTAAAAGAGAAGCCATCCTTCTTTTTAAAAATAGTATAGAATAGACTTAATAATGAAATACCTTAAAATTTTGTAGTGGAAAATTGTTTAAAATGAAGATACCTCACAATTATCACGATGGTTGATAAATTAGCTGCCTGCCGTGGATGGAAAACTGGCCTGGAGCTTTTGCAATTCACCAAACTCAGTAATTTTTCTTCTGCTCTTGTCCGGCAATATCACAACTATGGTACCATCAGATGACCAACAGTTTTTAACGCCGAAATGCTTACGGGCTATAGCAAATATGTTATGCCTTGACTTTGTCAGGAACTCCGACATGGAAATTCTCGAGCCCTTTAACGCCGTCTTGGCCTTCCATACGACGGATCTACTTTTATACGTCGCAAAACGGACTAGAACAGGGCGAGTACGCTCTTTTTTAGCAGTCCCTAGTCGGTGACAGGTCTCTATGCAGTCTGATTGAATTTGCTTCAGCTTCATTCTACCGCTCAACACCTCAAGTACCCTAGCAGTAACATTCTCCTTATTGTCCTCTAAAAAGCCATGGAGCAACAAAACTTTACGCCTAGAATGGGTTTCCAGACAATCCATACCTGTGTGGAGACGATCCAGCTGCATTTTCAGAGTTTTGACTGCATTCACAATAAAAGTTTTGAACTGCTGATAGTCTGCAGACAAAGCCTTAACTGTTTGTAACTGGGCAGCAGGAACTGATGAAATTGTGTGCTGTTGAAGGGCCTTTTCGAAGTCCTCCATGCGAGAGTGAAAGAAGGAAGTGAGGTCCTGAAGTGTATCATTGACTTCAACAGCATCCATGGCCAACAAATAAGTATTCCAGTACGCAGATGATGTGATGCAAAGTGATAGTTCTAACGTTGTGATTGTGGTGATATGGAGAAAAGTGCAGTTGAAAATTTGTTATAGCCAACACTCACTGGCATATATACTAACACATTTACGTACAATTAGAACTGTAAGTAGACTTAAACTATTTAAATAAATTAAAATATGCAGAGCAATTTCTAAGGGGTCTTATTCTTTCTAAGTACCCGCAATTTTGGTTACTATATGTTACTTTTTTTTTCTTTTTTTTTTGTCTGTATGTTACGCGATAACTCCGGTATTTGTGAACCGATTTTCATGATTCTTTTTTTGTTGGAAAGGGGGTACTTCCACAGTGGTCCCATTTCATTTTAAAGAAAATCATCCACCTCCAAGTAAATAGCGCCTAACTTTAATTTAGGAGCAATTACTTTAATGGTTGATTTTGCTATTTCTCCAATTCAAGGCGTTTTTCTCTCGATATACTTTGAGTAGTGAGAACCGATTTTTATTATCTCCAGGGTCAAGTCCTGTATAGTGGCGAACATATTTCAATAAAATTTAGCAAACAATTTAGACATTATTCCACGTACTTTTGAGGTCGGTTTTTTTAGTACTCTGTACTGAGATTATTATACTATCTTGTACTTTCCATCCATCAATTACAATTTCATAAACCATATCACAAAGGCGCTATTTTTAACCTAGAGTATGGAAAATTTTTAGCACTGAACCTACTCTATTATCTATGATACTCACTACAGAAAGTATAACGAATAAAAAAAAATAATGCTCATTGTACAATATTGCATAATACAATTTACTCTGTACTTTTACTTTGTACTACTTTCTACTGTTACTTAGGGTCGTATTCTAGAACTCTACTCAATGCTCAAGTCAGGATTTGAGCAGACTTGAGTATGATTTCAAGCACTGGAAATACGACCCTAATGGCAAGGACTTGAGTATGATTTTCAGTGGTCACTGCAATACTCAAGTCCTAACTTGAGTATTGAGTAGAGTTCTGGAATACGACCCTTAATGTACTCGGCAATCGGCAAAGCCTCGTGCCTGAGTAATAGGTTATTTTATGACCTAATAATGTAATGATTGCATAAAATACATTTTCTACGAGTGAATGAAATAATGAAACAGAACCAATATTTGTTGTATATTTTGTTTACAATCCATGACAACAAACACAATTTTTTTAAAGAAATTTTAACCAATTTATTAGGGTAGGTAAAGATTCCTCCATACAGCCTCGTCATTTATTTAGTCGAATGCCAAAAAACGCTACAAAACAAAAACCCACAGATCAAACTGGCCAAATACCGCATACATTTTAACCTGAGGTATTTCTAATAAATACTTCTAAGGAACAAACACGCGCATGCCAAATGTTACCGTTTATTCCATATATATTCTCGATGGAAGGTATACAAAGACAATGTTATTAATCACTACCTTTATAATACCTTATATTAACTACTTACTACTCACCACATACATATACTACACTCTTCCACAACAAATAAACAACCTACTTTAAATTTACAAAATCTAAGCATCAAGTAAATAGGTAGTATTACATTAGGAGTAAATTAATGAAGAACATTTAACTAAATGGTTCCCCCTCCATGACTAAGCTGAATTATATGTATAGAAAATAATAACATAAATGTTTAACGTAGAAAAACATATAGATATTCCATGAGCACTGTACATAATTGATGCATACTGGTTTATTCGTGCCTTAATAGTTTTGGCGGAACAACAACTCGACCTGTACTAGTGCTCGCAACTGACGCATCATCCGGAACTGGTTTCAACGTATTATCATATGCATTATCGTCATAATACCACGGTGACTGATTTAGTGTTAAATTATTTTTGTCGTACGAGCTTGCGCTCATTCACTGATTCGCATGGCGCCTCCAAACACAATCCACAATCCAGCTTTTTAGTTAGACCGTACCCAAAACCCAGGATGGCTTTTATGGGTTTCCGCGATAGTTACCCATATACCATCATTAATGGAAAAATTTCTACTGACCCCACGGGTATTACATATTTGTCTCTCTTGACACTTACGCACTCGGTCGAGTACATCTCGTGATTGTGGAGGAGGCCCGTGCGAGGAGGGAGGGTGAGCACGTCCAGCTTGGACCGGAGATGTCTACCGAACATCAGCTGCGCCGGCGACACACCCGTAGAACAATGAGGCGCATTTCTATAGTGAAACAAAGACTTATCTAGGTATTGATTTACCTCTTTCGCGGGTCCCTCTTTAAAAACATTTTCAATGAACTTTTTACGCTGTTTTTCTACCACCATCTATTATAGTGGCTGACTCTAGCTCGGTCGGACTTTGACATGAGTAGTCCGCTACATTTTTTTCACTTTTTATAAACTCTATATCGTAATTGTACGCAGCGAGGAACAAAGCGTAACGCTGCAGACGTGCTTCCATCATTTGCGGCACACCTTTGGTAAGCGAAAAAATAGACATCAAGGGCTTGTGGTCCGTCCGTAAAATAAATGGCTATTGGCAGCCATATAAATACTGGTGGTATTTCTTGATGCCATATATTATCGCTATGGCCTCTTTTTGTATTTGGCTGAACGCACGTTCACTTTGACCAATACGTGAAACTACGTGAAGAATAGCTTATAGGTTGCTCGGTGCCGTTCGCACACCGTACAGCCAGAACTGCGCCCAGACCGCCGGGCCCAGCATTCACTGTTAGCACCAGATCCTGCCGCGGATCATAATGAGCCAAGACATTGGGTGAACATAGTTCCTTTTTAACGTCAACAAATGCTTTTTGTTGCCTCTCAGTCCACTCCTATTTCACATCACCACATAGTAATGAATACAATGGCTCCATCAGGCTAGACGCCTGTGGTATAAAACTCCGGTAAAAATTAACAAGATCTAGGAACGACTTCAACTATTTCTGATTTTCTGGAGTTTTTGCCTTGACTATAGCTTGTACTTTATTTTTGTCTTTATCTATCCAGTTGCTGTTTATTACATACCCTAGGTACTCAATACTACCTAATTGCGACAACCGATCTAATTCTTTACTTACTTTATCCAACTAATTATCGCAAACGGCACTGGCCTCGCTTTACAAAACTTTAGAGCAGACCCTTCTTTACATGAAACGCCAATTTATACTCATTGAAGTCGTCCAGTGCCCAGGCTGCCTGTAAACATTGGTTTATATTTTTGTAAAAACCATTCAATATAAACCGCACTAGAATAATTTATAGCGAGCAATTGCATTTTGAAATTTGACATTTCGTAGATTTATACTAAACTAACCACCAACAAACTTATATAAGGTAATCGCACCAATAAGGTATTTCTAATAAATACATAAAGGGAATGAGAGAAACACGCTCGTGCCAAATGTTACCATTTATTCCATACACATTCTCGATGGAAGGTATACAAAGAAAATGTTATTACTCACCTACATAATACATTATATTACTCACTATATATATTATATGCTACATAATCAATTGTTTTTTTATAAAGATATAAGCCCCGGTTGCAAGACTTTTAGGCCAACTTACCAAATGAGGTGGCAGTATAGCGATTGAGTAGCGTCCTAATTGATATTTAAATTAGCTGTAATCTCAGTACAGAGTACTAAAAAAACCGAGCTCAAAAGTACGTGGATTTACGTCTATTTGCCAAGTTTTATTATGATAATAAAAATCGGTTCTCACTACTCAATTGAGAGAGAAAAACGCCTTGAATTGGAGAATAGCAAAATCAACCATTAAAATAATTGCTCCTTATAATAAAATGTAGGCGCTATTTATAAAATGAATCTTCATGCGTGAACAGCCACCCATAGAGGTGAATGATTTTCTTCGAAATTAAATGGGACTACTATGGAGGTACCCTCTTTCTAACAAAAAAAGAATCATGATAATCAAGTTCACAAATACCGGAGTTATCGCGTAACCTCTCCTTTTTTGAAGTCGGTTAAAAGTACAATGTTCCTTTTTGGAAACTCATAGTTCTGTGTACAGTGCCTTATTACTCATTATAGGAACACATAAAGGCTGCGATTAAAAATGGCGAGTTTTTGAAGTAATGACTACAGTTTTTACAAAGATTGTTTTAATTTTTAGTATATTATGAAGAAAAAACGAAGAATAAAATAGTGATGAAGAAAGTTAGAACTATATTCCTTAATTTTAAACCAAATTACAAAAGACTTTATCTTGAAAATTTTACTAATTACGAACTCAATTATTCTTCAAAGTGATAGAAGATAATGTGATTGAAGTGAAAGTAAAACATAAATATTGACTTCCACCGCTTAAAAGACTATTTAATAAACCCAAATAAGTGAACTAAGTTATTTAAGAGAAAGTGAAAACATAATGTATTAGAATTTAGAACTACAATATTACATTATAAACGAAGACATGGCTCAAAGGATTTGTATCCAAGCCAAAACTATTAATAAAAACAAATTACTCATTATAGTCATAGGGTCGTATTCCAGAACTGTACTCAATGCTCAAGTCAGGATTTGAGTATGGTATAAAGCACTCGAAATCATACTCAAGTCCCTGCCATTAGGGTCGTATTTCCAGTGCTTGAAATCATACTCAAATCCTGACTTGAGCATTGAGTTAGAGTTCTAGAATACGACCCTTAGATTATGTTTATTTTTTTCCATCCTTTGATTATAACAGTTCATCGAGTATATAACTAGTTATAGTTCAGTGTTTAGAACTAATAAAATTTTTCAGCTCAATGACGAGTACTATAGACAATAGAATTTTGATTCAGAACTAAAGAGAGCGCCTATAAATTCAAAACAGTAAAGGAACTATAAGATACGGTTTATGAAATTGTAATTGACAGATTAAAGTACAAGAATAGAAAATATTTTAAATTTTTATTGAATTGATATACAATAATTTTTTGTGAAATTATTCCACTAGTTTGTTATAATGATAAATACAAAGATCGAACACTCAGAAAAAATTCCTTCGATCCGGCCGGATTCGAACCGACGTCTTCTCGCCGCCACGGAACGTAATTTAAAATACAGTGAATAGTGACATCTCTCGCCAGGGCTGGTAACTGTAAAGATATTAACTGGGTGAGAAAACTTTCATAGATTTCTCATAGATGGCGCTACGACTAAAAAGTCGTTAAAAAAACCAAATACAAAGATACGACGCAAGCACATAGAAAAACCACATGCACAAGCACCTACAAAAATTCGTGAGGTCCTCTGTTTCGTGGTTCGTTTCGTGGCTTAGTTGGTATAGCGTCTGCCTCCAAAAATCAACAAGTAAAATACGTAATAAATATTTAACTAAAAACAAATCTATATTCATTCAGCCGCTACTTCTACTCATAGAGTGTAGAGCCTAGACTACACTACAACTGTGCTGTCATCAGTATACGCAAAGATACCTAGAATTAACATTACATTGGTATGCAGCATAAAGAGACTTGCAGACAGTACGGAACCCTGAGGAACTTCGGCATCTATCGCCATATTATGTTCGGAAGAGTAGCCTTCTAAGACCACTCGAATCGAACGTTCGCTCAAGAAATCCGAGATCCAATTGCAAAGGTCAGTGGGAAGCTCATAAGAGGGAAGCTTACTTAATAAGCTTGCGTGACAGACCCTATCAAAAGCTTTAGAAGTGTCCAAAGACACTACAAGTGCTGCGCCTTGCTTGTCTATAGCCTCGCTCTATATGTGACAAGCATACACAAGAAGATCCCCAGTAGATCGCCCTCGTCGGAATCCGTATTGGCGATCACTAAGGAGGTCGTTGTCTTCAAGGTATGATAGGAGACGATTGTTATTAATCGGAAAAGTTTTACTTAATGCCATCCTCGTGTGAAATTTTTTTGAATTGTTTATTATTTGTCGGATTTCTAACTCTGCTACTCTGGAAATTTGATAGCAACTCCGGGTTTTTGTAAAGACAGCGCGCTGTTAATTCTTTGCATTATATATTTTTTTGTATTACTCGTAGTACATATCCGGCGATGTATGTGATTATTTGCTCACTATATTCGGACATTCGAGGCGACGTGCTGCAAAAATTATCAAAATTACAAATACTGATAATAGATACTACAAAACTGAAAAAAAAACGTTACTAAAGTTATAACAAAAGAGTTGTAGAATATTTTTATAATATTGCTAAGGTTACAATAATTTTCGTCCCTTTGTTTTCAAAATCGATCAGAATCGAGAACAGTGTCGCCTAACGTACGAGTATACATCACTAAATGTTAAATTTGGCCAAAGAAAATGCATTATACAAAAGTGCGGCCGTTCGATGTTCATGGTGTATTAACAAAGGATCACAAATATATCGAACCAAGTAAAAGCCGCAATGTATTAGAAATCATGAGGCATGCACTCGGCTGCATATTTGTTTTCTCGAAATTCATACAATTTTAAACAATACAGTTTTTAAAATAAATTATGCATCTTCTGATTACAAAACCACTTGCCCGTGTAAGGAAACGTCCCTGTTTACCCGTTTACCCACAGTTATGGTGCTTTTGCACATTTATAATATATGGCACATTTATATAATATATAATATAATATTCTTTATTGTACAAAGAAAAGACACATGAAACACACGTTACAATGGAATGGAATCAAGAAAAGCTAGTATATTTTTATTCCTTGTATTAATGTTATGTCAGTCACTATTTTTCATAAAGAAATTACTACTCCTTTTAAATTACATAAATTACATTTTCATAAATGTACTGTGAGGCTAGTGTAAGAATGTTAATTTCCTTAAACTTATCTCTCAAAGATACTTTGGGGCCCAGATTGTAAATTGCCCTAACTGCATGTTTCTGCAGGACAAAGATTCTATTGATATCGGCGGCATTACCCCAAAGCAAAATGCCGTATGTCATTAGACTGTGAAAGTAGCTGAAGTAAACCAATGTAGCGGTTTCGACGTCTGAAAGTTTCCTTATTTTTTTAATCGCGTATATGGGGACCCGTTTGCAATTTAGCATCTAACGTTACACTTAGAAAAAAAAAAAGAAATAAAAAATAAAAAAAAAGTTCAAGTGGCATAACAAAACGGAGGTTGAGACCATCCTATTAAGTAATTAAATACTTGTGTCAGGAGGTCTCGCTCTTCCTTAACTAAAACATACGTCATCAAAGAACTTAATACCATAAAACAAAAAAGAAAAAGAAAAAAGATGGTAATTGGTATTATCTTACTACAAAAGGTGTGTTTGTGTGTGTGTGTGTGTGTGTGTGTGTGTGTGTGTGTGTGTGTGTGTGTGTGTGTGTGTGCGCGTGCGTGTGTGTGTGTGTGTGTGGGTATGTATGTGTGCGCATGTGCGTGAGAGTGTGTGTATTATATGATAACTGTGCATATGGTAATATTCGATTTTATGTATAAGCGCAGCAATACCCCAATATTTGAAAGGTTTATTGTCAAAGCGCTTCTGTATCATGGTCATTTATTGTTATTAACCATTTTATCAGTTTTTCCCTACATTTATGTGAATTTAATTGATATATTTGTAATTTTTTATTTAATTTGTTATATATATATGCGGATTGTGAGGCGTATTGTCTTTGGGCGAATTTGGTTTTAGTTCTTGGTATTTTAACCACTCTGTCACTCCTCCTCCTAATCATTACGCTAGGGATAAACGGCAAAGAGTTATGCATACGAAGAACTGTTGACAATAAATATAGCTTTCTGACACTTAAGATCTCACAAAATTTGTAAAGTTCCTCCGTGGGAAACCTATAAGGTTTGAAGTGCATTATTTTCAGCAAGCACCGCTGACTTCGTTCAATCTCAAGAAATTTTGTTTTAGTTGCACCTCCCCAAACAGTGATACAATATCCCATTACCGATTGAACCAGGGCGACATATACTTGTTTAATTAATTTTTTACTAGCAACATGTCTTAACTTCCTAGATATCCACGTTAATTTTCTTATTTTATCGCACATTAATTCCACCTGAGAATGCCAACTTAAACGCCAATCCATGGCAACACCCAAGTATTTGGTACATGCAACTCTGTCAATAGCAGGACATGCACAGGTCAGTA
Organism: Hyposmocoma kahamanoa; assembly: GCF_003589595.1. Classification (NCBI taxonomy): domain Eukaryota; kingdom Metazoa; phylum Arthropoda; class Insecta; order Lepidoptera; family Cosmopterigidae; genus Hyposmocoma; species Hyposmocoma kahamanoa. The sequence goes on from NW_020653850.1 coordinate 13,766,976, forward strand.
TTACTGCATCGCTGTATTTTCAGCAGGAGATCATTGCTTGGTTGTGTCATTCTATTGACAGTGAAACATATGTAATTAGATTTTGCAGTGTTCAGCGTGAGAAGATTATATTGGAGCCAAGTTGCTACCTTTGCAAGAGCAGATTCAGCATCTCTAAAGACTGTATTCCACGTTGAGCCCGCAAATACAATTGCGGTATCATCAGCGTAGGAAAAAATTCTGCCACCTTCTATATGCAAGCTTGTCAAATCATTAATATAAATTAGGAACAGCGTAGGGCCCAGTACACTACCTTGAGGGACACCAAAAGAGACCCTTGTGTCTTTGCTAATATAGTTATCTATTTTTACTTTCTGTATTCGGTCACACAGGTAGTCCCTCAGTAAACTTAATGGTACCCCTCTTATACCAATTGATTGTAACTTTTGTACAAGAATGGGATGTGAAACGGTATCAAAGGCCTTTTTCCGATCAAGAAAAGCGGTTAGGCATTTTCTTCCCTTACCTAATTCCTCAGTAATGGACGACGTTGGAGCGCAGACAGCATCTTCTGTGGATTTCCCACGTCTGAAACCAAACTGGGAATTTGAAAGAATATTATACTTCTCTAGGTAACTAATGAGTCGAGTGTTTATAAGCTTTTCAATAATTTTTTATATTGCAGACAATACTGAAATGGGCCGGTAATTGTTGACATCATCTCTACTCCCACTCTTGTACACCGGCGTTATTAGAGATTTTTTGAGAAGTGCTGGAAAAATTCCCTTTTCAAAACAGATGTTAGCCAAGTGACTAATCACTCGAACCACTACATACCTTGCCAGTTTAAGAAACTTTGTTGAGATGTTATCCCACCCCGGCGCACTCTCAGATCTAAGACTAGACAAAACATTACCCACTTCCACCGGATCAGTCCCCAGCAGAACAAAAGATGATAATTGCGAGCCTGGCAAAGGCGGAATATGGTCAATTGGGGGAGTGGTATGTTTTGCCAGTACATCTTCAGCGAGTTTGCTTCCGATATTTGCAAAAAAATCACTGACATAGTTAATTGAGTCGTAAGGAGTGGAATTTACATTCAACAAAGCAGTACTCGGTGAGTTAGCAGATTTTAGGTTGGTTATTTCTTTTATTGCTTTCCAAAGTAATCTTGAATTTTTAGTAGTTTTAGCCAATTGTTCTCTTTCGTATTTATGTTTTAATTTCTTTAGTAAACTATTACAATAATTGCGGTATCTTTTGTAAGTGATTTTAAGAATTTCATTTTGAGGATCGAATCGTAACTTGCTTTGCATATTATTTCTATTTCTGATACAGCGAAGAATACCAGGAGTCATCCATGGCTTAATCATACGTTTACTTCTTGGTACGTTTACAATCAATTTACTTTCTTCCAGCGATTCAACCAATTTATTTATCAATTGTTCACACACAGTGTCGGGGTCATCACAAAAAAGCAAAATAACAAGATTCTTTTCAAGAAGTTTGGTTAGCGCTTTTTCATAATCAACACTTTCTTTTGTCTTATGACAGTGTCTGTTTGGTTTGAGTTTGGATAATTTCATAAATACAGAATTGTGATCAGTTGTAGCAGTGTTTAACACTGCTATATGAGAACACAATTTATACTGGTCAAATTTCATCATAACATGATCTAGACAGCTACCATCTCTCGTGGGGAGAGAGTGACCTGTTAAAATTCCGTGTGTAAACAGCATATTTAAATAATTGACCCTATTGACAATTTCATTTGTCGCTTCATTAGATTTAGGGATGAGGTTTATATTAATATCTCCCGTTATAATTATATTATGATGAGACCTGAGAGTTTCTAGATAGGTGCTAAGTGAGTCAATAAATTTAAACGCATTAGAATTTGAAGGTGAACGATAAATACAAAGAACAGTATGATCAAACACATTTAACTGAATGCAAGAGGCATGTTCAAGTTTCACTTCTTTCATGTTCGCTTTGAGATTGCTTTTTACGTAAGTCACTACACCGTCGTTTTGATTAAGATTGTATTTTGTTGCCAAGGATGAGTAATTAGTCAAAACAGGCAATGGTTTATCAACACTGAGTCGACATTCAGTAAGTATTAGAGCACCTAGGTCAAAGTTTAGGTGACAAAGCGTTGCCTGAAAATTGTCAAAATTCCGATATATACTTCTAATATTTTGTGTGATTATAGTTAAGTCATTTTTGCAAATATTAAAACGTTTTGTCAGATCCTGTATGTTACATTGAATAGAGATAGATATTTGGGTTTTGTCTATTTCGTTTATTGTAGTATGTATGTTATTCATTATTATGGTACTTTATTATTACGTTGGGCAGTAACTAATATGTCGCAATAGTATTTATTAAAAGTTAAACCAGTTACCATAATTAGTTGTTGTATGGAAAGGGATTTTGTTGGTGTGTGTAAAATGTAGATGAAATGCAAATACTTTTGTGTGTTTGTGTTTGTAGTGTATATAGCAAAAGATAAAAAATAATATGAAAACAAAAAAATAGCAAAATGTAAATAAAAAATACAAAAATTATTGCAATTAATTTTCAGAACTAAATCTAGTCATATTCCTGTTATTAGCTGCTGAATTTGAGATTCACTATTAATTAGTACAGTTCTTGAGTTCTCCAAATAAATACAACTGTATCCACAAGATTAAATTTTTCGTTTCTAACTACAATGTTTGTAACCGTCTCTCTAACATTGGGTAATGTAAATTTCACACAATTTGTTTTTTTCTCATTAAGAAGTAGGTTATTAACAGCAAACCAATCAACTACTTTAGGTATTCTCTATAAGAGATCTCTTCCAGCCAACCCTAGCCGTGGTGCAAAATTGAAGTCTGCGGGACTAATTATTGTACAACAAAATTATAATTTAAATGTGAATAAAATATAAATGATAATAATTTACATACGACAGACATACACACATACTTGAACTTTATATACATAAGTACATACATAAGCAGAATATATGTTATAATAACAGATCATTTGTTTACAAATATGTTACCTATAAACTATCTAACGCGTTCGACAGGAAGTGCTCTTTTAATTTGTGTTTGAAAGATGCCACCGATGGACTGTCACGAATGTTAGCAGGTAGTTTATTCCACATACGAGCTGACTTACGGTAAAAGAATTGTGAAAGAATTTGGAGTTGGATTGGGGATATAAAAGTGTTAATGCATTTTGTTTGTTTTGCATTTTGTGTTTTTTGTTTTGTTGTTTGTTGAAGTGTTTATGTTTATTTATGCATTTTTCGCGTTTTCGACTGGTGTTTATGTACGATAACGGTTGCGCGCGTTCTGAATTGTAGCAGCGGCAACTAAGTGAATTTCACTTACTTTGGGCACGCGAAGTACGTACACTTGCTGCGTCTATCTAGATATATGTCTGTGGTCAACATATAGATCACGGTATATAAAGTTTCACAATGACTTTGGCCATTGTGAAACAAAATAAACAAATAGTAGGTATTATTTTAGCTTTATTGAATAACAAACAATTGACATTGAAGATGCTGGAAATATTAAAAACAACACCCGCTTGTTTTATTTTCTAAACAGTGAGAGTGCCGTTTGAACAGAAAGATACGTACCCAAAAAGTCGTAATGCAATGTAAGGTTGCGCTCTAAATCCGATCTCCGTTTTCCAAACTTCGAATATCTGTAACAAAGCTTTCGCAACAGTAGTATTAGTTTTATGATTGTTAGAGCTCTACGCATGGTACAGTTCATCATCGTTCATCATCATTCGGACAGTCACGATGGTGATTCTAAATTTATAGAGTAGGTGCCTTGGACGGAGTAGCTTTTCTTAAATCGCTTTTTATATCTACTTCAATTTTTTCGATATACATCAATATCATTATTTTGGAAACAGAGCAAAAGATCACAAAAATAGCTTTTTTTAAGTTTGCACGCTTGTTTATGCTCACACGTATTACGCAAACTATACTCGATAGATCTTAATTAAACTTGCAAGAACAGAAAACATATGCTTGATTGAAGCCGTAGTAGCCATAGTAGCCATTAGGTTTGAACTACCTGCAGAGGTCATGGGGTCGAATCCAGGTACAGGAAACCTCTGAGTTTCTCGGAATCTAAATGCGATATTTAATTTAAAATTTATGATGAGCTTTTCAGTGAAGGAAAACATCGTGAATTCGTGACAAACCTGTGAGTTGAGGAAGGCTATGAGAACTTATTCAATAGTAATACTTTTAGGATGTGTACACCAAAGTAACTCCTTCGTTAATGTGCATTCACACATTCGCAGTTTTAATAAAAAGTAAAAATCATCACTTTTAATAAAGTTTGTATATTAAATAACTTTGTATACCCAAGCTCAAATTGTGCACTTAAACATTGTTCCAGTAACATTAATTTGTTACAAGTTTATAGCCAGTCTGACAGTACCTCGTTTAGTATGGTTCGTTAGCAAACACGCTGAAGTTATGTATGTAATTAAATCTCCTACGTCTAAATCTAAGGTAAAAGCAATTGCTATGCACTCACTAAGTTCATCCAATTTATAGAAATCCCCAACAACTTCAAATAAGATAAGGTTTCCTATGACAAAGTCGTTAACTCCCACATTCCGTCTTCCCACATTCTTTCATTCTTGAACAGTCTTCCCACTCTCACAAGATTAAGATTAAATGCCAAAAGATGGCTGTATTTGTACATATATGTATGTTACGCTTTAATGCTATATACAGTAACATAATAATTCGTAACCGAGAAATTTACAGGATACCAACATTTAAGTAAATTATACTGCGGTCCGGTTTTAAAGGATAACGGTGCTGGTAAAATTACAGGCACAGGGGACTTAAGTCTCAAGGTGACGGGCGCAATGGCAGTGCCCCTTTGGTCTTTGCGATTTAAAGCTCTGAGTGGCACAGTAACAGTTATGAACAGGCGTGTCGCTTACTACCGGATCCACGCCTTGTTCGTCCCGTTACTAGGTATTTAAAAAAAAATTATTATTCGTTCAGTATTTTATTTTAATTTTCAAATCGTGCTATATGTATTATACATTATTTATATTATTACATAAACGTGTTACGCTATGTTAGTTTACATTTTCACGTAATACACTTTACATAGATATAAATTATTTATGAAATTATTTCACGAACAATTGATTCGGGTGATTTAATAGCAGTGTCATCGGTCAACATTCCATATCCCCTGTTTAACGATGCCAACCAAACTCTGCAATAAATACACTCCCACGTTTATTGAGAAGTGGCCTACGCAAAAACGCAAGGCATATGTTTGGTTGCGTCACGTATTGAAGACTACGTTGGTATTGGCAGCTCAGGGAAACCTTAATTCGGATTACGTACTGATTTAGCACTGGACAAGAATCATACCAAAATGCTGACCAAAACTCTAAGAGGGAGCAGAGACTGTAGAGTCCGCCATGACACGGATGAGTCTCCTTTGTACCTTACTCAACACTGATCCTTAATGGGCACACGCTACACGCTGTTTTTCACTTTTGTACCTTTATTTGAAGCCTACATATTTCAGTAACATAACATAACGCACACACTCATAGCTGGCACAAGGGAAACCCTTTGTCGTGGGTGCCATGAACAACACACATATAGTTCGACGACAAATCACACCCAAACTCACGAGAGAAGTAAATGTAGGCCATACAAATATTTCTCTAGGCTCGGGAATCCAACACAGGACCTCTGCGTGGCAGACCAGCATGGTAACCGTTCGCCCACGTAGGCAGTTTAACTGCCTACGTCGTTTGATTTCCGGATTATGTGTGATTGATGTGTGAGCTTTAGCTCGAATTCGCTTCCTACATTCCCTGCCTTGTCGCTTCTGCTATAGTGCACCTGGTGGCGCTTCTTGGCGATTTGTTTTCGATAATAGTCGATTGTGTCCAAAATATCACACGTTCAAAACAATACCATCACTACAATACCATAACTGCTTCCGTAGCCGAACGGTTACCATGCCAGAGTGCCACGCTGAGGTCCCAGATTCGATTCCGGGCTGGGAGAAATATTTGTACAGCCTACATTTATTTTTCTCGTGAGTTTGGGTGTAATCTGTGATTGTTTATGTGTGTGTCCATGGCACCCGCGACATGGTTTTCCCTAGTGCGGGGCTGAGTGCGTTGCGTTATTATTGTATATTATTATTACTTTCTACCTTAAACGTACATTTCAATTTCAAACCGTTGAGTATGTGCGTTACTACGAAAACTTTCGATTTTCCAAAAATTTCAACTTATTTCCATAAACTTTAAATGCCATTTTCCGAAAGTTGTCTTTTATTTACTAACGGTATTGTCTTCAACCTGCGATATATTTACGTAACTAGATATAGTTATACATAATATATATTTTTTAAATTTAATTTCCTTAACAATTTTATCGCTCGTTGCTTTTCATTAAGCGTTAACGAATGTTAGGAACAAAAGATGGCTCATCGATTTCGTCCGATTCTTCCTCATAGAATTAATTCTCAGCAAATTGGCGACCAGTAGAGACTATTGCCGAAGTTCACAAAGTGTCACCAGTCCGGTAAACAATAACAAAAAAAAACTATTGTGCACTCAAAATAACGCATATAAGAGCATAAACGCTGTCGCTACCATAATTTTTTTTTATAAAAAATAAGTGATTATGATTGACGTCCATCTCACCTGATGGAAAGTGACGATGAGGTTGAGGATTTAGCATGCACACCTAAATAATACCTATTTACTCTCGACTTGAAAAGGTCAAGTTATAGCGTTCGGGGAACAAGTCTGCAGGCAGGGAATTCCACTCCTTAGCCGCTCGCCATATAAATGTGGAAGCGAAACGCTTCGTGCGAATCCGGGGAATATCCACAACATAGGGACTCCGTTTAGTGGAGAAAAGATACGCCTGCATTTTGGTAGCATTTGATAAGTTTGGCATCGCCCTAATCGGAGACTGCCTTAAGTGTCAAATTCAAACGACTAACCATGGACTCTCGAGAAGACTGGATTTCTTCAACACTGACCCTTGTATTGGTTAAGTACCTGTCCACAACTGTGCTGTCATCAGCATACCCAAAAGTACCTAGAATCAACGTATCGTTTATATGCAGCAGAAAGAGGGTTGCGGACATTACAGAACCCTGTGGAAGTCATCTATCGCCCTTGTTCGGAAGAGTAGCATTCTAAGACCACTCAAATCGCACGTTCACTCAAGAAATCCGAAAACCAATTGCAAAGGTCAGTGGGAAGCCCACAAGAGGGAAGCTTGCTTAAAAGGCTTGCGTGCCAAACCCTGTCAAAGCCTTAGAAATGTCTAGAGATACTGCAATGACTTCGCCATGCTCCTCTATAGCCTCGCTCCATAAGTGAGAGGCATACACAAGAAGATCCCCAGTAGATCGCCCTCTTCGGCATCCGTATTGGCGATCACTGAGGAGATCGTTGTCTTCAAGGTACGACAGGAGACGGTTGTTAAGTACACGTTCCATAGTTTTGCAGAGTATGGAAGTGACTGAGATAGGTCTATAGTTGACAGGGTCAGCTCTGCTTCCTTTTTTAGGCACTGGTTGCATATTTGCAAGCTTCCACGACCTGGGAACTACACCAGTCTCAAGCGAGAAGCGATACAGGCGTGTGAGAATAGGAGACAACTCAGGCGCACAGTTACGCAGGACTATTGCTGGAATTCCATCTGACCCGCTAGCTTTATGCATGTCTAGACTTCGCAGAGTTCTGAGTACCTCTTTTTGGCGTATGCGAACTGGCGCCATAGTGCGTCCAGACGTGAACTCTCTTCAAAGAGTGAGGCGAAGAGATTCGCCTTCTCTTCCGCAGTATGGGCCAGCGAGCCGTCTAGACTCAGCAGAGATTTTAATGGGTGGCTACTAAAGTTTTTTTTGACCGCTATGGCCAGGGACCAAAAGAACTTGCTGCCTGCTGGAAAAGAGGCAGGCTTGGCCCCTATGCGGCGACCATGGTCGAACTTGGCTCTGCGTAACACACTTTTGCTCTTCTTGGCGGCTTTATTAAAGGCTTTCTTCAGATTCCGAGTATTCGGAGCTTTGCGTAGTCGAGCATCTGCCCAAGCTTGGTACGCAGACTGTTTTTGTGCTTCAGCACGACTACAATCAGCGTTAAACCATGGACGAGGTTGGGGTCCATTGGGTACATCGAAGTATGGTATATAATACTCCATGCCCAATCGCAAGACCTCAACTACAGCATCAGCACAGCTCGACGAATCTCCTAAAGTAAAGCAAGCCTGTCAGGGATATGAAGCAAAAAAATGGCGCATTTCGTCCCAATCTGCTAACCTGTATCGCCACATCCGTCTCGTACCACTGAGGCCCTGATCAGGTGTGGAGTATACGGATACAGCTTACACCAGCCAGTTGTCAGAGGTACCCAATGGTGCATCCACAACCACCGAGTATCGATCTGGATCAGTTGTTAGCAGTAGGTCCAAGCAATTAGCCGTAACACTCAACATCTGGGATCCTTGTGGCGCCACTGACAAGCTGGGAAAGGCTTAGCGATAACGCATGTTTTCGCGTCGCTCTCCCAGCATGATCGGACATCTGGTAAGGGAACAATCACTCTTGATGGTGTGCATTAAAGTCCCCCAGAATGACTAGTTGCGCCACTGGATACCTGAGCTGAGCCTCATCAGACGTCTCGGTTAGATATCGGAACAGCCTAGTTGTCTCTTGATCTATACTGTGCGAGCAGTAGACACTGCAATATACTATTTGGGTAACTCCTGTGTCAACCAGAAGCCACAAAATAGAAAAACTCGGTGCCTCAAGTTTCTTGAGACGCTTGACACTGATGTCCCCAAGGACTTTATACGCCTTAAAACTGTTATATCTATAAACAGTCTCAATATGGTATAGATTTAGATAATAGTTATCTATAAATGGTTTTAGAAAAAATAAATTGTTCTTATAGACTTATTTCACTCATGTCAAAATTTTAAAACCTTAATACCAAACTTAATTAAGTGTAATCTCTCTTAAAATTTACTCTTATAGTCCTTGTTTTAAGTTCATCTGTAGAACAGCTGATTATTTTTAGTAAAATTGTTCTATACACATCCAGTAAAGTCTATTAATACTCTAAAAACTAGTGTTCTTAAGTTTATTCTAGATATATTTAATTTATAGACATTCTGTAGTGTTTGTACTTATTGACAAACACGTTATAGCGCGTCTTCAGTAGATTTTATTTAAAAAAATACTACAATTAGGGTTTTTACACTATTGGACGTTGTAAGAGTTCATGCAAAATGGATAAAGTAAAGAATATTAAAATATCTGGTGGAGGTGGTGAACCTTGGATTTTAAGTCACATCATTCGATACAATCAGCGTTGCCAATGCCAATTGTTCAAAATCCCCGGAAATCACGCTTAAAATCTCCAAATTTGGGGAGAGCACGTTCAACAAGTTCACATTCCCCACAAATTCCCCACATCTCGAGTTTTCATTATTTATTAGAAATACATCGCTTAAAAATATAAGAAAGAATTAAGAAACTCAAAATGTAATAATCTATTACGCTTGCTGTGAAAATAAACAGAATGTAAAAAGTAAAACTAATTATAAAATTAGATGACATCAAATCGTTTATTTATTTTAATTAGATTCAACATTAATCTGTAATCAGTTTGAAAAAAATAATTTTTCTTTGCTTTACAAAATTAAGCAAATTGATCATTTGTTGTGCATTTGGTGACGCTATGTTAATATTAGAAATAATCAATGACTTTCGACCTATATTTAATATTTAAAGTTGACGAGTGGTAAGTTGTGGTGTGGAAGTACCAACTGCTCGGCTTTGTTTGTCAATAGCGGAGTTCGTTTTGCTACATACCGGGGACCGGCCTAAGCGGGAGAAAGAATCGCGAACTCAACACGCACCGACTGGTAATTTTACAATTCTGAACCAAGTGCTCTAATAATAATTCTATTTAAGCTGCTTGTTAATAATACGAGGGAAGTGCGATGTTGAAAAAAACGTCGATATAGTCCATCACAGTGTTTCTAACAGTAACGATCAAACTAGCGATGCATCAGCAATTGTAATAAACTATTGTAATAAACAAAATGATAAAATGTTAGAATCCCCACATTTTCCTCACATAGCGCCAATCCTCTTAATATATAATAATAGTTGAAATTCCCCACAATTTGCGGAATTCCCAACAAATTGGCAACGCTGGATACAATAGTCGTAATTCGCGCGCGGGCAGGTCATGGCTGGCATATTTTTGTTTGTTGACAAATTAGTGATATAAATAATTGAAATGAGCGCGTAAATTACTGCACTTCAATGTTGTGTATGTATTGTGCCGTCTGTCAATAGAATACAGTGAAATCATTGTGTAAACTGTGGTTGGCGTGAAGAAATAACCTAAATTGTGTAATGAAAATTTTATTTCTTCCAACATAAGTTAGGTATGTCATTAAAATATTCCTTATATTTATAAGATAGGGAATTTATCCACCTTTCTAGTCATATATAATACATTCCATATAATTATACAGAATAACGTTTTTTTGCGACAAATTGGATTTTTTAAATTGTTTTTTTGACCTAGTGTTTTGAAAAGTTTTTTATTGCATAATACGTTCACTATTCCCTATAACTATTATAAAGGTTTCGTAATGCTGTCAAAAGAAAAAATCGCTCAGAAACATCACGTTTCGTAGACAATCATAAAAGCTTCATAGGAGTGAATATCCTTCTACAAGATCAACTACACTAAAGCAAGTAAAATTAATCTTTTCGTATTCTAAAGTTTTTATATAGATAAAGCTATAGACAAAATGCTCCCAGCAGTGTTTTGAAAAAAGCTTTAAAATCTTATCGTCATTTTTATTTTTAAAGAATAACTATGAAGTATCCGAGAAAAAATTATTTTCTTTTTAAAAAGTAAATCTAGGTCGAAATTAGCTTGAAGAAGCCTAGCACTTCTTGGAAATGGTTTGTTTTGTGAGTTATTTTGTATATTTAAGCTTTCTATAAATATTCAAAACCGAAAATCGATAACTGTATTTTTATTAAGTTTATATTCTATACATAAATATTTAAAATTTAGCGAGCGCATTACTTTTATGACAGGTTTTATATCACTTTTCACAATGTATTTAAAGTCGCAAGTCAACTCGCACTTTCTAATCGATATATTATATCTAATTTCGCCATGTTGCAATTTTAGTAGTTTATATTTTGTAAGCCATTAAACTTGAAATCTAATAGTATTAAGAGAATTGCGTCTTATATTTGTAACGCTTTAGTATTTTGGTCTTAAAATAGCATTACTAAGAAAATTATCATAGACTATAAGTTACCTAAAACTGTCTACAAGACTAAACAAAAACTGTCTACATTCTACAAATGGTCTTGTAGCATTCTAGAAGGGTTACTTGAGAAAAAAGATAAGAATCACTCTTAACACTACCTACAGATAGTTTCTCAAAGCACTCTTGTGATCTACTAATAAAGTTGTGCCCACTTTTACTTTAAATTATCTAGAAACCTTCTTCAAGATATCTTGAGGGAATTTGAACTCTCAAAATATTCTATCGAATTAAATTCTATTAGATATCTTATAGTACATATTTAGATATGGTTGTGATGCTTGGGTCATCACGAACGCACACACAGGCTCCGGCACGAGGTAGGAACCTGTGCTCCAGAGTATACCCTGGGTAGCTGAGGTACGCCGTGTCAGTCGGAAATCTGATCTGCGTCTCGGTGAGGAACAGCAGCTGCGGTTTATCGGTTTCCAGGTGGTGGTGGACCGCTTCGATATTTGAGTGCAGCCCTCTGATGTTGGTGAGATGCACTTTTAATGGGAGGACGTGCAACCGCTGTGAAAAATGTGTTCCTTTTTTGTAACTCATAATTTTAAATTGGAGAAGCGAATAGGCAGGAGGAGGGCAGTTGAACGAGGCATTGCGTCGTCCAACCAAGCAGCAAACTTACACCGCCACACGAGGGTACAATCGATTCGGAGACCGCGGGGACGCCCGAACCCCCCGGAGATGGCCACCTGGTCCTCCCCTCCGGTCGCCAACCGGCAAGGTAGAATTGGGATTTTTCGTTGGGTGGCGGGGCAGCCCTTCACGGGTGGCTTTTCCGCTACTTGGGCCCCCAACTTCCCACGGTCGGCCAGCGGTTAACCGTGCTTTGGATCCCTCTAGCCTCCAGAACCGAGTGCTCAGTGTGACAATACAAGCAGCTACTACTCGTCGTTGGACGCAATGCAGTTGCATACAGACCCGTTGCAGTTGCATTGCATGCAGACCCGACCTCCTAATGGCAACTCCCGAACACGAGCCGGAACACGGATGAACCATTTGGCGACTCTACTGCGTCGGGAGGGTGGTTACCAGCCACGGCCGAAACCTACCAACGGTAGTTGTTGCTCTTTAGCACCACTCAGGGGTCACCTGTAGGGTCTCAAGGGTAAACCTACGGAAGCGAACAACATCAACCCCCAAATATGAAAATATGGCCATTGGAAAACGCTGTAGTTGGTAGTTCAATGGCTGGCGGTATAAAAAAACATATTTTGGCCAATGCGAGCCCCTTTACAAAATAAAGCTGCTGCGCAAACTCAACCCCAGGCTTGACTAGACACGTTTTGAATTATACAACTATAAAATAACTGGTTATTGGAATTATAAAATTTTCTTAAATGGATTGCCTGAACAATAGGCGCTTGGAATTCTTTTAATCAAGTGTGCGAAGATGCTATTGGACGATATACTCGTACTTGCGCGCAGCAATTGGCGATCAGAAAATATTATATTTTTACTGGTCAGTAATTGAAACGTCACGATCACAGACATATTACCTAAATAGACGCCGCAAGTGTACCTACTTCGCGTGCGCAATGTAAGCTATAATAAACGCTTAATTGCCGCTGCTACGCTTCAAAACGCGCCCGGCCGTTATCGTAGTTAAACATTGTCGAAAACGCGAAAAATGCCCAATTGTGCCGTTAGAAAATGCAAAAACAACACAGCTGTGAGTAGATGAATAAACAGGGACGTTTCCTTACACAGTTATGTATTATTGTAATCATAGGGTCGTATTCTAGAACTCTACTCAATGCTCAAGTCAGGATTGCAATTGAAACACAAGCACTGGAAATACGACCCTAATGGCAGGGACTTGAGTATGATTTCGAGTGTTTTTAACCATACTCAAATCCTGACTTGAGTATTGAGTAGAGTTCTAGAATACGACCCTTAATGTGCAAAATTTATTTTAAAAACAAATATTTTCTTTTTGAATGAATTTCGAGAAAACAAATATGCAAACGACTGTATGCCGCATAATTCGTAATACATTGTGGCTTTTACTTGGTGCGGTCCTTCTTTAGTATTCCATGAATATCGTATGAGCGATACTTTCGTAAAATGCATTCAGTTTCGTGGTACAGCCGCTTAGTCATGTTTTTGATCAAATTTTACAATTAGTGATGTTCACTTGATACAACACAGTTTTCGATTCTGATCGATTTAGGAAACAAAAGTATGATAATTCTTAAAACCTTAGAAAATGTTATAAGCATATTCTATATAGTTTGTTGCTAATTAGATTTTTAACATTATGTTTTGTGCAAAGTACACTAATGTTCATTCATATTTGAACTGCCTGCGTGGCCTTTTTTTTTTTGGCGGGGGGAAATCTTAGTGATACCCCTGAGCCCAGGTAGACTCAGGGGTTATGTGGGAAATCTCCCTCCAGACTGAAGGGCCTACCCCACTAAAATCCCCCGGGTTTACTTCTTCCCGGGTGAGTAGGCGCCATGGGATCGATGAACATTCACCACGATACCGCCCGGCCGCCCTAGCCAGGGCTCCCGCGCCAACGGAAGGGCGGGTCGGTTGTCCTCCGACCCGCTCCTCAGACGAGTGAGACCGTGCAATGCAGGCTTCGGAGTCCTTGTCCAGAGCCCGCTGGCCTCACTAGGGGATCAGGCGAGCAGCGAACAGCGCTCGCCTTCTACCCGTACGTCTGCGCCGAAGCCAATGCGCGTCCGCCGCGCCCTCGTGCACCCGCTCTTCGGCCTCCTCTTGCGACATAACCACTTCGCAGGACTCCTCGCTACCGAGCATGGCGGTAACCACGCCCAGCAGCGAGAGGTCGTGACACGACGGGGACGGTTCCCTCCACGCCACCTTGCGCAGGTAGTGACCGAAGCAGCCGTGCCCGGTTAGCACCTGCACAAGGTGGTACGACAGTGGCCCGTGGGACCGGCTCACCCACTCTACGAGGACAGGGCGGATCCACTTTCCACCGGTCCCACTTGCGCTGCACCGCAAGGCGGCGCTCCCGTTCGACCTCTTGGAGAGCGGGGCGCTCGCCTCGGTCCCTCATTCCCCGCCGGTAGGTACTGACCTCCGCCAGGAGGTTTGCCTCGTACTATTCTGTATGACATTTGTTTGAGCGCCACTCGTTTATCTTCAATACCCGCCGAGACCTCGATCTCGGAACATAGTGTGGAAAATGTATGGCGGCCATATTGGTAAATGGCGGAATCAAGAATTGGACCGTAAATTCGTATTACTGTCACTCTGATATGGAGAAAAGTTAAATTTCAGCCGAATCGGAGCACAGCCGGTTTTTGTCGGGCCGCCATCTTGAATCGACCATTTCTGAAAAACAATTTCAATAGCCAGTTGGCTCCTGCCGCCCTGTACGATATTATTTTGAACATGATCCATCTTCAATACTTTCCGAAATACCGGCCCCTGAAATTTGTAATGCGACCATTTTGTTTTTTCGAATTTCGATTTTTTTTCACTTCCGCTACAAACCAGGGTATGGATCAACATTTGTTCGCAGACTTTGAGCCAAGACGCATACTTTGGTCAGGCAGCTGGGGTCCTGCCTGATGAGGAGCACTTTCCGAAGATTACGGTACCTTTTGATAATTTAATAAGGTTTATTTTTTTAATGGGAAATGTTTCATTGGGTCCACAGGTATGTACACAATAAAAGACCTTATATTCAACACTGAAACAGGGTAATTATTTAGTTATTTTAGTAATTATGGGAATATATAAATAATAAAACCTATTTTAACGATATAAAAATGCTTTAATCTGCTTAATCCTTTCGAACAGTTTGGTTACTCTTAATCACAGACAGTATGTTTAAAGCTTACAAATGAAGAAAACATTTGTTACTTATAAAATTGACAAGACTAATAGTTACCTACCTACTCGTACACACAACACTAAAATATTTTAAAAACGATAACGTTTTTTTATTGAGAAAAGCTTAGAAAATACAATTTTTAAAAAGGACTTTAAGGCCTTTATACGACAGATTCCAGATAAGTCAGTCTTATTCAACTCTCAAAGGTACATTTCACAGTCAATAATGACTTAATGTTAATAATTATAAAATCTTCTTCTTTAAAATCTTTTCTGTATAATTGTATCGCGCGCAGCATGTTTATTGCCGGATGGCCCCCTTCCTTCTTTTCGAGACTTTATTACGGGCCATCTGAAACAGTAAGTAGGTGAAAAAATATCAAATATCGAAAAATCTTAAGTACCTATAGTTACAATGTAGGTACGTATTCTGATGTAGTACAGTACGCACGTAGGTATAAAATGCATAAACCATACGTTCACGTGACTGTACTGTACCTATACTATAATCTAGTAAATCTTCATATTAACCACCTGGTATACAATGAAAAGAGAGAGTACACAATGAAAGATTGTGTCCATGCCACTGTTTCATTGTAGACTACCTAGGTTACGTCACAATAACCTCAAAGAAAACACAACTAAATTTAAATGTTTTCATTTATGAACTCCCCGTCCCCGTAAATCTATGAAACATGTACAATACTAAGCAATATTTAGCACTTTATTTTATTTTTCCAAATCCGTTTTCACTATTCTTCCAAGATTTCCAAATATAATTAAGTAACAAAACGACGAAAATTGCAAAAAATACTTACTTTTTCGCCGATAAATCAAAAGAGACTCCGAAAAAACGTCTGATTCTTCGTGACGGACTCGCTGAACTGAACTAGAGGGGGGTTCCGCGAGTGCATCCTTGCTCGTTATTCTGCATTATTTGGTAACGTCACATTTTCAAATTATTGCTGTTTCATTGTGTACGAGTGTTTCATTGATGGATAGGTGACCCTACCTAATTCACCGTCATGCGTGTCGCGCCTGGTGCAATAGGGACTTGCTCAGCTTTATCCACAAAAAGGTTTTTTTTAAAACCGTTTCGTGGCGCTGATTTTCAAAAAGCCCGGGCGAGTGAGCCACTGACAACAATACATATTAAACTCAACTATAAATAAATAAACAGATAAGAATACCGACATAATAGGTAGTGTACATGCAACTACATACACATGTGAAATACTTCTAATATGTAAATAACAGTATATCAATAAAATAAACTAAAATTCTATTATTTTTTTACAAATTTGGTAATATATGTAATGTATAGGTAGTTTTGTGAAGTGTCGTGTCCACGCGGACCCCCGTCCGCTCGAGGCGAGGCGCGGGAGCGGGACTTTCGAACAAGCAATAACCTGTGTGGTTGCGCAACTGCGCTGCACATATTTTCTTTCTTTATCTCCTACGTATACCCATACTGAATGCTCGTGTCTAGTAAGTGCTAAGCTATAATTTGCTTTTTACCTAAATTTTATCTGCTAAACAATTGTATGTATGAATACACGTAAAGAACATGCGCGCGTTTTATTGTCTTTGTTTAAGGACACTATTTTGGTTATATATATTTTTTTAAGGATATTAAGTAAACTACATGAAAAATTTGTTTCATGCCGATCTGGAACCAGACGAAAAGCATAGAAAGTATCAGCTGCTTATCATCCCACGCAAGTCGTAAAAGTCGACTGAGTGATTGGGTTTAATAGTGTCCTATATGTAGGAGACAGGCTGGCAACCTGTCGCTATTTACACTATTGTATATTATATTATGTACTAGTATACTATATACTACGTCTCCATAACAGGTTTAAAAATATTAGTAGGTCTGTTTACTGGCGGAGGATTGTCATCAGCTCCCAAAGTACAGGACTGCATGCAGGGCATTTACTTTTTTGACAGATTATGTACAACCCATAATTTGTATTTATTTGTCACCTGTTGGTACTTATATTACAGTTGTTGTTGTTGTACTGAATAAATAATTTATTATTATTGTTATTATTTGGTGCACTTAGTTACACAAAAATCGGTTTTACTAATTATAGAACCCTAACGCAAACATTTGCCCAACGTGGCGTTAGTAACCTTGTGTCACTCAAAGCTCTGCCTACCCCTATGAGAGTATGTAGGTACATTTTAAAAATGTGCATTTGTTATCTTTCACGTTAAAACTTGTCGTCACCGAATTTTTTTATTTTTAAAAGAATTACCGCAGTATTTACCGTTATGTGAAGTATGGCAAAAAGTAGAGATATAATGATTTTTCATATCAGCTCCACACAATTTTTTTGTAAAAATAATATAACTAATCAGTTTTCATGTCAAACTAACTCGCTTGATAAATTTGAGCATAGTAATAGCGAACCGAATCTATTTCCAGCAAAAAAAGACACTTTAAAATAAAAGTCACTAAGTCTATGAAAGCCGATTTTCAGCCTACATGTTCTTTTCTACAGAATGATGATGCAATTTTGTATCCAGTTATGTTTATTAAATCCAGCTTATCCAGGGACAGCCATGTTTCCGACACACAGATTGCTTGAAGTTATTTTTCTCTACAAATGTTTCCATTTGATCTTGTTTGTTATTAAAACTTTGAAGGTTTTGGAATAATACATTAAAATTGGAATCCGAAGTCTCTAAACTCTCCATGAAATGTATGATTTTTATTTGCAGTGTGTGTTTTGTTCAAATCGTTACATGATTGACCGATTGATGTAGAGGTATCTGCTACTACGGCAACAGAGCTTTGCTCTATTCCGTCGTTAAATAATTTATTATTGCTGATTATTGCGTGTTTTCCTTTATTCCTTGCTGATTGTAATTGTTCCTGAAGCTTTCGTCTTTCTTTGCGTCCAGTCTCGTCATAGAATTCATAGACGTAGAGGTCCGTATTTTTCAAATATGAAGAATTTTGCAATATATATGTTGTCTTTCTTTTACTTATGAGCTCTACCATTATGGGTCTACGATATCCTCTTTTCCCAAGGCGGTGCAATACCTCAATGTACCCCGTTAGATTTACAATATATAGATTGTAAAATATGATAATGACTTCGTTGTTGAGGCTTGCTTCATCTTCATCAAAATTTTCAGTTAGACCATACAGGACAATTTTTTTATTGTTTTCGCATTTTTTAATAAATTAGAATGTATTTCTGTTTCCAAAGCTTGTTTTTCGGTCTCTAGTTTTTAATTCTTTGTTCCAACTCGTCAAAGCTGCTGCTAATTTTTAATTGTTCCGACTTTAAAATATTAAACTAATACAGGATTAAGAAGCTAATACAGGCTCCTGTTGGATACCCTTGATTGTATTCGATGATTTATCTTCAATTTATTTGGTTATTTCTGCAATTATTGATCGTCGCATAACTTTTAATTTACTATCCAATAGTTCGCTGAACTGACATTGATGGGCGTATCAATAGAGGCAGATACACCAGGTTCTGTGACTTGTGTATTACTCGATACAGTATTTTCCAAAAGGCTGTGGTCAGAATCAGAATCACTACTTTGGGTAATGTTTCTCACTGGTGTATTATCATTTCTAGGTCATCTCCTTGTGGTGTTCTGCCTTTCGGGGCATATAAATACCTAATGAACATGTGTAATTATTAAGATTCTATTAATAAAATTATAGATAACTGATTCGCGTTAGAATTTTCGCCATGTTGCCGCTTTTACCACGTACCTAATAGGTACGAGAAAGTGATGTGTAACCCTGCCACTTCACTCACACATTTGCGCGTGTACGGATAGATCTTTGCTGTTTGTAGTACTAGTAGGTAAATAACTTTCGACCATTGTATGAAGTGTCCGGGTGTGTTAATGTATCAACATTTATTTAATACATACATAAGTATGTATTCGTATCTACATTTGATATGACTAATTTATCTGTGTAATTATTGAATATGTAGTATTCAATTACATTTTCTTTTTTTTTATTGTCGCCTCCAGGAACTTTCCATTCAGTTATTCATAAATGTTCAAAGAAATCCCTTTGTGGGATGAACTCGCTTTTGAACACTAAAAATTTAACTGTTTGTCAAAATTTATAATTTTTTTTGTGGTACAATAAAATGTTTACATACTGACATACATAATATGTAGATACCTATTAAAGCGGATACTAGTAGTGATATATCACATTGGCATTATTGTACAGATCTCAAATATTTAGGCTTCAAATAACGGTTCAAAAGCTTAATAGCAGCTATATATTATTAAGCGATAAACCTATTTGAAGTCTAACATTTTAATTTTTGCGTGGCGAAATAATTTCTTGATATATTTGCGATCCAATTAGTCAGTGTGCGAAAATTTACGGGAAATCAAGTAAGCTATTCTCAAAAATTTTGGTTGGTTTCAAATAACGTTATCACTTATTAATCGTTTTAATATTATGTAAACGCTACTATTAAGCTCACACAATGCCTCAATCACGGAACATTAGTTCTTTAGTAATGTTGGTTTTGGCTTCGATTTGTAATTAGTGGTGATAACAATATATAAATTACTAGTTGCAATGATGAACAACTGCACAGACCCTGAACTAAGCCACCCTGAAAACAATAATAAATAGGTCATGGAAAAGCATTTTTTATTGTAAAGGATTTTCCTCATCCTTTGTCTTAAATATTTATCAAGGCCACAAGTACTAATCTTGTTTGTTAAACAGAAATTCGGTGTCGGGTGACTAAAGCAACTGCTCGTGTAGGCGTTGTATTGCATCGATCAGAACGTACCATCTAGCTAGAATTTCTCTTCAAAGGTCAGCAGTTGTGCCAAATCGTCGGGTGACGCACATCGCTCCGATTTTTGTAGACTACTACTAGTGGATAAGGCTCTAAGTATGCATTTTTATTACTTTTGTTTAGATGATCTTGGAGGGGGTAACTGAACAACTCATCACGGATCGACGTGACGGTAAATCATCAGTCTAGCACATGATAATTGACCATAAAAAGATAGTTTACAGCTTATTGTTTTGGTGTTAGACGCCCTTGTCCACGCCAACTGTTGACCAGTTCAATCGGAGTCGTTCATTCGAGTTCAGAAATATCTAATTCTTATTTAGAAGATCCATTTATTGTTCGTACCCTCTGGTTTGTTTACAAAATTTATGCTTACTATAAAGATTGCTCTTTTGAATAATTAAACGTGTCTATGCTTAATTATTCAGGGCACTTTAGAAAAGACAGGTATACTGCCAAACGCCGCCTCGCGAAGTATTGTGTGCAACATACAAAAAATAACAGAATAAAATAAAATGTTGGGATTTTATTTAAGCGAGTATAATAAAATGAGTCTAAAACTTAATAGACTAAGGAATACCCT
>NW_020653850.1:13787959-13831593 GCF_003589595.1 Hyposmocoma kahamanoa
AGATTTTCAGTACAAATCGGCAATTTCATACTTTAACCCCTATTATTTTGCGGGGCGATTATTGGCCCTATACCTCTTGTGTATTCTAAAGTTAGATTGACATTTTAGAAAGGTGAGTTGATTACTTTAAAATACCTGCCTAGAATATTTATATATTAACCCCAGCGTTGTGCTTCACAGTTTTTACCTCGGTATTGTTTTCATATGCAATAAAACACATAACATAGTTAGGTATTTATAATGTCATAAACCTTTCATAACCAGAGCAAACACATTTTTCAAGTCATTACGTACAAAACAAAATAAATATAACATGAAAACACTTTTTATATTAGCTATATAAGTCTAATTATGTAAACACAACTATGAAGAAAACCAGTGTTACTATTAATCAATATATGATTTTAACCTACTTCAAAAAAAGGGATCAATGTTTTATGTATCTATGTTTTCCGATTTATCTGTCAATTGTGGACCGATTTTGAAAATTCTTTTTTTGATTAAAAGGATTCACTCTCGCGGTGGCCCCATAGTCATCAAGTCAGAATATAATGAGGGAATCCCATGGAAATTGGGGAAAATCCTTAAATTTTATAGGCATGCCGTTTAGTCACCGATTTCTCCATCAACTGTGGACCAATTTTGAAAATTCTTTTTTTGTTTGAAAGAGTATACTCTCGAGATCGTTCCTGGTGCGAAGGGCGAACGAAGCTGTTCCGGGTTTATTTCGGCTATCACAAATTACTAATTATTTTCCGCAAATAAAAGTTGACTTTTAATTTAACACAATACATGTAATCAACAAATCACCGTTACTATGACAACCAGAAAAAAGTATAAAATGTACACAGGAGTCCGTAACAGTCCCATTGTCACCAAGACGTCACAATCTAATGAGGGGATCTCATGGAAATCGAAAATATTCGATAAGCACACTTTTGAGGTCGGTTTTCTTTCATCAATGAAAATGTTACAATTATTAAAATATTTTTTTTACTATTTTCATGAAAGTTATATCGTTGTACGAATACCTAGACAACGATAATTCAAGGTCATGGCTAGCTATACCTGTCAATTTAAATATTTATTTCCATGAACACGATTGATGTAGAAAATGTTGTCTACATATTATATTAATATACTTTCACCTAAAGGCCACCTATTTTACTTTCGAACTATCTTTTTTATATGTAACAGGCGCAAGACTCCATTCCAGGTAATGTTAAATGAAAAAAAGAATCCGTCTTTTTGACCTGGTACAATTTTTTTTTTACTAGCATTTGCACATCTCTCCAACTCCACGGGTCATATATATGAGAATAAGCTGGTCCTTTCCACAAACTAAGTCGTACTAGTTGTTGGTTTATACAGGTATTTATGAAATCGGTGATGACTATCACCGTGGGAGATTGCTTTCAGTAAGGTCGCGGTGCAGCACAATTATTACTTGGTACCGATGTCATAATGCTTATTTTGGTTAAGTAATCTGTAGTTTTAGTGTCAACTTTTTAATATATCTCGGTTATAAATAAATAAATAAGGAAGAGGTTCTATGTCGTTTCTATGTATGATCACCGATTTCTCCGACAATGGTGGACCTATTTTTATAATTATTTTTTGTTTGATATATACTCTCGAGATGGTCCCATTGTCACCAAGTCAGAATGTAATGAAAGATTCCATGGCAATAGAGGAAAATCTTCAAATTTTATGGGCAAGTACAATGTCTACCAGAACCTTTGATTTGTGACAGTTTTGTTAAACTTCTCTCGGATAGACGTAGGCGTACACTACTTACCTGCCTATATTTACTAAAAATTGAAAAATAAACAAACTTAAAAAAAAATCCACCAACTTCAAAAATCACAAAGTCACTGCACTAAAAAGCGAAAAATAACAACATACAGATTCAATCCAAACGACAACAATCCACGTAATACTTTTTATTTATTTTTGTCTTATTTCGTTTTGTACACGGTATAATAATTACTTATTAATCAATCTATCTACATTTATGGTTTATGTTTACTATTACAATGTGATAATTCTTGTCCAAACTTATTCCCTATAATTTTAATAAAATATTATTATTGGTATATGCTACCTACTAATTCGGTTTAAAATTTACTTTACCATTAAAACAAATATTGATACTTAAATATTTACAATATTTTATTAGGTATTTTTGGAGTAATGACAAAATCAACACTAAGAGTCAATAGAATACATAATTTTCAGCCTATCTAGGTTGATAGAAATGGTTTTGAGAGCATGCGGAGGAAACACAAGTTAATACATTTTTTTAAATACAATGTTGTCTTTAAATTATTATTTTAAACTTTCTTAAATATGTGAAAAGACAAAATAAAACAATTCTTATTTTAGTTAATTTTTTTTCTAGTTAATAGTTTTAATTTTTTATTTTAGTTAATAGTTTTCTGTTGTCAGAAATACAATTATTTTTTATTTATAATTTAAATTGTACATTATTATTTGAAATGTGTAATTATTTTGATACCAAGCGACGGGACGAACAAGTTGCGCGCCTGGTGTTAATCGACACGCCCATTCACGCCTGTCCATAGCAATTGCAGAGCCACTCAGAACTTTAAATTGCAAAGGTCTGAGGGCCACCGCCACTGCGCCTGTCACCCTGAAACATAAGTTGACAAGTCCCATGTGCCTATAATTTCACCAGCATCCCTTACCATACAAAACCGGAACGCAGTAATGCTCACATTGCTACTTGACGGCAGAAATAGTTAAGGTGGCGGTACTTAGGGAAGTACTTAAGTACTGCTACCTTAACTACTTCTTAACTTAACCTTAACTACTTATAGAGTTCCTTCTGAATGAGTTCGTCCAGGGGTACGAACTCATTCAGAAGGAGCTCTACTAATACTAATTGTTAAGGTTTTGTCCACCAAATTTTTCCGCTATAGATGTATTACAATCTACACACCCGCAGTAGTTACAGATATCTTCTCTTTTTACGTAGTCGGCTAAAAAATATTTTTTATGCACCATCTAATGAAGGTCTTATATATTGACAGCGTGCTCTCGACAGCTGTTTCTGTTCACGCCATATTCTTCCTATTTTCTGGAGCGTTCATTTGTTTTATAGGATGAGGCTCATGCATCATAATCAAAACTGGAAACTGCGCATCTGGCTCCCGTGATATTTCAACACGAATAATCGCAAACTCGGGTTGGGTATCTTGTATGCAAACGTTATTACATACAATAGTGATTGTATTGATTTTTTCAATGTGGAAGGTGGATTTTTACTTTAGAAAGAAAACATTGGCTGAAGAAAGACGGCGCCATTCCATTCCAATCACCGTTGTAGATTCAAGAAATAATATTTTTAGCACAATGTATTTCTTACTATTTGTTTTCAGTAATGAAAAGAAAATGTCGAGATACATTATTATTCGGATTGACGTGTGGGCTACGAGGTCGCGACCTCACTTCAAGCGGGAAGGGGGAGAGGAAAATAAAAGATCCTTGAATTTTATCATCCCTAAGTATACATTATTACGTAACTCCCAAACAGGGCGTTTCTAATATGCTTTGCCACGCATTTTCTCCGCAAGTGGTTACCTGAACACATTTTGTGTAAGGACAACCTCAATCTTATCTCTAGGGAACAACTCTCATATAATGAATTCGGGTGTTTCGTTGGAAATAAATGTAAAAATAAATTTTGTTGTTTAAAACAATTAAGTTTGCCACTAAGTACCCTTAACATTTTCAATGGGAACCCTTTAAGAACATTTTTGCCTCACTTGTCTCGTTCTGTATGTATTTTATTTTAGTTGTAGGTAAATCTGAAACCTAAACACTTGTCTCTATAAAAGAATCTAAATTTTTGTTCATTAACTATGAGCTTTGGAATAACATTTGCCACAGTTTATGTATGTAGTTATGTAGTATTTATGTAGTGGAATAAATTATATCTTGGAAGAAGTGTCGTCCATAAACTACCAATAAATCTGCCCTCTTTTCAAATCTTGTCTCCTTTATACAGGGTCATTCGTAACATACTTACAACTTTTATTAAGGAGAATAACGGATATCCCATGTATTTAAGTTGAATTTTTGCTTGACATGTTTCGAACCAGTTCGTGGTTCATGATTAAGGAATCATGAGTTTCCGCAACGGTGACTCGACGGAAACTGCGCGCCAAAGCCCTGGCAGTCCGATCACTCGGTACGGTTGCGGGCGCAGGCGGCATCGGCGACAATTATCCTCTTTCCTTCATTTTTATTAAAGTCGTACGCAGGATTGCACACTACACTAACAACGCTTCCTAAAGTCTCATCCACACTAACCACCGACGTAGTACCTGACACTGTTTTCCAGCCGGGGGATACGGACCATCAACTATCACGATTGAAATTCGAACGACGATCAAACTCGATAATATAGAGATTCACTCAGTAAGTGTACTAAATTATTACTATTCGTTTTTGTGTGTTTATTTTCCATACTCTAGACATGACGTGTGAAAAGGATAAAACTCCAGTGTAGTATATAAATTTCTTGGGAGTTCCTCATCTAACGTTAACCACTGGGAAGTAAAGTCGTCAAATAAACAAATACATAAAAAGATGTAATTTACCTCTAATACTCTTAAATCTATTTTAGGATATATTTGAAAATCATTCTCTGCATCCTTTTAGATTTTTTTAGTTGCTTCATTTCAAAGAGTAACTGAAATTAATAAACAAAACTAAAATTATATCTAAAGAAAGAGATGTAACACATAAGAAATTGGATTCAAGGTATTTTTTCATGCCTCAGTACGAATTTCAAAGTGCAATCTCCAGTGTAGGCTCTACTTAAAAATGTAAAAATCGTCACAAAGATAGCAAACTATTGGAATCGTACATAGATGTCAATGCAAGCTCCTTGTATTTCAAGTGCGGAGTATAGGTACCTTAGTTATAGAAATAATTCACTTGATGTTATGTCACTAGTAGTCCCACTTGAAGATTTTGTTAAAAATATTGAGACGATGGAGAAAATTTTCCAAGAGGTCTTTGATAGCACATAAATCGCAATATTGGAATGTCGATTTATAATAAATAGCCTATTGCAAAAATAAGCCTTCCGAAAAAATTTTGTACAAAAATATTTATTCGCACGAGAATCTATTTCACTTTAGATAGCAATATTAAAGCCTAAACAAATCGTAATCGACGAAAATATTTTGTGTGTTTTTATTTATGAATTATTTCATTATAAACTCTCATTTCATTCCTACTTCGTAACCATATTCCCGTAATCGAGATACCAAAACTGGTATAAAAATATCAATATGTTATAGTGTATTTGACAAACGTCGTTTGAATATAGCACGAAAACACTGTGATAAATACTTTAGAACTAGAACTAAAACAACCCTATGCTCGTATAGGTATTGATGAGCTAAGCAGGCTGGAGTTGCCCTACTTGTTCATAATCTACTATGCTCTACCCGTCCACGATATATTCAAAATTTGTGTGCGAAAGTAAAATCTAATGAATTAATTAAATGTCATGGATCAAATGATGTTGTTAATGATGTTAATATATATGAATATGATATAATATAGACCTGCGAGCTAATATGACGTTGTAATTAGATCTAATTTAATCGATTTAATAAAGAAAAACCATCACGGAATGCATAGGGAATAGTACAAAGAGTCGTAAATAAATGGACAACATTTTAAGAATGGCGCCGATTATTTGTACATCAGACTTTTTCACTTCGTTTATATTTTTTACCCACATATTTCACGAACTAGTAGTGTTTCTTAAGAATATTCATAGCTGATTTAAAATGATTCTTCGTTATTTATTATCACTAATGTGGGACACAAAGTTGGTTCTAGGATACGAAAAGGCTTATTAGAAATGTATTTAATTTAAAATAATAATTTTGTCACGGAAAAGGTCTCTAATCAAACAATTTTCGGTAGGTACGTAAATGTAAGGTATATTTTGTAAAGTAACAAGAAAGATTTGCAGTGTGATAACATGTGCCATAAATGGTTAAACAGTCAGTACAAGGGCGTACGTGTGAAAGATAATAATATCTTTCGTCTCTCTCAATCAAAGTAAACAATGATCACTAATTTCCACCCACTTACATTGCATATTAACTTAATTATAGCCTTTAATTATCTAACTACAGTGGCAGTACTTCCCTGGACGAACTCTTTCACTATATAGGAGCTCTACTGCTACTCTACATAAATTTACAGACACATTGCATTTCGTGGCAGATTCATCGAATATACATCACACGTGTAACTTTCAATCGGATCGAAGGATTTTTTTTCTAAGTGTTCAATCTTTGTACTAATAATTATAACTAATTATTAGTACAAAGATTGAACACTTGATATTCAATTATTTTTTATGTGAAATTACTCCATTAGTTTGTTAAAACTAAGTAATTTCACATAAAAAATAATTGAATATCAATTCAATAAAAATTTTAATGCGGTGAATAGCGACATCTTTAGCAGGGCCTGGTAGCTGTAAAGGTATGTAACTGTGTGACGAAATACTTTCATAGATTTCTCATAGATGGCGGTACGACTAAAAAGTCGTTGAAAACCCAAATACAAAGATACGACAACAAGCACATACAAAAATTCGTGAGGTCCGCTGTTTCGTTCCGTGGGTTAGTTGGCATAGCTTCTGACACGGTTTGCTAGAAGATGTCGGTTCGAATCCGGCCGGATCGAAGGATTTTTTCTAAGTGTACAAAAATCGAGTAGTAGTAGTTAATAATTACAACATTCAATTGGTTTACATGTTCGAACATCGAGCTGAGACCACAAACGTTAGAAGTGATCTTTCAGTTTACCCGATTAATATATTGGCAACTTTGGCTAGCTTGTAATATGCGATGCGTTGACGCGATCGTTGCGCCTAGATACTCGTAAGAAGCAATTTAAGTCTTATCTCGATAGATTAGGTTGACTTAAAACTAATTAAACATTATGAAGCCCAGACATGACATCTTGATAGATCATTATAAAACACGATTTTCTTCTGTTTTGACATTTCATGATTTTTATTTGCTTATCCAAGGAGTTAAGGTATGCTAATGGATATTAAAGCAGTTTTCCACGAATAAGACACTGACTGTACACTGATTGCTTAACTAATGTAATATACATTAGTTAAGCAATCAGAGTACAGTCAATTTGGCAAAAGAGCGATTTTTTTGTGTTTCTTCATTTTATATTTACAAGAGCTAAGGTTCTAAAATGATTTGGTGCGTCATAACGTAATAAATAGTTCTAAGGGCAGCTTACGAAAGGTAGAACATACGGCGATGTTATCATAATTTTCTACTTTAAACTGTGCATTTTTACCAAAAAGAATAATTTTCATAAAAATACCTGATACACCAAATAGCACAATCTTCAAACTACATTTATTTTATTTTATTTATTTTGGCACAATTACTAAGATATAAATGATATAATACAAGTAAGCTATGACACTAACCAGAAACAAACAAATTTGTAGCTCAATAACAACCGCGCACATTATGCAAATAATATTTTACAACTTAATAAATCTGTATATGTTTCAATTTTTTTCGTAATCCTATTTTTGAAGCAAGACTACGAAGAAAGCGTTTCTGTATCGTCTCTATTCTGTTGATATGATTGCTATAAATAGGTGATTATTCTAACATAAATAATTTGCGACTACTTTTCTAAAAAACAAAATGTAGTTATGAATTCACGAAGCAAAATAGTTCAAGGCATCCTATGCTAGTAAATGTATCAATGCACAACTTGTTGTCTTTCCGTTATAATAGCCATTTTATCAAGCCAATTCAATCATAATGCCAATTGCACTATTAGTGCTGATATTAAAGTTTGAAAATTGTTCGCTTTGTGACATGAACTTTCTATAGTTAATATGTTACAGTTCTAATATACATAAAAGTAATGGATACTTTTGCATATATTACAAAAAAACAAAAATAAGTTCCTAACATTGATAAGCTTTGAGTACAACACTAGCTAAAGATGAATTTGAAGATATGTTGTATTTAATTGGTACACAACAAGAAATATGATTGAATGCTTCTTGTTATCGTGCTGCCCGCCCTCCTTATCATAACTAACGTAATCGACATTTTTAGCGAAATTGTGTTATTAACTATCTGAAATTAGCGCAACGAGATCTATAACCCCTATAAGTGGTTTATTTTATATCTTATTTAGCTTCAATTTTATTGTTAGGCAAATAATTTAAAATTTTGAAAGAATAAAAATTTTAGGTGTCGATACGTCGAACCTGACCAAAATGCGAATGCGTTAGTTATGACAATGAGGGCAGCGTAGGAGAGCTCTGTTGCTAACACTAAACAATTACTTGATTACGACATGTAATACATTGGCAAATAATACAATAAGAATAAATGGAGCAAGTCTCGTATTTATTTACGTTCACATTGGTTTTGCTGACACAAAAATACAGTTATTTATTTCAACAGACCTCTAGTATTAACGAGCGGATAACTGCGACCTTAAATTAAGCACTCATGAATTATAAAAACCGATGACAAGGTCACGATATTGGATTTAATTTCTAAACGACCTTGTTCCCTTATGGGCCTACCACAACCTCTTAAAACAATATTACTTTAACCTTACATTGACTTTTCGTATCACAACGCGCTTAAAGTAAGCTTATTATACTAATGTTAAAACTATGATGTTTTATTGGTAGCTTTGTGACTATTCATTCACTCACTTCGTACGATTCAACATTAAAGTAATATTGCTCTTATGTCAAATTTAGCAATCTTAAAATAGTTACAGGGATGCAATGAAAACAACATTATTTTTAGTTTTATTATCTTAATATTGATTTGTAATCATTTTGTAATGATTAAAAGTTAAGTTTTATTATCTTAATATTGATTTGTAATGATTAAAAGTTAAGTTGAACTTTTTTATTTACATATATCTCTTCAATATTTTGTTTATTTTTTATTTAATGGCACATAGGAAATAATTTCTCGTTAAATAAAAATACGCCATGTTTATTTCGTTTAATTATGACAGCGCCATCTATATGCTCCTTGGCGAAACTAACAGTTAACACTACACTATAGTACCGAATTCACAGCGTGACAAACAAGACTCAGCTTGTTTTATTTATTTATCTTCATGAAAATGCGGAAAAATAATTGAAAACAACGTAATTTTATTAGAATACGAACAACGTAATTTAATAGATTTCATTATTACATACTTTTCTTTTTTGGCAGTTAAAATTCTCTGAATGTAAATAGTATTAAATACTTGAACATTATACTACGATAGGACATAATCATAAAAAAAAAGAGATGGCACTATCCAGCTCAAATAGCGTTATTTCTTTCCCATTTTTAGTAAAGAATAGACAATATTGGGAAATCATTCATTCCTTCAGTCACTTTAGCAATAATACATTACTTGGTTGACAGGTTTGTCATGGTTCGTATGTGAGTAATATTATAATAAGCTTACTTTAAGCTTTCATTGAAATAAAATAGTTTTTTTTAATATATAATAAGCCCCACACCTGAATTCCCTCCACATCTCATTATTAGCTTTTTGATACGTAGGTACTAGAAAGTTCAGACTTTTATCACTAAGTGCTCAATTACTTAGATGAATAGCGGCACTTTGAACTAATACGATATAATTATTACGTTATATAAATAATAAGTATCTTACTCTAAATTTGCATTTTGGTAATAAAAACTGTAGTGGTAATTTTACCTTTATTACAATTTTAATAGGTTTACTGTTGCCGACCAAGACATAAATACTAATTTAATGTATCTGCATAGACTGCAAAATTACATGAATATCCCTAGCAATCTACGTTTCTCCTTAGGATACAAAATTTTGCAAAGTTTTTATGCAAATCCGGAAAATTGATTCTTTTCCGCTTGCGATTCTTTTTCTTTGCCGTCTGTGCAATTTTGCAATAGTTACATATAAAATAATTACTTAGTCGACAACAGCAAACATATTAAATATAATTTTAATAGCTGAGATTGTAAGTATTAGGTACCTACTTTAATTCGGTTCTATACTGAGATTATTATTTTACGATCACAAGGGCATACAAATTTTGAACGAAAATTGTTTAAATAGTTTCTTAAATGTAGTACAGAGAAATATTGATTCTTATTCATTGGGAATGTCTGTGTAATTTTGAAGTCAATTCTACCACTTTTACGACTGCGCAAAGATCGTAGTCGTCTGTAATGTTAATAAATAATTTTTAAAGTATTGAAGACGGCTGACTAGGCTATAATATATTGTGTCTATTGTGTCTATCGACTACCGTAAGATGAATGATACAGGATGTACAAAAAATTCGACTAAGTTTGGTGATCATAAACAAAAACAAATAAATTCGAGACAAAAAATTGGTTTCGTATTGAAAAGTACGTAGAAAGGATAAAATATAATATTCTTTTTCTAATTGTTTTTTTTATGACATCAAGTGACGGGACAAACATGTCATGCACTTGGTTATAAACGAAACGCCTGGTGGTAAGCGACACGCCTGTCCATAATAGTTGCAGTGCCACTCTGAGCTTTAGGTCACAAAGATCTGAGGAGCACTTCCACTGCGTCTCTCACCCTGAAACTTTGTCAGACAATTTCACCAGTACCCTTAAACTTCAAAACCAGAACGCAGCAATTCTCACAGTTCCCGTGACACGCAGTGCTTTAAATCCAAAGGTCTGAGCAGCACTGCCACCGCACCAGTCGCGCTGAGACATAAGTTGACAAGTGCCATGCGCCTGAATTTCATCAACATCCTTACCATTCAAATAAGAACGCAGTAATCCATTACTGCTTGGTGGCACAAATAGATAAGGTGGCAGTAAGTCCGAACTCTTTTACAGTGGAAATCTACTACTATTAGAACTTGTCTTTATCACCAGCTGAATAATTTATAACACACTGTATAGCAAACATTTGTAAACATTGTGTAATCATTCAACGTTTTAAGAGCCGAAAATAACGCATATTCTCGTTAAAAACGAGCTGCTAAAAATAATGGTGCCCATTATCGCATAATTGAAGTTGGAATGAGGTAAAATCGTCGTAAAAGCAAATTATACGATTATCGAATACGCAAACACGACCTCTGATTGCTGCGTGACTTCCAACATTGAGAGGAATAAAAAATTTAAGGGCGTTACCCAACCCGCCCGACGAATAATTTATGGTCCCACTGCCTTACTAATTAATCGAGGAGCTAGTTCCAAAACCAAAATTACCAATAGATATTATATTATTTATATTATATTATACATATATTATATTATATATACGATATTATTAAATATCGTACTAGTTCGGAGCAATCGTACATTAATCAGCGCGGCAATTAAACTGCTACACACTTCTGAAGCATAATGTAATTAATTCTTAGATTATATTTCAGAAGACTAAGGTTTCCATAACCGAAATGTCGGCATCAATTGTCTGTTTATGGAAAATTATTTGCTGGAATGTCAAACATAGCGAGCTTTTTTTAAAAATGGTCAAGTGGACAAGTTCAGAATAGCGACGGGACGATTTGTATTTGTTTCGTGACTGCTAACTTGAGTTAACTCGACTCGGTGTTTGACAGAGCAACCGCGAGTCGCGAGTAGAACTCGAATCGACGATTCACCGAGTTGGACACGATCGGCCGGCCGACCGCGGCTCGAGTGTTACCGAAGGTCACCGAACCGATCGAGCTAACTCGAGTTCACGAAGTGTAGCTCGAGTTCACTTGTTGTGGGAGAAACTCGAGTTAAATAACCCGACTCGCCCACCGCTCGTAACTCGAGCGAGCTCTGATGGTCACCGATGGGCTGTATGAATGAAGTTATCGGTTCGGCGGCGGGAGGGCGGATCAACCGAGTTAGCTCGAGTGAATCGTCGATTCACCGAGTTGGACACGATCGGCCGGCCGACCGCGACTCGAGTGTTACCGAAGGTCACCGAACCGATCGAGCTAACTCGAGTTCACAAAGTGTAGCTCAAGTTCACTTGTTGTGGGAGTAACTCGAGTTAAATAACCCGACTCGCCCACCGCTCGTAACTCGAGCGAGCTCTGAAGGTCACCGATGGGCTGTATGAATGAAGTTATCGGTTCGGCGGCGGGAGGGCGGATCAACCGAGTTAGCTCGAGTTCATGAAAAAGTAACTCGAGTTGACTCGTTATAGGAGTAGCTCGAGTTAACCGAGTTAAATAACTCGATTCGCCCATCGCTAGTTCACAACATGTAAGAACTATGTAGAAAGAGGATCCCCTTAAGAAGTAGTGGTCAGAACTGAAATAGTTAACCTCGAACGTCGCCGCGTCACGCATTCGCCCGAATCCTTGAATAAAATATTCACTCAACAATTATTAAAACGGCCATCAATCAACTGACGCTCGTCTATTTTCGCCGAAAACTTAATTTCGTCGCCCGCCCATTATGTCTGATACGGCGTCAGGAACGCTCATATACCGCATAATAGTTTTTAGGAGCAATTGCTCACGCACGCACCTTATAAGCCATATTATTCGAACAATCTGTTAACTATCCGTTTAGTCAAATATACGGCACAAAAATGTTCAAGTCTAATAATTTAACTTGTCTTAACGTAAACAAGTAATTGAATGGAAATAAATAGATTAATCGGATATGAAAACTTTATTACGTTACATAATTTTAGGGATAGGAAGATTGGTGAAATAAAATATTAGTACATAAACTTTAACACTTATAATCGGTTACTTTGTTTCCCGAACTACATACATTTTGTATTTGGTTCGTGATTTCAAACTACACATAAATTATAAAATAATATTGAAGGTTGAGTTATTGTAGGAGTCTAGTTGGATATATATATATATATATATATATATATATATAGATAGATAAACACTTTATCCACTAATATGATACAAACTCGGATTGAATACGAAAGGAAAAATAAAACATTTTTGTCATAGCAGTGAAAGGATGCTGACTCAGCATATGCCTAAGTTCCCTAAGGAGCTGATTTTCAATCAGATCCAACGAGAGGGACTTAATCTAGAAGTTATTTTGTAGCAGTAGAGCTCCTTGTAAAAGAGTTCGTCCAGGAAAGTACTGCCATAAATGTTCCTGCCGCCAAGCTGTAATGTGAGAATTGCTGCGTTCTGGTTTTGAAAGATAAGGATAGTGGTGAAATTGTCTGACAATATTTCAGGGTGACGATAACGGGCGCAGTGGCAGTGCTTCCCAGATCTTTGCAATTTAAATCTAAGAGTGGCAATGCAACTATTATAGACAGGCGTGTCGTTTACCACCAGGCGCACGATTTGTTCGTCCCGTCATTTAGTATCATAGAACAAAAAAAAGATATAACAAATGACTAGGAGCGAAATTAGTCATGAAATAATGAATGTAATCAAGTAAAAAAAAATAGATTATTAGATAAATTAGATTATTAGAAATTAGATTATTATAGAGAATAGAGAATTAGATAATTAAAATAGTTGTGAGTCGAACCTTTTATTTTCTTACTAAGGTATTCACAGACATGCTGTGTGATAATTTGCTACCTTTTTGATAGTGCCATTTATTCCTAATTCTAAATCGTGTCTCGGCTTCTTGTACACAACTATGGACAGGTCATCTACAAATATGGTACTATGTGGTCACGGGCAAATTATTAATATACAGAATAAATTATTATTTATTCTGTATATTAATAATCCCTAAACCGAAAAAGGTCCCTAGACCGATCCTTGGGGTACTTCAACACCATTGACACAGTTGAGCCTTAAAACTAAGATAAATGAGCATTAAAAATATAATTTAGATACTTATATTAAAAACTAAGTAAACGTATTTATATTTGTATACATATATTATATTAATTATAATATAATTTGATCTGAAAACATGTACACAAGCGCAAGCAAATTAGTATCATAAACATTAAATGACGGGACGAACAAGCCATGCGCCTGGTGGTAAACGACACACCTGTCCATAATAGTCATAAAAAGTAATACTTTGTTATTTATTAAATCATTAATTTATTAATTTATTAATTTATTTATTACTGTTGATTAAACTGGATATTTCTAAAAAATCGTTTTAATTTTTCGTGGCGTCACTGCCTTCGCCTATGTTAATAATAAAACTTAATAAACTTTTACACTTATTAAACCGAGGTACAGAGTAAGAAGGTATCAGGTCATTAAGAAAGCCAAAGTCGCAGGTAAAGAGTCACAGATAAGTAGCAAATAGAGAAAATGAAACGTGTCCGCACCGCACAGATGTGGAAGTTAATGATTAATAAGATTGCTATTATGAATGGGGTTTAGTGGCTTATCTCTAACCATTCACGTGCGGCTGTGTTTTCTCAGTACTAGGTCGCTAAATTAAATAGACTAGAGATGCTACGAATAGTGATTTGGCCGAATACCAAATATTCGGCCACGCTCTCGGCCGAAGCGTCGAATATTCGGATCTGTGCATTTCACACGCGACCTGTTACGACCTGTCTCATTGCGCTGCGTGCGGAGGTAACGGGGGTGGGGTGTTTTTGTTGAAAAATGATAAAACGATAGAATCAATAAACATGACAGTTTCTGGACCTGTTTTGAAGAAGTCGGTACAGATAATAGCAAAATTTTGAGGATGTGAAGAAAAGTTCTATTTCACATGAAATTGATTTTTATTTGAAAACTGTTCGCCTAGATTCCGATCTAGGCGAACAGTTCCACAGGACAGCAGATCCTTATAAGTGGTGGTCAGCAAACGCAAAGCAGTATCGAAGAATTTCAAAATTTGCTAAGATTTATCTATCGTCTCCTGGCATTAGTAAAGGGTATTTTCAGAAGCAGGAATTATTTATGAGGAAAAGCGCAGTCGTTTGTTACCAACCAATTCTGATAAAATTGTTTTTATTCACAACCTGCCACTGATTGATTTTAAATATTAAAGCAATAACTTGTGATTAAAATACATGATACATTTATATATGAATAATATGTGCTTTTTTTTCATTATTTGACACCCGGTACCGAATGAATCGGTAGTTGTCGTATTTGGCCGAATACCAAATATTAAAAAAGTGGCCGAACAGGCCGAATACCGAATAGTAGCCGAATATTCGTGGCATCTCTACTATATACATGTATTAAGCTGTGGTAACCTAATGGTTTGACCTACCTCCTCTCAAGCAGAGGCTGTGGTTTTGAATCTGGGCTTGCATCTCTGACTTTTTCGGAATTTACGTGCGAAATTTAACTTGAAGTTTTCCATGAATTTTTCAGTGAAGGATAACATCATAATCTGCACGTCGAAAAAGGGTTATTAACCCTCGGAAAACGTGTGGAGTTCCCAACCCGCATTGGTGAAAATTCTTGCTTTTCTATTACTAAGCTCTCCATGATTGATTTTATATATATTGTTGATTTAGCCGGGTTTTTATGGAATCCTTGTAGGTATGTGCGCCTTCTGAATTTCCCGGCGAGACCAGCTGGTGGGAGGCAGCTAAAACCGATTCGCTACCAAACAAAGATCTCCAAAAACATACAAAGCTAAACTGATATAATGATGCTAATGTACGGATTCTGATGTACTGATGCTGATTACTGCTGCTGATTACTGATGATGTACTGATTCTGATGTACTGATACTGATAATCTGATAATTCTGATAACTGATGATGATGATGTGTGTGTAAAGTAGACGTAACTTCTACGTTGCCCTGATATTGTATCTCGTGTGTCGAATTCACGTTAAAATATCACGAAAATTACACACGCGAGGATCCGGCTCGAAGGACCATAAAAATGTACGGTTTGTTCACCTTTCAATGATAAGAGTCTGATATAATGTGAAAGTTTATTGCTAAAATGATAACTGATAGATGGAATGTGCGATGGCTCGCGAGTGAGTATTAGAACTAAAGTGCATTTCGTAATTTATGCATTTTTGTTACTTTAACCTAATAACCGGTCAATGGCGCGATGTGCTTATCCTACAAAATGTACGTTCGTGTATCAATCATACAGTCACCGTGGTGGACTACGGACTAGACCCTCACCTAAGAGGAAACCTGTGCGCAGCAGTGGGACGTAAAATGAGTTGATAAAGTACTATATACATATACACTTATTATTTAGATACTATGCATTTTTAGTTAAAGACGTAAACAAATACTTACTTTTCTACGAATCAGTCCCATCTGCCTGTAACTTCATCAGCACCCTTAACCCTTCAAAACCGGAAAGTGATCACATTACTACTTGGCAGCAGAAATATGTAAGGTGGTAGTACTTTCACGTACGGACTGTTTCATAAGGAGCTCTACTAGTAAACATAACCAGCACACCGCCCCGCAATTTGCCGATATAGCGACATTAGTTTTTTCTAACCCGAAATTTAACCCTCTCCATCAATTACCAAATTCAATTAATAGTAATAGTCCAACTAGTCTTTATTTTTGTCGTATAGATCCTGTTTCCAAATGCAATATCTTCAAATGAAATATAAATAATTACTATTTTAAGAAATTCTCATACGATATATCTAATAGTACAAAATAAATTTAGGGCTCTGAATTACTTCAGAAAACGTTTTTTAAATAGAGAACTCAATCCACCGTCCTCCAAATTGTGGTGTACAAAGTAAAGGTTATTAAACGCAAGATGGCCTTAGTAAATCAATATAAAAGGATAAAAAACTTCAGAAATGTCATTTTAAATATTATCATTTTAATCAATAAAAATAGCAATGACAATAAACCAAGAAAAAGATACTTCTTATCTGGGACGGTGGTTGGTACAGTTATATTATCCGTACAGGTGGGATATGAATACAAGATTGTACTCGCGAACTACCTGTTGTGTTATTACAATAAACAGTACTAACCTATCGAATCAAATAGAACCAACAAGGCTGTGAATTTGTACATAACTTGATTTATTTCCCAGGTGACGGCAGCAAGCAAAGCAGTGCTGGTGACGGGCTGCGACAACGTGTTGGGTAATGCACTGGCCCGCAGGTTAGATGACTTGGGCTACCACGTATTCGCTGGTTTCCAGAACAAGGCAGGCAATATTGACGCTGACATGCTCAAGGAGGACTGTTCTGGACGACTGCACACTCTGCAGCTGGATTGTACTTCTGAGACCCAGGTAAAACAGTTACTAAAGCAATTAAGTACAATTCCCACATTACTGTTATAAATGACATAAGTTTGGTTTGATGGGTGCTTGAATATTTGTTACTTCATTACGGTGATTGATGTATAAGTATATCAACACTTGAACTTTATTAAAAATGAAAACATTATTTTGTGTTCAAGCCTACACTAAATGTTAAGTGGGTATTACAAAGGCTTCAAATGTTGTGTACAGGATACAATTACAACAGAAAATAACTAAGCCAATATTTAATTGGAACGAATTGGACAAAGCTTTGTAAACGAGTAACGCGCCACTGTATAGCTCGCAGCAGAGAGCAACAGTAAATTATTTTGGATGATAATAGAAAGGAAAATGTGGCTATGAGCCGCTGGTTGTGTTCGCCCACAAGTTACTCTTACACGAGGCACTGGGAGCTTGTAGAATCAGCGCCGCACTCTACCTACGTGTATGGTGTCTCGATTATACTCGCAAATGATGACTGGTGAACACAATTTGTGTGTATTCTACGAAAATTTTAGTTAGGAATCTTATCTACTTCTTATCCCTGTGTTTACTTATTCATTGTGTGTATAGATGTCTATAAATACCTGACAACCTCTTGTGCAGTATCACATTGGTACTTGGCTTAATAATACCAAAAAATACTATTATTTATATATTATATCTGAACATTTAAAGGTGCTGGTGAAATTACAGTTACATGAAACTTGTTTACTTATGTCTCAGGGTGACGGGCGCAGTAGCAATGCCCTTCAGATTGTTGCACTCTAAAGCTCCGAGTGGCATTGCAGCTGCTATGGACAAGCGTGTCGCTTACCACCAGGGGCCTTACCATGAACCCTTATTACAGTTCAGTATTGGTGTGTAACGACAAAAAAGCGGGATGGTGATATACACTTCATGTAGCGCTCACAACGATTCGTTTTAGATCCCAGACTGAATCGTAATAATAGTTCATGATAAGGCCCCAAGCGCACGATTTGTTCGTCCTGTCACTTGGTGTCAAAAAAAAAGCACGGTTCACAAAAAGTGCTTACCTGACTAGTAAGTTTAATTCTGAACCAGTGCTCAATAACAAACAGTCAACAACAACTTTATTTATATTTATAATAAGTCATTAATTATTTATTCGTAAAGAACGAAAGTACAAAACAAGGTAATAATAAATATATATCACTTATGTTTGAATCATGAAAGACATTATTATTATTGTTTCCCGTCTAAATATTGAGTGGACACAAATATAAGGAGTATTACGATATCTATACCTAAATACAGTTTTAGTAGCAGTAGAGCTCCTTGTGAAAGTGTTCGTCTAGGGAAGTACTGCCACTTTATTTATATCTGCCGCCAAGCAGTATGTGAGCATTACTGTGTTCCGATTTTGAAGGGGTGCTAGTGAAATTACAGGCACATCTGACTTGTTAACTAATGTCTCAGGGTGACAGGCGCAGTGGCAGTGCCCCTCAGACCTTTGTGATTTAAAGCTCTGAGGGGCACTACAAATGTTATGGACAGGCGTGTTGCTTACCTCCAGGCGCACGACTTATTCGTCCCGTCACTTGATATCATAAAAAAATATATTTAAAATTCCTCCTTAAAATTATAACGATCATTTCACATTTTTAAACGGCGAACTTTGGTTGAGATTAATTGGCATAATTTTATAGTAACGAACGGCTCCAGAGTCCGAGAACATCAACCGGGGAATTAATTTCCTTTTGAGCTACAGATGAATTGAGCTTGGCGAATGGATAAAGTTATCCATTCGCCAAGCTCAATTCATCTGCAACTTTTACCAACTTGATATTGAAAGGTTTCAGAAACATAGGTCTCGTTGTTGTGTAGTATAATGCTGTTTTGAATTTTGTGTACAAATGAAGCAAAAAAACAAAATAAAGTTGAACAAGCAGTTTTTGGTCATTATTAACTTTAAACATTATAAAAAAACACAAAAGTTTAAAACAACTCAAAAAGTAAAAGAAAAACAAAAACATGCTGGGTAATTCTACAGATAGGGATGTGACATTTAATTGATATCGACATTACTTTTCATAACTAGCGGAATATTGAACTAGGCATTGCTTTATACTTGCTATAATTAGGGTTAACCACGGAGTATATGGAAACGGCATTTAAGGCAATTTCATCGAGAACTAGCGTAGCTGACTTTTACACGCACACATTTGTTACCAAATACGCATAAGGTTTTTACTACATGCAAATATTAATTGATATTACAGAAGCAAGCGTGTGCGTATACGTAGCTACATGCTACAATCACAGTATTAATGATTTATTATATTGTCATCGTACTTTCATTAATCTACTAGATTTGAAGTCTATCCAATTACTGGAAGGGTTGAATATTAAAACACAGTCCTCATAAAAACCTTTATTTTCCCTGAAATTTGATATATTTGTTCAACAATTATCTTTCTGAACTGGCTGGTCAACGTCGACGAGCTTGTCAAGAAAATGAAGGCACTTATTTCCGAAGGCGAAGAAGCGAATCATTTGTTTCATGAAAACTTGACGAAAAATAGCTAACATTGCTTGGAAATGTTTTCACATTTAGATGTGATCTTTAAATTTTGAAGGCGACGCTGAGTTTCATGTCATATATTACCCAATTAACCAAATAATATATTTCTTAATTAATTTTTCTGTTGTTGTTCATATGTACATAATGTGATGTCATAAAATGCATACAGCAAATGGTGTTACATTTTGTAGGTACCCAGCTTTTTCTGCCTGTAGCTTCAGCCCATTTCTCCTTTAAAAAGGATCCGGCGGGAAACTAAAAAAAATCAATACAAAAACTGCAAATATAAATCATGCCTGTGATAAAACTAAGAGCTCAAGCGAATGAAGGTGACGTACAATACGCAAGTAGTAAGATAAGAATCACGTAGACAAGGGAAAGAAAATCTCCATTCTTATAAAGTCTTCATTTGATACTCCACGAGTTTACGGGTTGGTAAAATTATCGATACTGTACAGGGTCAAGAGCACGTCAAGCTTGACATTTAACACTTAAATCAAACTCTATGCCGCTTAAGATAAGAACGGTCCAAAGGGCAAAGTGTCAAACTTGATGTGCTCTTGACTGTACCTCTCCTATCTATATTTCCTTTTTTCCATTAATATATCGTTTTTACTTAAATTGAAAATTTAAAAAACTGTTGCGAGTGTTGGTACCAAAACATTTAAGTAATCAAAAGAACTCGATAATCAAAAGTGTTAGATTTTAAATACCTATCGAGTTCTTAGGTTTTTGCGATTGTTACACATAGGAAATGAAACTATTTTACCGGATTTAAATCGCGTATATTTGTTTTTTCAAACAAACCTACGATTCGGGCCCTTTACAGGTCTCATGTTCACGGTTGACTGAGGTGGTACAGTCTTCAACCAGTTATGTCTGATATTGAATTTTAATACCTGTAAACAATTTATGTTTACACATTGCTACCGCTACAATAAAAAAAAATGTTGAACTAAACCAAAACTGGGTTTTTAAATACAGAGTTTCGACATATCGATAATTTGATTACAACCATAGATATGGAAAAAAAGGGGAGATATGTAATGACGCTATGTCGCCACTTTTTAGTTTGTGTGCAATTCAATCTTTACGCTCTATTATCTATACCATAACTTAAAGATTTTGATTGGGTAGGGTTTAAAACGTGAAAACGACGTAAAACAATTTTAAAATTTAACGAAATTAAACTTACAGTCACTTGAATAAGAGTTATATTACAATATTTCAGTATTTTTTCATCCTGGTTCAGCCATTCACCGACAGGTGGCGTTTTAGTAAAAATACTACCAGTATATAATAGCCAACTATTACACGTTTGATGGCGCTGAAACTCATTTTTCGTTACACTAAGAACTCATGGAGCGGTTTTCACCCGCGTCTGCCGCGGGACCGCGGCATCTGTAGAATGTAACAGTTAAGTATGTAAAATTAGTAGCACATTTCACGGCGCGTTTTCCGCCTGTAATGGTGACGGTTGTTCGCGGTTGCCGCGGCAGAGTACTAGTAGAACCGCGCAGGACGCGATGACCTGCGCGCTTGGCGGCCGTCGTCACCCGCACACTGGTTTTAAAATTTTTGTTTTCATTCCAATTTTTACAAGGTGTATCGCTACAACTTGGCATTTTCACGTTTTACGAAAGATGTTGTATGTACAACGATCGCCATGTCACTGTGGCGATGTTTGTAGGCGTGTCACCTCGATATGGTGATTTTGACCATATCGAGGCGACACGAACCACGCCCCCATACCATATCTCCCGTTTTTTCTATATCTATGATTACAACACGCGGACCCAGTACCAAGTGGAGTACGTCGGTAGTGCAAGCAATTCATTGAGCGTCATTCGAATTGTTCTTTTGACGGCGGCGATGGCTAGCAACCGATGTATATGTTATTATTGGGTTGCAAGAAAATGTTTTTGTTTCGAAATTAGTATTGTATTGTTCAGAATATTAGAAAATACAGAGTTTTAGTACTTAACGATGAAATGAAATCACTCCCGGAGTATTTTCTAAACTTTGGCCTCTTATGCGACATGATATTGCACAATACGGCATATTTCAATTTTTTCCACAAAATAGCCTTGTATCACATTTGAACTTAGAGCATGGAAAAAAATAAAGGAAACGAGCTGCCCTAACTACAGAATGAATGTGCATATCTAAACATAAATTTAAGGCTACAAATCGCGGCTTTCTTTAGTGTTAAGGCAGCTCCTTTTCTTTATTTTTTTCCATCCTCGAAGGTCTAACCATTTGAATGACAACTGACGCGATGTTGACACTCATGGAAACATCTGCTCATAAGCTAGGTAATGCGAGCCCCGCCCACTAACCAGTCTATTACTATTTATGTGGTCTGTGATGTGAACTTTTGAATAGGCAGAAAAAACAGAATTTCTAGGAATAGATTGTACTCGTATATGGGCACTATATATGATTATATTTGATAACTAGAAAACGTACTAGAAATGACATTCTAATGAGTTACGAAATCTTCAAATTTAACCGACTATATGCTTATATGACTGTAACAAGAGTGTTAAGCCAAAAAAACCAATAGTTATTTACTATCTACGGTATTTAGTGTAATGTTGCCCTTTAGATATACTCAAATTAGCTAAATTTATCATTCATTAGGTTATGAAAAAATGTGATTAGTAACGTACTCTAGTGGCGTAAGCGAGTATCAAAAGGTAACTAGATACCAATTTTTTCCACCAGATTCTGTCTGCGTCACTCTACATTGTGGATCACCTGCCAGAGGGCGCTCAGGGACTATGGGCGGTTGTCAACTGCGAATCGTGGTGCGCCCTAGGTGAACTAGAGTGGGTTCCATTCTCCGTAATCCGCAAAGCCATGGAAGTAAACCTTTTAGGTAAGTCACTAAGGCTACGCATCGTGAGATGATGTTGACGCGCGTAGCGCGATGACGCGCTACGTAGTTTCTAGCTACGTTCAATAGATTGCGTGAGCAGTGCTATGAATGAGCAGAATGAGCTAACTCAAATTTACAAGCAATAAGCCCAAGTCAATAAGAAACATTGGGCGCTTAATATAATAAAAAATCGATTATATCACCTTCAATTCGATTTGACGACTTTTTTGAAAGAATGAAATTGTTAGTAGGCCTTTTTTGTATATTTATTAGTAGGTATTATAACATAATTATGTCCTTTTAATGGCCAAAAAATATAAAAAATGTATAAAACTGGTTGTGTTTTTTCATTGGTTATTAAAAAATATTTACTTAAGCTAAAATTAATATTAAAAAGAAGGGTAACTTGTGTCATAAAATAAGGCATTTTTCCAATTCATCCCTGTTAGAAATTAGTTACGTTAATATAATGTTACGTTCTTCATTTAGGCATTCCTTTATGTTTTTTATGAAAAATTAATTATTTTACCTAAATGCCTATTCAATTTTACATCTTGAATAAACAGTACATAAAAAGGTTTTTCACTGTATTGATGTGTCGAAAGCAACCAATTAATTTTGTTGTGTTCCTGATTAATTAGCGAAAATAAATGGAGAACCGCTGATACGCTATTATACGGTTCAGGAAAACATCAACATTCAACAATCTTTAAATTTAAAAATTGTAGTTTTCAGCAATAAGCAACCAATATAGTATATTAATTGATTTAACAAAACTGTTATAGCTAGTTAATTATTTTTTTGCATCTTTATACCACAATAACCTATTAAGATTTAACAATGCTTATCCATAATTTGAGTCTAGTCAGAATTAGCGACTAACAATATCATCTGAGGTGGAGATTGAAGGTAATTGAGGCATTGAAAGAGCTTGTTGAATTATTCTACCATGTTACATTTTGCGATGGCAACATTTTGAATGAATATAACGTTAGCGGGCCGCACTATGAAAAATCGAGGTCTGTTTCAGATCAAAAATCAATAACTTTCTTATTTGTTATAATTATAAATACAAAGATCGAACACTCAGAAAAAATTCCTTCGATCCGGTCGGATTCGAACCGACGTCTTCATGCGTACCGTGCCAGACGCTATACCAACTAAGCCACGGAACGAAACCGACCGGATCGGAGGAATTTTTTCTGAGTGTTCGATCTTGGTATTAACAATTATACCAAACAAGTGGAGTAATTTCACAAAAAAGAAATTGAATATCAATTCAATAAAAATTTAATTAACTTTCTTATTTGTTAAGATAGACTATTGAATTTTTGCACAAGCATAGAGTATTCAATACTGCTTTAGTTAAAGTTCAGATGCTATACTTTTATAAGAGTATGTTTATTTTTGAAAAAAAATGAATATTCAGTTCTTAGGTTTTCGCGATTGTTATACATAGGAATGAAACTATTTTTCCGGATTTAAATCGCGTATATTTGTTTTTTCAAACAAACCGACGTTTCGGGCCCTTTACAGGTCCCATGGTCACGGTTGACTGAGGTGGTACAGTCGTCGAAACGTCGGTTTGTTTGAAAAAACAAATATACGCGATTTAAATCCGGAAAAATAGTTTCATTCCAATGAATATTCAATTCAGAAATAGCTTTTATTTGATTTCCTTAAGGACAACGCTACTTATATTATTAATAAAAATGTATTATTACATTA
The DNA here is from genome assembly GCF_003589595.1 of Hyposmocoma kahamanoa. Taxonomy (NCBI): domain Eukaryota; kingdom Metazoa; phylum Arthropoda; class Insecta; order Lepidoptera; family Cosmopterigidae; genus Hyposmocoma; species Hyposmocoma kahamanoa. The sequence goes on from NW_020653850.1 coordinate 13,812,344, forward strand.
GTTTTTTTTTTAAACAATCATGTTTAAGCTCTTATCTATTTAATTAAGAAATTAAAAGTTATAAGATTACAAACACGTATAGTAAAAAAAGTTACAAAATACTAATTTAAAAGTAAAATAATGTTAGAAATGTATGTACATCAATGTGTATATTATGTTTTATTATACTTGTTGAACTTCAGGATCCAAAATGAGTTCATTCACTTTTAAAAGATCCAGGGTATCTTCATCAAGTGCCTTCACACTTTTGCTATATGTTTTTCTAAGACTGGAAATGTACGGATCTGACGTGTAGAGAAGAGTATGAAATACATCCTCATTTGTAGCTGATCGAAAGTACTTCCTGGCATGATGTAGGCGAAATTTTTTATAATCCTTATTACGGGATTCTTGTGCATCTTCGGAAAGTTGACCAATAGGAATTACACCAAAATGCTTAATGACACTTTCACCATGAATCAAAATTTTGTGTACTGAAGATGGCATGTAGTACCATTCATAATTACTTACATAAATCCTGGCAGTTTCCATGGTATATTTGCCAAATTTTTCTGCATTTATCATTACGCCTGATGAAAGAGCTTGTAAAATAATATACAAGCTTTTGATCAAATTCACATCCACTCCGGTGATTTCAGAAGAACAATTTGCGTTGTGAAAAAATCGTCTAGCAGTATTAACGTCATTGGTATTACCACTTCCTTGTTGTGGTTTGTCGATGATCAATCCTAGCTCCTCCTGAAAAAGTTTTTGTACTAGGGTTTTCTTTTCTTGCTTTTGTCTTTTCTTTTCTTCACTTGTGGCTGACAATGTCCGAAAAGAAAGATTATATGAGATATGTAATACCATTTCCATACAACGAATCCAGGCATGCAATGTGGAAAGTTCGTATTGATATGCATTTTCATTTTCTGGGCTACTAGTGACTTTAGTCAGATCATTCATTTGCCGTGGAGTAGCTCCACAGATTGTACACGTGGATCCAGATGGTGTATCTGTTAATACTTGCGCTACTTTGCCATCTATCATAGTCAGAAAGAGTTCGTGCTTCATACTCACTCCTTCACCTTGTTTATTAATTAATGATGGCCGCAAGGAAATTATTTGGTTCTTTATTTCATCAACAACAGCTTTAGTTTTTTCAGGAGTTTCTTTACACAATTCTATCGATATGGGCCGACAAAAACGGACTGACGAAGGCACTGGATTTTGCCAGACAATGTCGCCAGTAAGCTCATTGACTAATTTAATAGGCACTAACGACGTAATAAATAAATTTGCATCAGAAACAAGTTCAGACTCCTCTGGAAGTTTTTATTTGTACTGACTTTGACCAGATGAACCAACACATCCCCATTTACTGTATAAAACTAAATGACACAATCCATTCTTATACACCGAATCTATGGCCAAAATCCTAGCTACAGTGTGGTCCAATAAATCTTGAAGGTTTAGTACTATTGCATGTGTATTTGTAATTTCTATTGCTGTAGATGGTGGATAACATGTCTGTTTGATTTCTTGTATTTTATAAAATGGTGGGAATAGAACACAGTCTCGTTCGTTTGTTAAATTCCTTAAGTATATAATTGTGCTTTCGTTAAATCTAAGTCAATGAAAACACTCAATGCTTCTTGATCCATTAGCATTTTGCTCTCGCTTGCGTTTTCTATGAGATTCAAATATAGAGACTTTGTATGATCATGGTCAGCAAGCCTTAGTTTTTCCACGAGTTTTGATTCTATTTCTTCTCCTATTGAACGTAAGCCCTGAACATAGGCATTGCAAATGTGTTCAAAGCCATATTCACTAAATAGCGCGGTATTTTTTCGTTTTTTGGTTGATTCTGATGAGTCTCCATAAGAGACACAGGGTCTTCCGCGTTTCCCAGAAGAAGTAGATGGCGTGATGTCAGGTGTTACTTCTTCAATGCTCGGTAAGGTTACCAAATATTCAGAATCCAACCAATTTTCGTTCTTTTTTAGAAACGAATCCTTTTCCTGGACGCTTCTGCCCATCGTTTATTAAAGGAAGGAATGAGATTCCTTTGAACATCACTGATAATAAAACAAATGTTGTCTTCAGAAACATGATAGTTTTCTTTTAAAACTGTTGATAGGGTTTCAAGCTTTTTCCTCCTTCAATGTATAAGAGTAATAATTCACGCTTGGAACACTTGAAAGAATTTGACATTTTGAAATTCAGTGATGATACGTAAGAATCAAACGTCTGTTTAGTTTTATTATCATTTTGTAATAGCTTTATTAAATTAATTCACTCTTCTTATATAACTTCATAAATGAGGGTAGGGTGCATTTTGTTGATTAAAGTAGTACCACAAAATAAGTGCAAAATGTAGACAAAACGCCCTGTTATCAATAAATACCTATAATTTATTGAAATATACCGCAAACTACTCCATTCAATAGTACAACATAAGAAACCACAATAGATAGCGGTTTTTCGTTTCTTGACTTAGGTATATCGTAGTTTTCGCGATAACTTCTAAAACCTCACGTATCCGCAGCTTATTTTTATAAATGTTATTTATGAATATCTGAGCTATAATCTCAGTACAGAGTACTAAAAAAACCGATCGGTTCTCAGTACTCAAAGTATATTGAGAGAAAAACGCCTTGAATTGGAGAAATAGCAAAATCAACCATTAAAGTAATTGCTCCTAAATTCAAGTTAGGCGCTATTTATAAAAATGAATCTTCGTGCGTGAACAGCCACCCTTCGAGGTGGATGCTTTTCTTCAAAATAAAATGGGACCACTATGGAAGTACTCACTCTCCAACAAAAAAAGAATCATGAAAATCGATTCACAAATACCGGTTTTATCGCGTAACATACATACAAAAAAAGAACATACAGACGAATTGAGAACCTCCTTCTTTTTTGAAGTCAGTTAATAAAACAGCACCAAATGTAAAGCACCGGGAGACATCGGTAACTGTCAAAAGCCTCGATGAATTTCAAATACGTACCTTTTTTTCCCCTCACTTTTTGTATTTTTTTTATAGAAAAATAATCAAATAATCCACAACATTATAATTGCTTTAAAATCTATATACTATGGGCTTTTTAGAAATGCATAACACTTTATATATATATTCACACAAGTTTTTGAAAGAAATGACATTTAAAGTATTGAAGCGAACAGACCTGAAATAGACATTCTTACGAATTACAATGTCTCACATTAAAAAATATGTATTCCGAATGCAATTCACGCAAAATTACTACATTATATTAAAGTACCACTCAAATACAATTTAAAAAAAATTAAAGTGCGTCAATAACGACTTAAGTAAAAACGATTTTGATATGCCGTTGTTCTATCATTTTCCATAGTGGGCCGGTACGCCGCTGGCATCTATAGAGATAAGTTTATGATGATATAGCCTTGTGTCTCTGTAATTAGAGCTATTGTCTATATTCAAATGGCTGAACAGGAACAGTAATCAAGTTATTTTTTGATAGAATGTGGAATTTCGAATTATATATTATTTTTATTGAACATTTTTAAAGAAATATCCATTAAATGCTTATTTCGGTAGACATTGTACAAAACAAAGAAGAATGACGTTAACGTAATTACGAAGACGTGGCATAATATTTTTGCACAGGAATAACAAAATAAATGAAAGGGGGCCCTACGCATTTGGCACAGACCGCCAGAAAAATGGACAGATGAAATTAAAAAGATTGTACGCATGACACTGAAACGCACTCAATGAACGTAGAATAAAATGGAGGCCTATATCGACAGAAAAGTCTTTAAATAATTATATTTTGGCGAAAATGAATTGCATGAATTTAAAAAAAACGAAAAAAAATTATTGTTAACATATATTAAAACTATACATAATTTAATTAAATGAAAATACTATTCAGGAATTAAACGAGTTATTAGTATTATTATGACTGACGTAGACTTAAATAACAAGCGATCAAAAATTTGTATCAACAACATATTATATATTTATGTTTTCAAGCATTGAATTACAATTATATGGACGTCGGGTCCGAGCTAAAAAGTGTCCGCACTTGTAAGGCGCTAAAATCGTATACAGAGCGCCAAACTCCGCTTTAGTCTTCATTTGTTCGACTGACAGCGCGATACTGCGATGACATTACAATTTAAATTTCGAATAGGTTGACTTGGGACATTTTTTCGTGGTTTTTGTATTAGATCCGTCGTCCATTTATTTGTAAGTCAATGTTTTCAAGTAACGAAAAACACAAATTTATAAAATAGATATAACATCATAAAAACCTATAATAAGTTTTCATGACAACAGTGTCTCTTTCAATTCTGTCAGTATATAATGTGGAATCAGCCGTGTTAATTTACTCTTACGAATATTTAATTTATTTGTTATTTACTTTTGTAATACGATTTTTAACTTAAAAAGCTTATATATTAAACAAACATTATTTTGTTTCCTTTGTTATTTAAATTAATTCCATTATTAACCGACTTCAAAAAAAGAAGAAGGTTTTCAATTCGACAGTGTGTTTCTTTGTGTATGTATGTAACGCGATAACTCCGACATTTGTTAACCGATTTTGATGATCCTTTTTTTTTCCAACAAAAAAGAATCGTCAAAATTGGTTAGCGGAGAGGGTACCTCAATAGTAGTCCCATTTAAATTTTAAGAAAATATTCCACCTCAAAGCGTGGCAAACTAAGGCATGAATGATTTTAGAGGTCGTTTGTTTAGTACTCTGTACTGAGATTATTATTCGTGACTATCGTGTATTTCATTTTTTAGTGCCTTGATGTGTAATTGATATGTAATTGTAAATATTGGTAAATATTTGAATATACAGACTGCGTATTTTCGAGTTTAATTTCGCACGCCATGAATGGCTACCAAATACCGAAATGGAAAGTATGGAAGAATCGGCCGTTCAACTCTGAAATCTAATATAAGCGGAAAAAATTGCTTTTCAAAACACCAGAATTTTTGAGATTGTTTATTTAACGCACAATTTCATGAAGTTATCTCTCATCAGTCACAGTAGGTACTTGCAAATCTTATGCCCGCAGTGGTTGTAAATTTCAAATTTCAGGGCGATTGACATTTGTGTTAGATTATAGTTTTCTGTATAACGATACATATAACGGTAGCAATTTCAGCATTACAAGATTCATATCTCACCACCAGGGAGTAGTGTTGGGTACTTGTCCCAACATTTTCAAACGGTGGAATTTTATCACAAAATTTTTCCATAAATATTTTTCAGAAAAGTCCTGCAAAGATAAATGAAAAAATATTGGCTCCATGGTCACACGTGACCTGTAAAGAGCCCGAAACATTGTATGGAACCTTTGAAAAAACAAATATACCCACGGGATTTAGATTCGAAAAGAAAATATTTTCTAATATCGAAAACCTAAGAGCACAATATAGAATTATTTAGAAAATTTTCTATTAACCAAGGGATATCTAATTTACTACAGAAACTATATTAGTATTTTAGTAAAGTTTTTACGATAACCATAATTACTTGGACGCCACCACAAACTGAATCTTGCCTTGGTTTGTTTATTATTTGTTTTTGTCCAAGGCCCGGCTCGTTTGGTGCAAGTGATGTTGCCGCTAGTGAGGCGAGCGCGCGGCCGCATAGTTCTTGCTTCGTCCATCCTGACGCACGTGGCAGCGCCTGTGCGCGGCGTTCACGCAGCGTCATTGGCCGCTCTGGATGCCCTTGCTGCCTGCCTACGCCGTGAACTCAAACCAAGGGGCGTTGATGTGGTTAGTATTTGTCCTTTGACAGGTGTAGTGTAATAAAGGGACGTTGCTAGCGCACAAGGTCATTTATCTGCTTAGAAATATAAAGATGTTTACGTTCGACTATTTTTAAGAATTTTAGATTTATTTATGTGTTAGTTTTTTGTTTATATCATTCGACTCAGATCTCTTTTTAATTATTAATTTCAATGTCGAAAACTTCTCGCACAATCTGCGCTATCATAATTCTCAATGTTTAATTTTTTCTGGTCAGTCATTCATTATGATCAATTACTCAATAAAGATTACGTTTTAGACACAGTAAAATTAAACACAACTCTTTTATACATCATTGATAGTAAAACTACCTACACACATCAAAAAAAGTTTGCGATCACTTCGAAAAACTGAAATCTTTTTTGTTACTGTAGATTATATTATGATTTTTTCTTCTTTTTAGATTCTTTATTTAAAAATAAATTAGAACATAAAACAATGACCCCGTTCAATTGTTTTTTCATATAAAAAGGCTTTCAGTCCTAGCTTACGCTCATTCAGAAATCTGATTTAGTCAATTATAAGCGATTCAAGATATTTTTCGCGGAAAGTTGTGATTGAAAAAATGCCAAGAGGATTATCAGAGGTTTTACGAGCTAGAATAGTAACTTTGAGGGAAGAAGGATACACCACGAGAGTAATAGCACGCAGACTTGCTATATCCCAATCCTGTGTCGTGGCTACGTTGCAGAGGTATCACGGAATGGGGAATTTAGCTGACCGACCCCGCAGCGGTCGCCCAACTGTTTTGACAGCTGCCCAAAAGCGCTATATTAGATTGCTGGCAGCCCGTGATCCAACAATCAACGCCACTAAAATAAAAGCAGAAGTCAGGGCCGCCTCTGGGCTTGAAGTTAGCACGCAGACCGTTCGCAATTGCTTGCACCAGGCTGGATTACGAGCACGGAGGTCTTGGCGAGCTCCGCTCAATTCCCGGCAACGTCAACAACGAAGATTGCAGTGGGCTAGACTTCGGCAAAATGAAGAAGGTGAGGACGAAAACATTTGGCAAAACTGTCTCTTCGTTGACGAATCCCGAATCAGCACTCATCCAGATAACCGACGTGTTCGTGTCTGGAGAAGACCAGGCGACCGTGAAAGACAAAGAACAGCCACTGGAACAGTTCAGCAAGGCGGAAAATCGGTGCCTTTTGGGGTGGCATTATGATTGGAGCTAAGGCGTTCGCCTTTGATCCCGTATCGGGGCTTCATGACAGCAGACATGTACAAAGCAGTTGCTATTGATGATATCGTCAGACCATTCCGAGTAAACCATGGGCACCAATTTGTACTGGTCGATGATAATGCGCCCGCACATCGAGCTCAACGAGTCAATGCTGCTCTTCAAGAATACGATATCACACGATTAGACTGGCCTGCCGGCTCGCCCGACTTAAACCCAATAGAGCACGCGTGAGATGCTCTTAAACGAGCAGTATGGAACCGTGAGCCACGTCCCCAGACAGTTCCAGAGCTCAGGGAAGCCGCTATTGAAGAATGGGATAGGTTACCCCAGGAAATGCTGGATAACTTGATCCTCAGCATGCCCAGGAGGATCTTCGCATGTATTCGAGCCAGGGGAGGAGTTATTTTATATTGAATTCACACCTTTTAATAATAAATTGTTGTTTAAGTTTAATTAAACAGTCTTTTTCTTTCTATGAAATTTCTATCACTATTACATTATGATTAATGGCTCAATTTTTTAAAATAAATAATAAAAAATTGTTTTATATTTTAATTTCAAACAGGGTATTCCTATTTAAAGAAAGCATACAACATAGATTTTTTCTTGATAAAGTTAAATTTAAAGAATTATAGGAGCTTATGCTATTGATCGCAAACTTTTTTTGATGTGTGTACATCGACATTTTAAATGGAGTAAAATAATATTTCTTTTCCTTTAAGATTAATATAAAATTCGTTAGAATGGTCGATATACAAAATTTGTGGTTAGTCTTCATACTTAAAAGTCAATATTAAAATATAAAATCGAACTAGTAAATCTAAAAATAAATGTTGGTGTCTATCTAATCAACGCAACAACCCAACAAACATTTTACTCGTTTATTTTCTCCTCATTTACCTCCCACCTCCCTCACTTTGGACGCTTTGCGATCACAGGCAAAAGGCAAATTTCGATTCCGAACGCTTTGCTGCCAAGAGCGCGCTGTGTACCGAAGTCGAGAGTTTCCCATCAATCTCGTATTTGAGCTTTAACCTCATAAGATATTCGTTCAGGACATTATCGATTGTCTGTGAAGCATCTGGGTAGATTATGCGGTTGGGGTCATTGCGTTTGAATCTAAACCGGTAGAGAAATGCGGCGTTGCCGCGGTGGCCGGTTCACGCTTGAGTTAACCAGTAGGAACTGTTAACTTTTCCAGTAACACAGAACGCCTGGCAAATATACTGAAATAAACGCTTGGTGGTGCTACCAATTCGCGGACACGGAATACAAGGAGTGCCAAGCGTTCAGACTTCATTGGCGTATCAAACTATCTGGCGTACGAAATTTTGAATCAGTGAACCTGTTATAATCTGCTGTCGTTTTTATGTGGAGTGCAGCATGCTTGGCGAGCTCATCCACGAGCTCGTTGTCTATTGTGGCGACGTGAGCGCGCATTCACTAGAACTTAATGCTGCAGCGAGTCGTCTTCGAGGCAGCCCAGAGCCTTGTAACCCATCTCCGATAGGAAAACACGATGTGGGCAATGTGCATACAGAAGAATTGAGTTTTAGTTTTTATTCTGTTGTTCCTCGCCGCCGATAGTAAGCCCCTATTGTCACCAACATTATAGACATTTTCTGAGGAGAGAACCTGAGCTTGTGATCTGTGCCCTACACAGTGCCTTATACAAACGCATCGCGGATTGCTTATTGACTCAATATCCACGACGAGTCGCGAAGATTATTACTACCACGGCATTCACGTTAACACCTTGAAGTGTACTGCATTGCTTTCCAGTAGCTCGAGTAGCGAGTCAAAAACGACTAAATAATGAGCATATTTGATGGTGATATATCTATGTGATATAACTATGGGATAACTATCCACCGAACCGTACACTACCTGCAGGACAGCTCTTCGACACCATCTTAGCCTTAGTGGTCGAAGGTATGCTCGTACTTGATTTTATTTCCTATCACCGGAAGTAAACCTATGAGATTTATTAGTCCTTCGGATGTATGTAGTTTCCCTCACGAAGTTCAGGTATTACAGATACCCGAGTCGACTTCCATGTTCTGGAAAAAAGCAACACGGCTACGACCAATGCTCGGCAAATATTGGCTGTCAAGCCATCGGACTCTGGTGCCTCTTTGGATGCATGGGCGACAGCAAGTCTAGGATCACCATAAGTGTTCGTACTCCTGACCTATGTGGCAAATATTATATAAAGAAAGGAATCTATACTGCCGACACTGAGTGCAAATGACGAATAAGTCCTTGGATTATAGGTTTAACGATTCCAAAATATCTGCCTTGCTTCTATGAATCACGCGTACCTCCGGGTTTGCAAGCGATATAAACTATAATAAACAAACACTAAATATTCGCCAACATTAAACTTGTACACAGATCTCATTAGCTGCGTAACATGAGATTCAACAGGATTTGCAACCACAAATAGCTCTATTGTACATGTGAAATCATACGTGCGGGCGAAATTGAATTTATTGGAGTATATTTATATAGTGAAATAAACTCACTCCATGCGGATCGAATATTAATATTCCTCGGCGACTGTCTCGTTGCCAAAGGTCACGATTTAAATACGTGAGGAATGGCATACGGAATATCGTCGTAATATTCTGAAAACCAATTATATGAAATTTTTACAGAAATGATTTAACTATAGTAAAACACGACGTAATTGCTTATGTAAAATACAAATCATTTCGGTTTTTTTATAATACCAAGTGACGAGACGAATAAGTCGCACGCCTGGTGGTAAGCGTCCTGTCCATAACAGTTGCAGTCAAGGGATATAGCTTATAACGCATTTTTTTTTTAGTCTGTATAATGCGATTGGTGGTGATACCGCACTGTAATATTACTTTTAGGGGAAAGTAATGTTATGAATAATGGTAATATTACTAACTAGCAAAGCAAGCACGGAGTGAAGGGATATAGCTTATAACACATTTATTTTTAATCTGTGTGATGCGATTGATGGTGATACCACACTGTAATGTTACTTTTACGGGAAAGTAATGTGATATTGCATTACTACCAATGTTTTGAGCATGTCTATTTTTATTCTAGCGGTTAAAGTTTTGATTGTAGAAGCGAACTGTGATGACCGAATTAAACAAAATTATAATGTCAACTATGATATTATTAAATAGATTAACAATCCAATAACTTCGAAGTTTGAGTACCTAAATAATACTGTGTAGCGTAATTGGATAAACTTGATGTCCCACACCATGCGAAATTACCTTTCCAATTATAAAATAGCTTCTCTTTAACCGCAGAGTGAAATTAAATTCTACCACCAAGTTGCAAATGGATAATTGAGTTTTGATTGACGATAACAAAAGATCTTTGTGTTAAAAAGAATATTAATTGTTAATTTATTTCCCGCGTCGTTTAAGATCGTTTTACATTTTATTCTGTAACGTGATAAATTGAAGCAGATGTTGTATGGAAATAGGTATACAATTTGTAACCTAACCTGACTTTACTCCCAGGACTAGAACTATACCGATTCCGTTTGCTACAAACTTCTTAGCCGTTGACAATTTTTGAACACTCGTCAGATAAAGTAACAAATTCTCTTGAAACTACTGGGAATACTGGAACTAAATATTTACGCCAAGCTGAACTATGAACTGTATTATTAATTTTTCATTTCCGTTCCTACAGAGTACTGAATTTAAATGTGAACTAAAATGACATTCGGTAGAAACATTTAATGTTTCTAATATACGTACGTAATGTATTTTTTATTTCTAATATTTAAAATTTGTAACTATGTACTTTACAAAGCTACTATAGAACAGTTTCTGAAACCGAAGCTGAGCTCTGATATGTTGCTTATACCATGTAGCTGATGAATAATTACACCCATTGTCTAAGAATTATTATTATAATAATGGATTAAGACATCTAGATGTTCTCCTAGTTTCAGAATAGATTACACTGAAAGGAAGAAAGTTTCGTGTTTCCTAATAAAGCTTGGGTAGAATGTTAATTAGCAACCTCGTAACGTAATTGCTCTTTATTAATAATACATTATTGCAGAGGTCGGGAAGTAAGGAATTGCTGGACGAGTATGAGTTACAAGGACGAGCGCCAGCGAGGCCTTGTTTTAATACGAGTCAAGTAATCCCCGTTCCCGCCGAGGAATGAATAGCATTTTTCTCAAACAATGTAAGGAAATAATAAAAGACTAATATAATAGAAAAAGTGAAAAAATATTAATAATTATTTGATGTGTCAGGACAATTGCTAAAAAATAGTTACTTGTTATGCAACGCTGCAAAGTTGTTGTTTGACGCGAGTGCTTGTATTTAAACCTGAATAAGCGAAGGATTTTAAGATCGAACCACGAAGGAAGGGAGTCGTTCAAAAATAGAATCCTGAGCGTAACGAGGGTTTCAAGTCACGAGACCCAAAACAACTTTGAGCGAAACACAATTTTTCACCTCACTATATTGAGGAAAATGGTAGATGAAAGAAAAACAGTTGAGCTATAACAAATCAATTTTAATAAACAAAATTAGTTATCGTTGTCAAATTAATGTCAACAATAATGAGAATAAAAGTCAAGTGCTCCATGAAATATGCCGTCTTGCAACATACAAACTTGCAAAAAAATCTCTGCTACATCCAGTCTAGTTAAGGATGGAATTACATTCCATTTATACGGCTATTTTTTACATTAATTACTAGTTTTCTATTTCAACACATTTTTTCACAGTGATCACATTGATTAAATTTATCGATTACATAGAAAATATTTGAAAACATTCGAATATTTGACATAAGCATGCCTATGAAGTTCCTTAATTACTGACAGGCAACCACTGACAAAAAATGCAATAATTCATGAACGCTATTTTTTCGTTAGAAAGAAGCGAACGTGCTTTTTAGCTCCGTGCATTTTTATCGATAGATTATATAACGAAGTTTATTCAAATTGATTTCTCCGTCGTATTATATACTAAATAATAATGTAATAAATTAAAAACAATGAAAATAAATTGTAATTGTTTTAATATAAATCATCATAAATCATGCCGTACTGTAAGAAAAAATAAAAATAAAAAATATACATATACATACGAGTACATATTTACATACAATACACATAAATTACAAAAGCAATCAAAATAATCAAAAACTAACTGTCCTTATCCTAAACAAGACATGCACAGAAAACAGAAAAACGCCCGTTACATCAGTTTCAATTTTCGAACCACAAGCGATTGAAATATTTAGATTTAGAACAAAGAAACTATTGAGTTGATTTAATGTTAGTAAATAGCTTTATATTACTTGCCTAGTAATAATAGCCTAGTATTAAACATACTTTGATTACAGTAAACTATACAAATTTGCAAACATACAAAACAGTTTCAACATTCAAGCCATACATTTGCATGTCGATATTGACTTATCTATGATTATGGTACAACACTAAATCCGCCATTTGTGGTGGACATTTTTGGTTTAGGTAGGGACGTTTATTCCGTAGATAGGGCAGCTCCTTTCCTTTATTTTTTTCCATCCTCTAAGAACTAAACAGGTAATATTAATATAACTAAAGCCATTTTGAGGTAATACTATGTTAGTTGTCATGTGCGATATGTCAATGTAACATGTACTTTGGTTTCCATAGTCTAAGCATTCAATGAACAGTGGTCAAGTTCGAATTTCAAAAAGATTTGCGTGGAAAAAATCCCCATTAAAATACTATTTTACATGTTCTTAGAGGATTCTAAGTATATATTATATTAAACTTTTTAGGTGAAATTTTCGTGGTTTGCTAAAAACATCTCAACTGATTTTCAACGCCAATGTTACGTTAGATTTATTGTCTTTCCATAAATTGATAATGGAGTTTCAACTTCCTTTGAAATATTGACTTATTCTTAAATGAATACTCGAAGAATTAGCTTATTTTCGCCCTTGAACGCGTAGGTAAAGTTAAATCGGTTCTAATACAAGGATATTCAAAATGTACTCTGTTAATTAATGTACTCTGTAGCATCACGTTGTGCGCGTTATTATGTTTGTTTATATTTTTCATTACAAATTCCATTGGAGCTGGAGTCCTGCAAGGCTCTGTCCTCTCGCCCCTCCTATTCTCCCTGTACACTAGCGATATCCCGAAGTATCAGTCAGTAAATCTCGCCCTCTTTGCCGACGACACTGCGCTCTATTATTCGGCGCGCAGCTCCAAGTTAGTTTCCGCGGCTCTCCAATCTGCCACCACGCGCCTAGGTGAGTGGTTTCGCAGATGGAGAATCAAAGTCAATCCCGACAAAAGCGCGGCGGTATTCTTCACGCGAAGTAACCTATCCAGTCGTAGGGTACAAAACCTCAACCCCGATCTCGCTCTTTGGTCGCCAAATCCCTTGGGTGAACACGGTCAAATACTTAGGAGTTACGCTCGATAGGAAGCTGTCATTCAAAGCACACGTGAAAAGTGTCCGCGATCGCGCCCACTTTGTAATGAGCCGGCTCCAACCCCTTTTTAACAAGCATAGCAAACTCTCCCTTCGTAATAAGGTGAGATTGTACACGACCTGCATCCGCCCAATCATGACGTACGCCAGCGTCGCATTCGCTCAGGCAAATCCCGCGCTTATACACCGCCTGCAGGCTCTCCAAAATAGATTCATGGCAACGCGACGGGTGCCCCGTGGTAACTGCGCAACGCTAATCTCCACATAGATTTACGGCTCCCCACAATAGCCCAATTCATGAAACAGGCATCGAGGAAATACTTCGACTCTGCTCCTCACCACCCCAACCCCCTCGTGGTGGCTGCATCCAACTACGACCCCCTCAGGGAACACCCCCACCGCGTACCGGGGACCCGTCGGCCAAGGGAAGTCCTCAACGACCCTGATGACCCTATCTCTCTCGCCACTTTGAAAGCCAACCAGATCGCTAATCAGTCCATCTCATCACGCACCAACCGTCCTCGCCGGCCAGGTCGTAGAGCCCCTCATCTCAGCACGTACACTTGTATATTCTCCCCTGCAGCACGCCCTTCTGGCGGAAGTGTCCAGTAGCGCCCTGAGCCGAGATCCATGCCGACTTGGGCACCGTCAGACCCGCTACTCAGTTTTTACGGGTTATGAGCCTTCAGCTCGCCCTTTAATCCGGTGGCGCAGTCAAGGCCATCAGGATAGGTCAAAACTGGGTTCGCGGAGTAGCAAATTAATTTACTTCCATTTTTATTAACATAGAATTCCGCAAAGTAACGCCTGAATCAATTAATTACTTAGTGTTTTTTTTTTGCTTGCAGGTGATAGTAGCTGCTGGGGAGTACACTACTGGTAGCGCTTGGTTGAATGAGGAGAAACTACTGGAACAAGCTCGTGACATGTGGAAGAGGCTTAGCGACGAGCAGAAGGGTGCTTACGGCGAAGACTACTTTGAACAGGCCCTTCGAAGCCTTGAAAAGTACACCCAGAACGCCGTAAGTAAATTACTTTTTATGACAGTTAGCTCGAAGTTCGTAATTTCGCTATAAGCGCTTCTGTCAGCTTTTGGATAAACGGTATGTTGAGAATAAGAAATGAACAATCTTGTCCACCACTCTCTACAAACATTGAATTGCAAGTAAAAAAATTAAATACACATACATTTTTTACGACATTAAGTGACGCGAGGAACAGGTCGTGGTAGTCGTAAGCGATACTCACATAACACTTACATTACCATTCAGAGCTTTCTCGGATTTGAGGGGCACTAGCACTACTCTCACCAAGTCTTATGTGTTTGTAGTTTCACCAGCACCTTCATATACATATATACTTCAAAACCGGAAGGCAACAATACCTACTTATCGGCATATCGACAGCAAATTTCAAATTTTTTGCATGCCTTTTCCCTTCAGCAGATTATGCAAACGCCTACTCATTTCACGTCACACAGCGGTACGCTAATAGACTGCATTTGTTGCAATGCCATGGTAAAAAATGTTAAGGATAATTATATACCTACACTTAGTAGTCATGCGCTTATTACAGGTGAACTTAATGTCCGGAAACCCAAGCCTACTCCACAGTGGATCAGTTTTAGGCCTTTGAAATCCATAGCCCAGAAACCCTTTGATCTGGCTCTTGCATCTATTGATTGTCAATCAAATTGTTGAGTCGTTTCAGGAGGCGGTGTTGTCCTTGTTTGATATTTTTGCACCATGCAATCGTGTACTCAAGAGGGCACATAATTATCCATGGGTTACATACACTGTACACTGTGCAATTAGACACACATGATGAGTTTGCATAATGAGGCCCACGATCGGTGCAAGATGACAGGGCTAGAGTCGCATAAGACTTATTATAGGGAGCTCAGGAGCTGTTTTAATGTGAAAATGCAAAAAAGTTATTCGACCAGCTGTCGGGCTCTCTGGAGTAACTTGAAGCGGTTAATCAATATAACAGGGAGAGCCAAGGAATGTGAGCTTCCAGTGAACTCGCGTTTTGGCAGAGCTACTTTTGAGCTACGAACTGTTGAGAAGAGTTTCGTTGCAAAAGTTCCAAACTCTTTAAAGTCCAATGCGGTGGGGAATGACAATATATCCCTTGACATGCTTCGGCTCACCTTAGCATTATCATTTACTTTATCATTTACTAAAATAGTTAATAAATCAAATATGAGTGGCGTATATCAATCAGCCTGGAAGGTGCTTCTAATTAGACCGATACCCAAGAAGACAAATGTTGCCAACTTAAAGGACCCACCTCTGATAAGATCCTCCCACACCTCTCGAAGATACTGGAGAGAGTTGTTTGTGCACAGCTCACGGAGTACATTGAGCGCAATAATATATTACTGGTGCACCAGTCCGGTTTTCGTAAATCTCGTAGCACGGCGACAGCACTACTGGATATAGTGGATAATATTCTTTGTGCTCAGGATAAAGGAGAAGGTACTATAAAGGTGCGTTTCGACTATTCTCGAGCATTTGACTCAATAACTATCTGCTTTTTACTGTCTAAATTGAATTTCTATGGTTTCTCACCTGCTACAGTTACTTGGTTTGTGAGCTACGTCTACGGGCGCACCCAAATTGTCCGTTTGAGCAATGGAGATGGTACGAGTGGCATTTCTAAGCCCGCAAGTGTTGTACCATTGTACATGGTGTGCCACAGAGGTCTGTATTGTGTCCGATCCTCTTTATCTTGTATACAGCCGATATGACAGAAGTAATCAAGCACTGATCCTATCATGTATACGCCGATGACACGCAGTTGTAACTCTCCTTTAAGCCTAATGATATCACTTCTGCTGTATCCAAAATAAATGAGGACATGAGGCGGCTGTCTGAGTGGTCTGGAAAGCATAGTTTGCTGTTGAACGCGACCAGAACTAAATATATGATTCTCGGTTCCATGCGTCAAGTTACGAAAATATCAGCAAATGATCCTAAAATTTTTGTAGATGGTGTCCAGGTGGAACGTGTCTCTGTAGCCCGTAACCTTGGAGTTATGATGGACGAGAGGCTACTCTTTTAACTACATATACCTGAAATGGTACAGAGATGTTATTACTGGTTAAAAATGTTGTACCGCATTCGTCAGTACCTTAACGAAACTTTACACATCAAATAGTGTGACATCTTGGTGTTATCCGTCCTCGGATATGCGGACGTTCTGTACGGTCCACGTCTGCTGGCTAGAACCGAGCGTTTAGTTCAAAGGGCGCAGAACTCGTGCGCAAGATTCTGTTTTGCCATACCTAAGCAAGCCCATGTCACACCGTATATTAGGGGCATCTAATAGCCTCAAAATGTCTCTACGCCGCGAGCAACATCTGGCTTGCCTTTTGTTCGGTGTGGTTAGGACAGGCCAACCGGGCTCAGGCGTATCCATAAAGATTTCCCCCGTCAAAAAAAAAAGGTCAACCGGAGGACCTGGTGGAAAAGATATCTTGGCGTGATTATGGTAGATACGGTGTTCGTTCGACGGGCTGGGTGTTGGACATCCCTCCGCACAGCACGCCTGCTTTCCGTGGGAGATTCAGATATGCGGCCACGAAGTGTTGGAACAACTTGCCGCCGCCTGTCAAGTTCCTTAACTTAAGTTGGTCTTCTCTTTTAAAATCAAACTGAAAGAGTTATTATCATCATACCAGCCCGAGTTTCCTCCGGGTGGCCATGTTGTTTCGGCATTTTCTAGGTAGACGGTTCACTGACGCAGTATGATCGCATTAAATTTGGGATTTTCTTTAATTTTATTTTTATATGCATTCTGCCTTAGAATAATAACGCATAGAAACCTAGTCCGCACACGCTAAGTGAGGCAAAAATTGAAGCGCGCCCAATGGGCCTACACGAGCGGGCGGGCATTCAGTGCTCAAGGTCAATTTGCACTGCGAACAAACCAAGAATTTTAGCTAAAAATGACGAAATGTGCTGTAAATGAGTAAAAATACGTCAGACAAACATAAAATAGATACTAACATCACATTCCACAAGGAAGTAACGCGTTTCAACTTGTATTTTTATATAAATATTCACTAAAACCGAAAATTAACCTACTACTAAAACTAGCCTACATGAATTTGATTTTTGCCTCACTTGTGACAGTTCGTTTGATATGAAACTATCATTCTATGCGTTATTATTCTAAGCATTCTGCTATTTAATTATTTAAGTTTTTTTATGTTGCTATATTTATCCTCACAATAATCACAATATATATTAATAATAAAATATTATTATGTTATTATTAACAACGCAATTTTGCGTGCTTATTTTATCTTTGTATTTTTTTAAATTGCTTGCTGGCGTTGAGCTCTGCGGGCTTACTGAAAACCAACACTGTGGTAGGAAACTGCAGCATATGCTGAAATAAGTCCCGGCATGACGCTACAACACAGACTATACTATACCTCTATTTTGATTTTATAAACTACTTTGAAGTGTAGTTGTATGTTTAATAATTATTTGTATGTAAACTGTTTTTAGTGTGGTTTTGTGTTGTTGTATTCATGCCAATAAAAACATGTCTATATCTATGTCTATGTCTACTCATTATACACTTTTTAGTAGGCAAGTCAGAACTGGTACTCTTATTCTTAAATGTTTTATTTGTTACTTATGAACAAAATTTGTTTGCATTGAATGTGTGTTTGGAAAATCAGTACACAAATGATTGAATCAAAGAAGAATTAAACAATTATAACGTATTTAGAAACCTGTGTCTAGTTTAAATAGTAACCATAAAAAGCCTTAAAATTTATACCTAAGTTCTTAGAACCCAGTAACATGCAACAAAAAATATATTTCGTTCTTCTGCTCTTCTTACAATACGTAGCAGTACGTGATCGTAGCAATCAATTATTTTGAGTCTCAAAAAAACATCGACTTAAGATTAATTTCTCTAGCGCATATAATTTTCCCTACATTTATTTTTTATAAGTAAATAAGTGCTCATTTGACCTCCATCTCACCTGATGGAAAGCGACGATGAAGTCGACGACGTCGCATACACACTTAAATAGTGCCTATTCACTCTCGCCTTGAAAAGGCTCAAGTTATAGCGTTCGGTGAACACGTCTGCAGGCAGAGAATTCCACTCCTTTGCAGTCCGCCGTAGAAATGTGGAAGGAAAATGCTTCGTGTGAATCATTGGAATATCCACAACAGAGGCATGGAACTCTAGCCTACGTCTAGACGTCCCCATTCCAGCATCGTGGAAATCGAAAAAATTGAATTAAATCATGCAACACTTGCCGTGATGTATCCTGTAGAACACTGATAAACTGGTACACTGATAAATCTATTAACGTACTCTACAAAACATAAGCAACAATGTAGAATACTCAGTATTCCTTTATTTCATAAGAATAGAAAAGTAAAAAAACAAGTCTTGACAGCGTTCTGTAAATCCAATTGTATAAATAAGATTTACTTTTGTAGTATTTTATCCGAAAATGTATTCAAAAATGTGAATAGGAATATTATTTTCAAGAATAACTCACTCCCATGATAATACAATTTTTCTTTACTCTTTTAAGAATGGCGTAGACCAAAGTTGGAGTATTTAAAATTTATTATTTATTATCAGACATCGGAATAGTATGTATATTTACCTAACCTGCTGAAATCCAGGAATTCTTGCATTGTATTTTTTTCCAATATTTTTGATATGAACTAATAGGGTATGTATTAAATTTCTATTGAATTGATATTCAATTATTTTTTGTGAAATTGCTCCACTAGTTTGTTATAATTATTAATACAAAGATCGAACACT
>NW_020653850.1:13831603-13843278 GCF_003589595.1 Hyposmocoma kahamanoa
AAATTTTTGGTATTTCATAATATATACAAGATAATATATTATGAAATGCCAAAAGTTTTTATTTCTCATTCTGATGAAATAGAATATCTCCGATACTTCAGACTATGTAAACAAAATTAAACAATTTATATGAGTTTACCGACAGATATCACACATGTCACTATCTTAACGAAGATGTTGTATCACACTCTCTAACTAACTTCCATATAAAGCTCTATGACCACTAACGGATGACACGAACTGTTTTTATTGGATGGTGAATGTACACGAATGTAATAGAAATTTCAAACAAAAATACATAATATCTCAAACTGTTTTTCTAATAAAATTATTTTTCAATTACTCGTTATTATCATTTTCTGATTGCATGTTCTAACATTTTAATTACATTGTAATCTAAGGACGATAAACGAAAATATTTGTTTTAGCATAAAATTAGAATTTGATAGATTGAGCTTTAACAATCTTTATTGTGATCTTAATGATCAATGTCTTTGTTCGATGGCGACGATAATAGGTGTGCAGTGTTCAAATGATAATCTGGTATACAAAGCTGGCATACACTTTAGGGGGGACATAGGGGTGAAGACGCTGGCGTCTAGACGGTGGCAACGAGTATTAATGACCATGTCACCGGTGAACTGCCTAGTGCGAGTAAACGGCATTAGCTAGAACTTCCTCCAAGTTTCCATATAGTGCTATTTTCTCAATAGACGCTAGAAATAATTGGAAGAAATGGCTAAAGAAAACCAATTCAGCCAGACGCGACAAAATAATGCAAAAGGTAAGTCTCCCAGGAATGCTGAGAACGCGCCTCGTTTTATAAGGCATCGTAAAACCACCAATATGTACATAGGTAACGAAACAAGTCTAAATATAAAGACAAAGATTCTGTTCTCATTTTAACAATATCAATATTATATTAGTCATTTGCTTATATATATTTAAATGAAATCGAGATATTTTTTCTTTTTGCTTAGGTAATACACCTTTAATTTGAGAGTAACACGACTAATTAAATTAGGTAGATATGGTAACGGAGATGTTCGGTACGTGACGACTGTAGTATTATGACTAATGCATAAGTGGCGTTATGTGACAAGGTGGCGCAAATGGCTATGTCAGTGAGTCTGTGCCCGCGGGACCCTGAGGTCATATGTCGACCTCGACCGGGTTTCAGCCGGCAAAGGTCATATGACCTGCATTAGAGATCAGTGCACACTAGCACCGCATAACCCACCACGTGAATGTAATTGTAACTACTGCAAAATTTAACATAACAGTTTTCTAGCAAATGAAATAATAATAATAAAATGCGAAATTAGTCTTTTAGGCCTTGGGAGAGGCGAGAGTCTAAAAAAGCTAATAATAATTTAATAATAAATTCAAAATTAATCTTTTAGGCCTTGGGAGAGGCGATAGTCTAAAATAGATGTAATAATAACACACTCAACATCGCCCCGCACTAGGGAAAACTTGGGTCGCGGGTGCCATGGACATGTGTCCATGTGTCTACATGACACATGTCCATAGACATGTGTCTATGTAGACAACCACAAATTACACCCAAACTCACGAGAGAAATCAATGTAGGCCATACAACTACTTCTCCCGGCCCGGGAATCGAACCAGGGACATCTGCGTGGTAGTCAGGCAGTCAATAATTATTGTTATAATAAGTAATAATCTAACAGTGTTAGTAAAGCTCGGAAGCAAAATGATAGGCATAATATATACCAACGTACATAAAAAGATCCTACTAAAGAACCTACCCAATTCAATTCCCAACACACCATTAACAACGTATATAAGTACCTACACGTTCTAAAACAGTAAAACATTGTAGACGTCACTTTAGCAGGCAGTCTGTGCCAGCTACCAACCATTTATTGTATTCTCTGTCACTGAAAAATACCCATGAACCCTGTAAGCCGTACGTTCATAATGTAATTTATTCCCGCAAAGTCGGGAGGTCGTAAAAAAATTCAATATTTACGTTTTTAAAACCAATCTAATCACAATTTGAAAACTACGTAATACTTTACAATTGACCAATAAACTTAAGTTTATCACTCCAGTTTATAATTTATGAAAAAGCTCACAGACTCGTTGAGGTCCATTACCTAAATGGAAACGTTTTCAGAATTGCAAATTGGAAGTGTGTTTATATAACTCACAGTAATGGTACGTTAATGGTTATATCAATAAGGAAATTTAGGGATTAAATAGTTCACGTGCGAGAACCTATCACATGTAGAAATACGTGTCCCCTGTGTGGCGAGAAAAATCTACATTTATGTCCTGTATTAGACCTCGGTCATAGCTGGCGACCACCGTCTGAGCGAAGCGAAGCCGCCAAGCAGCTAATGTTGTGTTCCGGCTTGACTCCCAGATCAGCTACTTTAGACTGAAGGATCTGTACAGTTACACTACACGGTTACAGTAGACTGTAATAAAAAGGAGTGTCGAGATAGATCTCGGCACTCCTTTTTTATTGCGCTGAGAATCTGGTTGCAGAGGGAAGAAGGTAGCGGAGTCCAAAGCACAGGGTTCCGCTGGCTAACCTAGTTGAGGGCCCAATTAACTAATCAACCTTCAGTGAGGCAGCCTGACCCGCCAACTCGCGTTACGTCCTTCTGACTGCACTTCTCAGGATACACTTTGGAGAACAAATATAACCGAACTGCTGCTGCAAATGTCTCCGTGACCTTAAAGATCTCGATCTCGTCTTAATGTTGGTTCTGGCAGGTACTGACCTAGAATAAATTGTCTGCGCTAGCGTGCATCGGTCGCAGTAGGGACACTATTAACAACTCAACAACGGTCCCTAACTTGTATTTTTGGGGAGTTTGGCGTTCTTATACATATCAAAATTTAAAATCAGACCATACTGAAGAAACGTGAGCATGTGCTCTATCGTAAAATCTACCTAAATCGCAAATTTTTTACTGAGAAAATTATAGGCACATGGGCCTAGTAACTTGTCTCAGGGTGACAGGCACAGCGGCAGTGTCTCTCGGATCTTTTCGATTTAAAGCTCTGAGTAGCCCTGCAGCTACTACGGACAGGTGTATCACGTAACACCAGACGCACGACTTGTTCGTCCCATCACTTGGTATCATAAAAAATATCCCTCAGAGCTGATGAGTTGCGCTATCGTGGTGCCCAATGTTCGTGATCACACTGCCAATTTCTTGAATATTCTGTTGGCAACTGATCCAGACAGATACCAAGTGTCGGTTTGGTTCTATTAGGGACTTCCGGTCACTTTCTGGCGAAATATTTAGCAGTCAATAAATGACTGTGAGTACCTCGCCTGATCTTAGTCCGAGAAGGACCAGGCCGCTTCTCGTCCTATACCTTGCGACAGATGTCCGTCACTTCTGATGATCCGACGTGTTACGTATCTGCGGTAACTGACGATTAGTTGGGATATGGAACACTTTATTGTGATGACTTCATCACCAGCAAAGCTCGCCCTTGGTTTAAAGCTGAGTGTGTTATTGTGGAAACACTAAAATACTGTGCATAACCAGCGGCTTATGCTGGTGCTTGAGATTGTAAATCACCGGAAGCCCACAACTAGAAGGTCTTTAATAAGCCCGCGAGATTCAACAAAAAGGTAGTGCAGAAAGCTCCTTTGACCGTATTGCTCGTATTGGGGCCAGATTAACTTTATACCTTCGGAGAGCATGGGTTCTGGACACTAGCTAGATCGTTGAGACGAATTTTTGCAGGTCATCCTTTCCGCTACTAAATAGATTCGATGGATCACAGGCTAACCCCACTATGGAGAAAAAAATCACTTTGTTTATCTCTTCGCCTCCAATGTTTCTTGTAATTACCTCGTTGTGTCTTCGGAATGCTGGAGATATTATGATAAAGAGCGATGTTGAAAACATAATGTAAGTTTAAAGCCAACACAGACAGCGTCCTTGATGAATTGCCAGCGATTATCCTGTGCGTGCACCACAGTATGGAGCCCATATTCCACTCTATATTTATGTCATTGACTTATGACCCATTTGCATGAAGCGCTTTGTTTCATCCTTTAAGTATAAGACGAAGGACCGGAGCGCACTATTACCATTTAGTGGTTCCCTAAATCTACAATTTGGGGCTATTCAAGACTAGAATTAAATGTATTTACTAAATAAACGGGAAACATCGTCAGCCAGATTGTTAGTTAACGTCAGTGTACTTCGTTAAAGTATTGCGGGAGAACAATGACAATGAACACGTTGCATAGAATTAGGGGCAGGTAATGTTTTATTCCAGCATGTATTACAAATGTGTCGTTTAAACTCTGGGTCCGTCTCTGGAGTTAATAATGCACATGTTAATCAACCGTAGCTATTCCCTACCCGTCGCGTCATAGTGTAACTGTCAAAGTAAGACCTAGTCCAACTTCTAAATGGATACTGCCTATTGTATTTTGTTATAAGTTGTGCTGTATTATAAGTTTCATCTTTCATCCTAGAAAAAAAAACCGTGGACTAACTTTGCGATATTCTCGAGAAAAACAAATTTATACAATGTTAAATTCCTTAGACATACCGATACTCTATTATTTACTTTGTTTATTAGTTTACGTCAAATAGGCAATATTTTTTTGCAATTGATTAAAAGATATCCTTGGATGTAACGTTACATCTTTACGTAAATAAGCGAATAATCTTGTGAACATAGATATGAAAATAGAACTAGATAACCGCATGCCTTTTGTCAATACTATGGACGTCACGCGCGTTACGAAGAATGTAGCTTAATTATATCGTAGACGTAAGATAATATTATTTTGGATAATTTGAAATAAACCTTATGTATATGAAGATACATAAATCATAGTTAGAGCAGATAAGGCACATTGCAAAATTGCATTTTGCAAGGAGATACCCCACACCTCCTCCCAGAAAAAGGGGACGCTATTGATCTCTCCCCGTCGCGCCGCGGTCTGACCGGGTGTGACCCCCGCCCTTGCAGCCACCTGCTCGTCCTGATGTCTCTATGTCGTCAGTGGTCGGTGATCCCTAGCTTAACCGTGAATTAAGATGTATTTCTCTAAAAAATCGTGGATGACAGGGTTTCCAACGTAATTTAAATTATCGGACAGCCTAAAGATTTTCTCCAAATTGTTGACGTTATATAGACCCAATGTTTCATTCCCACGATTAAGTAGGTAGGTGCCTATATCTAACTTTGTAAGCAAACTAAATTAATTTACCGCCCCGTACCGCCACATGTTTGGTACACTCTGAGCTATTAAGGGCAATGGAAACATCCATCAAATTTTGTTGATGTATTAATATTTTCACGTACAACACATGACACTTTTTCAGGAGCTGTGTTTATGTGAAAAATTTTTTATTGTATATGTTTTTTATGACTTTTTCACGCAAAGTCAAAACTATTTTTAATTCCTATGTTTGAAAAATCGCACTCTTCAACGAAAGACAGTCATGAGCAGGGATCGGAATAGGTAGAGTTTTTTCGAAGAACGTAGACAAAAAATGGAGATTGCCTTACGACAATATTTTTTAGGTCCAGACCTTTTCGGGATTCGGAAAATCACTTAAGAATAATAAAAATTGACGTAATTGGGGACAGGAAGGTACACTATATTTATCTTAACTTTGCAATGCACAGTGGATCGGATCTGCGATATTGCGGACATTGGATTTTTTCCACGATACCACTTTAAAAAAAATGCCAATCGAGAAATCTTATTGTCCTAATTAAATATTGTCATATCACATTTTGCCAAAAATCTAATAGTTTAGTATGAAAAAAATGAAAATGTGTACTTTTTGTATGGACGTCGATCCAGTCTTGGAATCACTACAGACGTATTAATAGACCTATCTTCTATAGATATGCACACTAAACGCGAGCCCAAACCTACCTATTCACTACTTATACGCGTCAGAAAATGGGCAAAAATTCCTCATAAATACGATTATTGGTTCAATACATTAATTAGCAGTGATCGGAATAAGTAGGGTGTTTTCGAGGAACATAGACTGAAAATGGAGACTGCATTACGAGAATATTTTATAGGTCCTGGATTTTTTCGAGATTCGGGAAATCACTTGAGTAAATTAAGAATTGACGTTATTTGGAATAGGTAGGTTAGACTATATTAATCTTAATTTTGCGACGAGTTTTTGCAACACCAATTTTTCAGAATATTTAGGAAAATTCCATATATTTCTTCTAGTTCTCTAAGATCTATATATTATTGTGGTCTGGAACCTTGCAACCACCACCGTCTACGGACCTAGTTAAGACATCCACGATGATTTTAAAGACAATTGTCTGAGATTTCTGCCCGCTTGAATGTCCCAGAGATGTGATATTTGTTTCATCTAAAGTAAGCATACTGTACCTAATTGTATCTCGTTTCAAATCAATTAAAAGTATTTTATGTTGTGTCTGATTGTTGAACATAGGTACTTATTTACCTATCACGGCACGTCCGTCAGTTACATGACCTACCTATAATAATTCACCACGAAACAAAATATAACATTCATGTTTATTTCTATTTATAAATAGAAAATATTAGTATTTCTTGTTTAAAATGAGATAAACTCTGAAACAATAATCGAAAAATAAGTAATCGGTTCTCAGAAAACAGAATAAACCATCGCATCAGTTATAGTTATTTTCGGAAAGGTCAAGTTCGCAATCGTGTTGTTTACGTAAGGTGAGCCTTTGGAGGCACTTTGCTTTACCTACAGATAAAAATATCTACAGGTAAAACCGTAACAAGATACATACTTACATATATTTTCTTTCCTTGCTTATTAAGTATTTATATACCTACATAAACCACCACAGAGTACATCTGTTGTAAAGGTAAATTGTAAGTTAGAAATACAATAAACTTAAAATACATTAAAAAAAAGTATAAATAAAAAATGTTATAAATAAATAAATATTTGCAGCCATCAAGTGTTTGAAGTATTTTCAACATCAAACATGAATGTTATATTACGTTGAATGTAGGTGTACTTACATTACTATAAGAACGGTCCAAAACGCAGTCAAGCTTGACGTGCTCTTGACCCTGTACATCCCGCTAACTCCCAGCGAATATATCGCAAACTGGAGCTGACGCTAGAAGTGTAGGTATTTTTTCATTCAACTCACCAATAACAAATTTAAATGTGATGTTTTATTTGTTGAAATGCAATGCAGTTTTTAAAAATAAGTATATAGTTTATTTTCCACCTTTAATGTCCTAATAATACTAGCAATACTTAAGTATTCTCATATTTCTTCAAATACCGGTGAGTTCAATAGAACGGCAGCAAAATTATATAATTTTGTGTTGGAAAAAAAATTAAGCTCTAAAATATTTTCTTACAATTTTTTTTTAAAAGTTCTCACATCAATGTCATTTAGCGAGCTAAAGAACTTTATTGTTGAAGCAGAGAGCTTGTAGCTTTGAGTCATAAGTAATCCAAAGAGTGCACTTTGATTAATAGGTACATACCCTTAACGGTTTCAAAGTTATACACATATTGTACTTTTACGTCTTTTTTTTAAAGTCAATACTATGTACATATAAATAAACACAGCTAAGTTTATGAATATATATATATATGTTGTCTGTGAGCTTTACACATCAGGTAAGGTATAATGTGCTCTTTGGTTGAATGATAACTCAAAGCTCGAATATTACAACCACAGACAGACCAAACAAATAACGATTTGTTAAAGTATTAATAAGTAGTTGGTAACTCCAAATGTAAAAAAAATATCTAACATGAACTCGAAAAGTTACTTAATATAATAATAATAACGCACATACTCAACATAGCCCCGCACTAGGGAAATCCTGTGTCGCGGGTGCTATGGACACACACATAGACAACCACAAATTACACCCAAAGTCACGAGAGAAATAAATGTAGGCCATATAAATATTTCTCCCGGCCCGGGAATCGAACCTGGGACCTCTGCGTGGCATTCCGGCATGGTAACCGTTCGGCCACGGAGGCAGTCACTTAATGTTTGAAATGTTACTAACTCTGCGTTTTTATTATTATATTTGACTAGTGTGACTTTCACCGTGGGGGTGCTATATGCAGAAGTGTAATTAAAACCAGTACGTAAAAGTACCCCTGATTACAAAGATTTATAGCGCAGCGGGTGCAAGGATAATGTTTTCTTTCATTCAACCGCTATCTAGCCTGAAGGTCGGGACGCAGACGAGTGTGTACGTCTGACTAGTTAGCAGAGCGCGGGCGGACGGAGGGCGGGCGAATGCAGGGCGGCGGGCGGAATCGACGCTCATATCCACCAGCTCTCTCGTAGAAAGCAGTCGGGTGCGACTGTAAAAAGTGCCTCTACTTTTATTTTTGTCATTTTGTAAGAATTTTATTCTTTCCTTTCTAAATATACATATATATTTAAATTGTAAAATATATATATTTTCTAAGTTTGAATTGGGTTATTTAGTTTTCGATAGTGATTTTTTTTGCTCTGGTAATATCATATCATACTATGCATTTTGGCAAGAATTTATATCTGTCAAATTTAACTAAAACTGCAAGAAGTGGTCTTTTGTCCCGAATTTAATAAAAATCCACGTTACAACGCAATTTGCAGAATAAATAGAATTTAAAAAGATATTGTTAATTAAGACCAGTAATTTTAGCTATTTACTGTCAGTACACAGGGTTGTCTACACGATGGAGAACGATATCAACAAACCTTACAAGATTTGTGATTTGAATCGAGACAAAAAGAAGGGTATTGTGGCTTCTTCGTTAGAAGATTTGCTCACCAAAGTGCCAGAAAAATTGGGACTGCCGGCGGAGAACTTGACGGTAGTGTTAGAATGCGACGGAACGGAGGTAGATGATGAGGAATATTTCTCCACGTTGGATCCAGACACTTCGCTTATGATCTTGCATGGTAACGAGAAATGGTCGCCGAACATGCCTAAATGCCAAGTGTCGTTGGATCAGACCGATGACATCGCTCTGGGTGACAAAGAACAAGTGGCGAATCTAGTGGGCAGACTCCAACATAACTTGTGCCACATTTCTCTGCTTGGGGGGCAGGACTTGGAGTTGTTGTCGGATATGGACCCCGATAGTCTTGCCGACATTGTAACAGATAGAGACAACAGAATAATCTTGGAGCACATCAAGGAGGCTTCTGGAAGGTATGTGCATTTTGTTTTTAAAGAAATCCAAGCTATTTATAATTTATATTTACAAAACCCACAATTTAACGTCTGTTTTATTGTAATAATATAACTTATTAATTGAAGTAGGTTTTATACAAAACATTTAAATTAATAACAAATTTATATAAATTGTTATTGATTTTGTCAATTCTAAAACTTGTTTGCTGATTTTCAGAATATTGCTAGAGAAGCGCCAAGCACAAGATGCAATGGAGTTATTGAAGCTATACCACCAGAGTGTAGCCAATGGAACTGAAGATGTTTCTCCACCAAAACAAGAGCGAGTTTAATCACGGAAGCTTTTACGGTAAACCTTTTCACATAACCCTCAATTTATGTTTAAGGGATGGTACATCTCAAAAGTTTACAAAAATATTCTGTTATAAATTTCATACACTGTGCATTTGGTAAATTATACTTACCAAATAATTTTAAGGCTTTACATGCCAGTTTTAAAGCATTTATTATTCAGAGATAAGTAAACATTAAGGTTATTTGAACACCAAATAAAGAGGCCTTTTTTCTATTGAATTGTAAAAAAAATTATAAATTTTCATTTTGTTGCATTTTAAAAAAGATAAGACTTTACTCTTACAGTTTTTGGTCAAATAGTTAATAATCAAAAAAACTCATTCCTTACTTATTATTCAAGTTCACTTATTTTGGAAGCACCTATGCAGTCAATCACAATTTTTTATATTAAAGTAACATCTGGTAGATGTGTGGATTATAGAGCTAGGTTTAAAACGCTAATCTTATGAATATGAGCTGATATTGATGGATAGATATTCTAAACATTATGTACAGAGTATTCTATCATTTGTAAATATAACATAGTAATGGTGTAGTTTTTAAATGTTACTTAAAATTTATCATCTGCATCTGATACCAACATAACTGTGTAGGTTCTTTATTTAAACCTTAGTGCAGTTTTAGGGTCACATAATCACTTGTATTATAGTTGTGGACTTATGATATTGGTAATAGGAAGACAATAGTTATGCTAGCAATAGGTACTTATTTAATAACTATTTTTGTTTTGTAAACTTTTGAGACACGATTTGCCAAAAGGTTGATAATCAACATCAATTTAAAAGACTGATAGTTGGTAAACTTATTTTTTTTATATAGTTTTACCCCTAGAATAAGGTTTATTCATTTTAATTCCAAAATTTGCTCAAACAATGTACGAATATTAAATAAGTTTTCCTGTTTATTTCCACTGCCGTAAGTTGGAAGTATTTTAACATATTGATCATATAAAGGGTTGAAAAGTGATGTTTAGGTGGTGCAGGAATTATCTACTGAATTGAATAATAGTGTATCATAAATTGTAGTAATTTAAGAATGTACCAAAGCCAATCTATTACTGCAGGGATATGGCTGTTGATTTGCTAAGCTTTGCAACAAAGGGGCAGTTTCTACATTAGCTCATGTAAAGCCTCTTTTTATTACATAGGACTCTTCACTTGGAGTAAACTTATTATTTTCTACTTTTTCATTCCATTTTCGTATGAGTGATTCTTCAATCTATAATTAATTCTTTATGAATATGGATGTGGATGAATGTCTGTGACTTCATTATAAATCATTTAGAATTTTTGTTTGTTATGTAGATTATCTGTGAACAATTTTATATCATTTTTTGTTTCCTTATCTATACACATTATGTTCAAAAAACATTGTAAACTTTATTGAAAAGACACTCTAAACAAGGTCTATGATTATTATTGACATCAAAATACAATGTTGACTGCTGTACTCCTCCTAACCATTGTGTAACCTGTATGTATAAGCATTTAGAGTAAATAGGTATCTATGTTATACACTTAGTAATTTGATATAATTATGCAATTATATGTATGTATGAACCTAGTTAAGTTTTACTCCTAATACGTAAACCTATGTGTAAAATATATGTCGCAAATTCCCCAAAATGTAAGCATCAATGGTTATTTGTAAAACTAATTGTATGAAATTGTATTGTCATCCTTATAATTATTGTGGAATATCATACAACTTTAAACTTGTGTTCTGTTGTATGCAGTCTTGATTTTCTCAGCAATCATCAATCTTTGTATCTATAATGCATAATTTAAACTTTCAGAGAATACATGCTATATTATAAAATAATAAATGAACTATGGAATTTGAGTTTGTAACAATCATTCCTAATAGTGGAATTGATCAGTAGCTAATTATTTACGTGCACAAATATAATAAACATATAAATACAATGGGTTGTGTTTCTAATTTAGCAGTATAAACATGGTATCAAGTCTTCAGTGCCCTTATGTTCATATATTAATGCAATATAATGGGTTGTTTCCAATTTAGCAGTATAAACATGGTATCAAGTCTTCAGTGCTCTTATGTTCGTATATTAATGCCGGTGAAATTACAGGCACACAGGACTTATCAATTTATGTCCCAGGGTGACAGGCGCAGTGGCAGTAAGATGTTCTATATAAAG
>NW_020653850.1:13843288-13861019 GCF_003589595.1 Hyposmocoma kahamanoa
AGTAAGTCTGTTCGATATAAAGCTACGAGTTGCGCTGCAACTATTATGGATAGGCGTGTCGCTTACCACTAGGTGCGCGACTTTTTATCCCGTCAATGTATATTATGAAAAAAAAAATTAAAAAGGTTGGCAATATGAGGGAACTAAATAATTCACAACTGTTTACAATTTAAAAGGTATCATCTACTTGCATATTTTTCCAATATGGAGAGTCTTCTCTATGCTATGGAGTTCTAACGTGTCTGAAGTCTATAGATGTACCATCAATTATATATAAAACACATTTCATAGATAGTTGAGTTTTATTGTTTCAATAATACAATTAAAACCAATAAATAAATACACCGTTTCAATGGTATGCTATGCTAATTACTTAGTTCTTATCTTAAGGCTGCACTGTAACTCTTGTTTGTCTTTTGGGTGTATTAACCATGTCCCTATTTACAAATTAGTAGTTGCTTAAAGTATTTAAACTTGAAGCAACTGTGCAGATAAGAAATTGTAGATTTATGAAGCATTATTTTAAACAATTCCAATTCTGATAAAAGAGGAAAGTTGGAGCAAAAACAGATAAGTCACATTATTACTCTATGTTAACGTCAAACATTAGTTTTTATACATTCTTATGAACAGCAACCACTAAATCCTCATTAAAAATATGTTTGAAGCACGGATTTGACTACAATGCGACAAATCGATTCAATGAGACTAGACGAATTAGAATCAAAACTTATCGGTTTTTGTTCTGAAACTCCTCAAATTAGTTACATAGACATGGTTTAGAGGACGGTGCACGAGCTCTTTTCTCGGAAGGGGTTAACTTTCTGACTGGAAAAGCCGACGAGGAGGCAGTCTTCCTGCTCATGTTCGTTGATATACTTCACAATGTCTGCCACAGCCGCGGATACAGGAATTCGCTTTATGGCAGCCTCTCTTCTCAACTGTTCTGTAACAGCACGCTGCTGTTGCAGAGTTGATACCATCATATCCATAACGGCGGTATCGGAGAGGCCTATGTTGGAAACTAAATCAAACCAACTCCACAAGTAGAAATAGGGCGTAGCCTTGCACCTTGACAGGTACCTGAAAACGGAAGATAAGTAATTAAAGTTTGTTTTACTCATGACTTATGTTAAGAAGATTTGTGATAGCTTACGTGTAATTAAATAGCGCTTAGAAATTGAGATTCTAGGCGTAAACGCAATAGAACTTTGCAATTTTCTAACAAGTAGGTACACAACATACGATTACAAGCCAAAGATAATATAAACGAAACTCACAGACTACTTTTTGTTTTTCTCAAAATAAAATCGAAAGTGACATTTAATTAATGTTGCCAATATTATTTGCCACATACATTGGTAGGAAAATCTATGGCATATAATTTTTTTTTGAATAATTGGTACGGTAGAATGAGTCACTACACTACCGCCAATTTCATGTAATAATTTTCTGATCGCCCAAATAAAAAAACCTAAAAGTAAATCCGTCAAGTAGGAATGGATAATATAGCATTTTCTGAATATCGTATTGAAACTATATTATATCAATATTCGAAATCGGATGTCGAAACTATATATTTTCTTAAACTATACTGTTCATGGATACAGCCTGCGTGCGCGCTGCGTTGAAACATTGCCGTTACAGATATGCGGAATCAGACTTCAAAAGTATATATTATCGGGTATAGTTTTACAAGAGTAATGCGGGCCAATGTTAGTATACAGTTTCGAAGACGCACAAAAAATGATTTCGCGTTGATATCCACTCAGTGAATATATGGAGACAATCTGATACGAAACAATATAGTTTGGAAAATATATGATTTCTTTTTGGTATCCACTCGGTAAAGCTCGGCTTGATTCGGCATCGCTATAAAATACGCGATGCGGAGTAATATCGATATGTACAGATATACGATATCGGATTTTTAAACTGTATATTGCCACAATATACAGTTTCAATAACTATATACGATTTGTAACGCCCATCCCATTCATTTGATCCTCTTTGGCCCATTCCTACCGTTAAGTCAAACCACGCCCCGTTAAGCCGCTAAGAAAAAGTTAAAGCGTAGTGATGACAGTGCACGTTAGCATACTGACGTTTCCCTCCCGCCCTCTCTGCAATCTTCACCCCGCGCGCTTCTTACAGTCAGACCCCATTTTGCGCGGGCGCCATATTGCTTGTTTTGTGTCGAAGAGAAGCGTTTGCGTCGATTGATTTCCGCCCTTTAAATTCACAAATACAGTATTATTGTATGTGTGTTTGTGTTGATTAATTTCCGCCTCTTCTAATCTACAAATACAGCTTCGCCGGCGTTTTCGTAATGTATCGAAAGTGTTGTGTACCCGAATGCAATAGTTTACGACAGGACGTTAAATTGCATCATATTCCCAAGAACACGGAAAGGAAAATACAGTGGTTAAAGTGTATACGTAGTGAAAATTCTATGGGTGAAACCAAAAACATGCTTGTTTTGCCATAAACATTTCGAGCAAAGGTTTCACACAGCGTCAAATCGTCTGAAGATTGGAGCTTACCCTACTTTATTTTCGGATCTGGAGATATCCTCGGGAAGACCATCAATTGCCTCCAGAGAAAGAGGTAACATTTACTTCTAGTACCTAAATACTGAACATTTCTTTCGATTGGTAGTCTATACGTATATGTAAAATTTTATTAAATAAGTATAAAGCAAACTATGTACAGTCAACAGCACATCAAACTACACATTTTAGTTCGAATATCGCCACCAGTGCTATGGAACAAGATTCATCAGTGTGTAGCTTGATGTGCTGTTGACTGTACATCACACTGACTGGCAGTTATGTATAGAGAAATTTGATTTGCTAGACTTATTGAAGGTGTCTGTTTCTGTAATGTGTTAATGACCTATTATCTATTATTTTTTTAGATATATTCAGTGACCAGAGTTACTCAAGGAAGCGACACATTGATCACTCGTATACACTACCTTATGAGCAAAGACTTAATAAAGGTGCACGAACTGAGGTTTCTGGCATGTGTATCATCCTTTTCTATGTTTTATGTGATCGCAAAAGAAGAAGCATATTAATATGAATTATTTCATTGCAGATACATACTTTATGTCTTGCCTACAATACCAGGTCAACTTGTGCCCGTTGCATCATCAAGTTCCGCACTGCACTATGCATCAGGTAATATTTGAAGTTGAATAAATAATTATTGTTTATGAAAGCACGACAATGCTTACATATTATGTTTGTTAACAGGAATACTAGTTTTACTTCTTTTATTATATTTTATAAAACATGTACTGTATCTTTTTAGCCTCAGTATGTAAAACACCACGAAAAGTAGTCAAAAGAAGGCTTATTAAGAATGTAAAGGCCTTAACACCAAGGTGCAAACTTTTATACAATGAATATAAAAAAGTTAGAAACCAAAAACACTACAACACACGAGTGAAAGGGGCACTGGCCTTCAGTAAAAGTGAGTGTTTAGAAGTTCTAAATAAGATGAACCCATTGTCGAGAAAGGTTCTGTCAATGCAAATGAAACTTTGCATTAATAAAAAGATGGCCAGAAGGTTTACAACCGAAGAGAAACTTATTGCTCTTTCAATTTACAAGCAAGGTCTAAAATGTTACAAGTTTCTCCAAAAGATATTCATTTTGCCTTCAAAATCAACTTTGAAGAACTTGATAAGCCAACTAAATATTGGTGCTGGCATAAATCCACAAATATTTGACCTTATAAAAAATCAGGTAAATATTTAATAATTACTTAAGCAATTGTTGTAAATATTGGTAGTATGTAATAAAATTATGAAAAACTTATATTTTACTATAAAATTACAGGTAAAAAGCTGGGACAGCAAAAAAAGATTGTGTACAGTGCTATTTGATGAAATGTCACTAGAAACTGCTCTAACATATTCAAATTACAAGGACGACATTGTTGGATTTGTTGATTTAAATGGAAAAACCAACAGCTTTACAGACCACGTTCTTGTTTTCATGTTACGAGGCGCTGTCTGTAAATGGCAGCAACCTGTAGCATTGTGTGTACATTGAATAAATTTAAGAAAAAAATTAAAAAAAAAAAATTCAATAAATAACATTAAAAAGAATTTCTAAAACTTGTTTTATTTATTATAAATTCGAACAGTTTTAATGTCTATAGTACAATACAGGTAGCTGGTATGTACCCTGGTGGTACTTGCTGCGGCCGAATAAACGTTACCGTTGCCTACAAATTAAAAAAAAGTCTATTCCGATGCCGTAATACTATAGATACAGAATATCCACCTACGGGTTATACCAATATTAAAAAAAATAATGTCATGTTCTTAACGTGCACTACGTCTTAAAGACAATATATGGATGGCACTTGGCGGTCTGTTACGTAGTAACTCTTATTAGTTTGTGAGTCAAACCAAGTTGATGAAGTGAAGGTTTTGGTCACAATATTATTTCAATTTTTAAAGTTTTCTCTATAATAAATGATAAATAAATTACTTGCATTATAAATAGATCTGTTAAAGTGTTAATAATATATTGCAGAAGGCACTGTTTCTGTAAACAATGGACGGCGGTGACAGTGGCGATTTGAATGCGAAATCATATTCGGGCATTCCTGAGGCCGAATTTGTTGTAAGTACTAAATACCATTCAATGGACTCTTGAAAAAATATGTTATTACATATTTTCAGAGTCTCGTATAAAACCATCCAATGACTTACTCTAATTATATTAGGTTATGTGTTAGGTTACACACCTGGGGTATCTTGCGCTTATAATTTCCATTCATAAAACATATCAAGCGATTTCTCGATTTTACAAAGCGTAGGCGCCGTTAAAGATCCTTGAAATTTGTGAGGAAATATTACATTCCTGTCATAAACGGCAATTTTTAAATAATATTTCATACGTTTGGATCTACATCTTCACATTCCGAAATTATGATTGAATATGTCTTTTATGAATAATGAAACAACTTTAAGTACTTAAAAAACATGATAAGCGAATGTTCACTACACTGCACAACATTTTATCCTTTTCGTGACATGCCCTTTTCTTCCTGACTCCTAATTTATAATTTTTCAAAACTATTAGTTAACTGACTTAGTATTTAGATAAAACTATGAATAATATACATTTAAAAAAAATCATCAGTAACATAACTTCATTAGTTAGGAAGTTCTTTGACAAAAAAATTTTCATTTTTATCTTTTTACTTCAATAATCTTATGTATTAGTTTGCTGTATTAGCAAATTAATTCCTTGTCCTGACATGAGTATGACTAATCAAGTCAGCAAATGTTAACAAAGGTTATTGTTTGAGAGTTAGGAATTTGAACATTATGTCGAAATGCAGAAGATTTCAGAAGAGATTGCAATGGCCTGAATGCCTTTTCTTCTGTAACTTAACAAATTATTTTTTTAAAGATTACATAAAATTACCGGGTATTGAATTGAACATGACAACAAGTGACTAAAAAATAAAAACCAATGCCCACACAATAATCCATAGAATGACTTCACGAATATTTTATGGTGCATATAGGATAGTCAAAGTAAACACTGGTGCAAAAATCGCAGAACAAATACAGTGGGGAATTGAAGTTTAAGAATAGAAGTGGAAAAAAATTCAATGAAATAACTCATAATGAATAAAACTACATCATTGCTGATTACTTGAATATATATTATGTTTATCCTATCTAAAATTACTCAATTTAAAAAATCTACTGTAACTATACAACATTTTTGACACAGGTGTTCTTGCATTTATATTATATACATAGTTCAAACTATAGGAATGTGGAAGAAAAGGGGCATGTCACCAAACTGGAGTTTATGAAACACTGCACTGTAATCAATAGTAATCACTTGAGACCACAACTATGTTAAATATAATATTTTCCAGGATAATGTCGATGAATATATGAACAAGGCAGATAATTCAGGTGGTGTAGATAAAGTACTAAGAAGGTTAGATGAACATCACAGTAAATACAAATTCATGGAATACACACTTGCCACGAAGCGGAGGCGATTGCGGCAGCAGATACCGGATCTGGCCAGGTCTCTTGAGATGATAGAGAAACTTAAAACACAAAGGGAAGAAATGGGAACTCAATTCTTACTTAGTGATCAGGTTTTTGTGAAGGTAATTTGTTATTATTTCAATGGCTCCTAAGTATAAGGGCCAAACTAACAATTTGATCATTTACTTGGACCCATCGAATCTACTCCTTAATAATTACATAATCATGTTAAGCAGCTTAATCATGATATTGTCAACAATTTCTTTTCCATGTATAGAAATTGGGTACATTTATGTACAATACTAATCTTATGATGTTTATATGTAACAAAGTGAAACGAATGATTGAAAACTACATTGGTTTTCTGAGGAATATTGATGTTATGGAGTAAAAAGTTCTGCTGAACGGTTACCATGCTGGTCTGCCGTGCATAGGTTCCAGGTGCGATTCCTGGGTCAGGACAGATTTTTGTATGGCCTACATTTATTTCTCTCGTGAGTTTGGGTTTAATTTGTGTTGTCTATGTGTGTGTTCATGGCATTCGCGATACATATGTCCCTACTGCCCCTGCACTATACGTGGATGTGTTAAAAAAAATTGATTATATGAATTAAATATTTATTGAATTCATATTCAATTATTTTTTGTGAAATTACTCCACTAGTTTCAGTTCTACGAAACAAAGAAGCATGTATGAATCAAAAATACTGGAACATGGTGACAAGGCCAAAGTAAGCATCCCACCAGCAATTAGCAGTTATAATGGAGACATAGTAACGAATCCCAGTGATATAGCAGAGGTGTTTGCAGAGGAATTTTTAAAAGCTTACTCAGAAGAACCCGTCGTACACCAACACACCACAATAGTCTCAGTTGCCCGAGTAGAGAATAGTTTAAATGACATTACATTCACGATAAAAGATGTGCAAGAAACTATGTTAAAATTGAACACACAATCCTCTCCTGGACCTGACAAACTACCAAGTAGCATTTTCAAACACTGTGTAGGTCTTAGCTCCCACTTTGACAGAACTAATGAATAATCTTTCAAAACGGGATATTTGCCTCAAGATTGGAAGCACAATATAGTTACTCCTATTTATAAAAAAGGAGACAAGACTCAGCCTGAAAATTTTCGTCCCATAAGTCTCACCAGTATTGTGGTCAAAATTATGGAAATAATTATTTGTGATTGACTAAATCAGTTTTTGAATCGGGAATGTATAATATCAACCAAACAACATGGATTTGTACGAAA
Source organism: Hyposmocoma kahamanoa (assembly GCF_003589595.1). Classification (NCBI taxonomy): domain Eukaryota; kingdom Metazoa; phylum Arthropoda; class Insecta; order Lepidoptera; family Cosmopterigidae; genus Hyposmocoma; species Hyposmocoma kahamanoa. The sequence goes on from NW_020653850.1 coordinate 13,850,584, forward strand.
AAGATCAACTGTTACAAACTTGTTAACATGTGTGAATGCATGGAGCAAAGAACTTGATAATAAGAACCTAGTGGATGTAGTGTACCTGGACTTTGAACGCGCTTTTGATAAAGTGCCGCATCAGCGTCACTAATGAAGCTAGATCACTTCGATGTACGTGGGACTCTACTTAAATGGATAGACAATTATCTTAAAAACAGACCATTCCAGGTACGTGTCGGTAACTCCCTGTCGCAACCAAAACGGGTTCTAAGCGGGCTACCGCAGGGTTCAGTACTCGCTCCCCATCTATTTGGAATATATGTAACAGATTTAGTTGAGTTCATAGATTCCAATTGTGCCTTTTTTGCTGATGATGGAAAGTTTTTTGCAAATACACTAATAAACTCTGGACAACTTCAAAAAGATCTAAATCGTATACAAGACTGGACCAAAGATTGGATTATCAAATTGAATGCATCAAAATGTAGCATTTTGCATCTTGGTAACAATAACCCCAAAGTCACACATAACTTGCATGGAAATACCTTAGCCGCAGTCAAAATTCAAAAAAATCTTGGAGTCAATATCGCATTCAATATAAAGTGGGGTGAGCATATCACTACAATAGTCAAGAAAGCTATATGTCATACGCAGGTCGTTCCAAACAATGACAGTAGATGTGTTCCTCAAAATCTATAAGACCAATATACGGCCACTGCTGGAATATGGATATCAAGTGTAAACATAAACCTTCTTGAAAACTTTCAGAGGAAGGCAACTAAAATGCCACAGGCAAATCCTATGAGGAGAGAGACTACACCTTCGAATCGAGGAAGACGCCTTCGTGGTGGCCTCATCGGGACCTCATCGGGACTTATAAAATTCTGATGAGTCAGTACAATCTACCAGCAATACAAAACATCTTTAAACCACCATCAGAAACTAGTTCGTGCACCTTCCAAAACCCCTGCTGCACACAAGTTTTCCAGCACCAGAGTGGTGCACAATTGGAACGTGCTACCAAAAGATGTTGTTTCTGCTGTCTCTGTTAATGCATTCAAAAACAAGCTCGACAACTGGCTACGAAAGAGTGAATCAGTGCTAAAAAAGTGAACTAAAACAACGATATAAATTTCAACACTGTGTGATGTAGACCAGCGAAAGCTGCTCGTCTATAATCAAATAAATAAATAATTTGTTATAATTATTCATACAAATATCGAACACTTAGAAAAAATTCCTTCGATCCGGCTGGATTCAAACTGACGTCTCCTAGCAAACCATGCCAGACGGGCTTAGTTGGCATAGCGTCTGGCACAGACACATCACACTTAAAGGACACTTCTTCCGCCTAATTCACGTGTTGGTACGTTATTATATTAGCGAACCTGCTCGAGTCTTCGTTTCGATGCCAAGTGGAGCAGCCAATGTGTGTCGCTTTGAAGTTAATAAGAAATAATAAAATAATGGCAAGTTATGTAACAGGTTCTAATTTGAAATGTTACAGTAACATTAAAGTTGGTATCAAAATGCCCCTTTCAAATAAAACATTTGTTCTAGGCTAATGTTCCCCCTACGAAGAATGTGTGCTTATGGTTGGGAGCCAACGTGATGTTGGAATATTCCCTAGAAGATGCAGAAAAGTTACTCACTTCTAATATGGCTGCTGCCAAGAAGAATCTTGCTTGTGTGGAACATGATTTGGATTTCTTAAGGTATCTAATCTGTTTGTTAGTAACGTTTCTTACTCCGCCATTTCAGTACTTGATTTAGAACAAAAAATACTAGTTATATCACTAATCGTAGCTATGTTACATTAAAAAATAGGGTTTTAGCCCTATTTGGATTAAATTAAATATATTACCGAGACTTGTGAAATTGCCAATGTATAACAACAAAATTACAACTTATATGGTGATTATTATGTTTATTACAATAAGTACCTAACTAAAATTTGATTAATTCTCATCTTTTATTATTGCTGACTTATTTATTAATTCATTTTGAGTTCTTAGGTTTTTGCGCTACGAGTTTTTTTACACATAGGAAATGAAACTATTTTTTTGGATCTAAATTGCGTATATTTGATTTTTTAAATGAAACAATGTTCGGACCATTTTTAAAATAAAATAATGAAGGGGTAAAGGTAGTATCGTAAACTGTCGCTATATCGCACCCCTCATGGAAGAATGGCATAAGTGAAGTTACGTCAAAAATATTTATTGCTCCATTAGATACAGAAAAATATAACCCTCATGCGGAGAGCATGTTCCAGTTCTTGTAACTCTATCGACTATTATGCCATTCTACCATGAGTAAGTGAGTTGGTTTGCATTAATATTAGACATATTATTATTATTATTATGTTTATTTTAAACTCTCGCCTCTCCCAAGGCCTAAAAGACTAATTTTGAATTTTTAAATGGGAGAGGCGGTATTTCCCGGCAATGGCACAGTCGGCCGGGGTCAGGGACTCAGGTCCAAGAATCGGCGAACAATACGTTATTATTATTATTATTATTATTATTATTATTATTATTATTATTATTAGGGTGGCTTCATTTGGGAAATATGAGCCTCTCATCACTGCGACCATTAAATTATCTATTGTGATCACTACTAATTACAGTTCGGAACCAAGACCAACAGCATTAAGAAACTGAAGGACTTTCCTGGCTCCGACAGTTTTTATGTCCGCTGGGTGTGGCCTGTGTCTACCCAGTATGAAACTTCCTACGCCCATTAGAGGGCAGCACTGGGTGAGGAGATGCACAGGAGTTTCATCCGCCTCATGGCAGAATCTACATTTTCTGTTTTCTCTCTGTCCAATATTTGACATGTGCTTGTTCAAGCCACAATGTCCTGTTACGGCTCTAGTCAGTATTCTGATGCCGTTCCTGTCCAGTGACAGAGCTTGTCTACAGTGTTTGGCACTGAAGGCAGCTATCAGGGCTTTTGAATGCTCAATACCCTTAGTCTGCACCCACACGTCCCAGGAGACGTGTGTGCTATCCCTAAAAAGGGCACAGGACCAATAAAAGCCTCCCTAGCACCAGCCTTTGCCAGTTCATCCGCTGCTTCATTACCCTCGATGTCAGAGTGACCTGATACCCAACGCAGGATCACATTATTCCTTTCCCCGAGAGTATTTAGTATAGTTACGCAGTTCTCTACAATCCTCGAAGTTTGGGTGACTGAGGTTAGTGCATGCAGAGCGGCTTGACTATCTGAGTTTATATAAATATTATTTTTGTGAAACGTAGCCTCTCTTCAGATTCAGATTACCGCACAAATTATTATGGCGTATATTTCGGCCTGAAAGATAGAGGAGTGTTGTCCCATGTTCAGCTTGTAGCTGAGTCTGGGTCTCACGCCGTGTATACCACAACCTACGTTGGGTCCCATCTTGGTCCCATCGGTGTACCAAAGAAGGCTACCATCTTTCCAGGTGAGACTGTTAGTTTCTCAGTCTTCCCTGGTTGGAAATTCTACCTGGTAGAGTTTCTAAGTTTTATGATTATCACTAATATCAGGTTTCTTACCACGGTATGACTTCTTTTTATTTTCCCGATATTTCGGAACGGTTGCACGCTCCATGGTCACGGGTTGACTGGACGGCGTCAGATGACAGCTTTAAGACCAGACATATCTGTCTACCCTCTTGCGCTGTCGACGAGTACCTTCATCGCGATTTGTTGTGACGTTACAACCAAAGGTTAAAACCAAATACAAAAATCCGACAGACAAGCACATAGAGAAATTCGCGAGGTCCGCTGGATCGTTCCATGGCGTAGTTGGCATAGCGTATGGCACGGTTTACTAGAAGACGTCGGTGGGAATCCGGCCGGATCAAAGGATTTTTTTTCTTCGATCCAGCTTGATTAATTCGAGTGATATTTTAAAATTTTATCACACTAACGAAAATGGCGAGCTCCGTGACGCCACATTTTTATGTATAGCTGCAACGTCACAGCTGATTTTAAAACATTTGCACAGTAATTTTATCAACGTAAAAATTGAACGCGACAAACAAGATGAAAAGACATTTTTTGTTTCATGATTTTCGCGGCGATGATTAAACGACGAAGATAACTATATACGCAATTTCATATCGTTGTCCTTATTACTCAAAATGTATAACAATAGTTCATCCCCAAACAAGCAAATTTAGCTTTGTAATTTTTTGTTTCATCGTTTTCGCGGCGATAAACGACAGAGAAGAATACGGCAAATTCTGCAGCGGTCACAAGAAGAAACATAACGAGGTAGCATAACTGTCACTGTAATCTTATGGTAGAGGCACTGTTTAAAGGTTTTTGCTATTTCTTGTATTTATAGGATAACTGGCACACTTAAACATCTATACTACCTCAAATGGTTGAATCAGCATAACAGTGAAAGTATGAAATCAATCACTTTGGAAAAAATATATAGTAAAATTGAGAATATGCACTGATTACTATATGGTGTGAAAATACGATTCCTTAAAATTTTACCCCCTCGGTCGCCCAGTGGAGTTACCGGCGTTAATTGTGCCAATTTAGCATAACTGTTCAGTTATGCTGAATTGGCGTAATTAACACTTTTTAGAAAAACAATTTAAGTGCCATTAACTCGAAAGTTTCTGACAAGGGCAGTATCCGAACAGTTTTGCACTTTCTATAGATTTATTGTGATCACTGCTTACCCTTTTCAAGCGTGTTGAATTTCCAGGTGTGTCTAAAACTGCTCCTTTTGTGACATGAATTGTTATGACTGAAAGTGAATATTTTTTAGCACATTAGACACGGACTCTAACCTTCCCATTATATTGTCGTAACGTTGTATTTATCGTTGGACGACAGTCGCTCCTACCTGTTCCCACTGGATCGTGACGATAATTCATTTACGGCAGCTGCAATGGTGTTTACACGACAGAATCGTTTGATGCACAGCAGTCCAATCGCATCTATGTTCTTTTGGAAGTCCGTAGTGTGTGTTCGCTCCCGTGTGAAATGGAAATGGATGAAGAGAACATTTTAATAATGAATTGAAAATAAATTTTAATTTAAGAATGATTTTACAAAGGCAGAATACGTGCTGACAACGACAAATAAAACGTGACCACAATAGTAGCTGCGATTGTCCGTCGTCACATTTTAATCGTGATAGTTACACTTTATAGGCACCCGGAACTCAAGTGAACTGCAGTTGTGGGAGCTCGTATATCGGTCAGACTAAACGAACAATTGTCGATCGTATGAAGGAACACACCCGAGAGTAAAAAACAATGATGCACAGAAGTCGGCTATAGCACAACATCTCACACAGACTGACACTAACCACTGGATCGAGTTGCATAGCCCCCAGGCACTCGACAGAACGTCACTACATACAACGGTTGGTACGAGAAGCCATCGAGATCACGAAGTACAAAACATTTAACCGTGATGATGGTTTTACACTGCCCAGTGCCAGAGGGTAGACAGATATGTCCCCTCTTAAAGCTGTCATCTGTCGCCGTCCAGTCAACCCGTGACCATGGAACGTGCAACCGTTCCGAAATATCGGAAAAATAAAAAGAAGTCATACCATGGTAAGAAACCTGATATCACTAATATCAGGTTACTAATAATCACTAATAATCATTTAGTGAATAACCACGAAAGTCTTAAAATCTATATTTCTAAGTTTTGCTTGGGAAGCATCATATCAAAAGTCATTCCCAGAACAGGATGTTCCAGAATTGAGTCCTGGGCCGATCTGAATGTCTGGGAGAGCCGTCTAGTCCTTAACCTGATGGAGAGCCTATACATGCTGTTACCGGCCTCCTTCTGTATGAATACATGCATGGGAGTCAGATTCACCAATGCATTTAGGGCCGCCTCAGGTGTAGTGGACATGACTCCCGTTGCTAGCAGGCACGCGACACGCTGTACTGCTCAATGTGGCAATAGTGGTTATTTGACTGACTTTGCCACTCCAAACAATGGAGGCATGTATTAATATGGGCCTCAGAATTGCCTTGTTTAATCAGAGAGTCATCTTTGGTTTTAGACTCCAATGCTGTCCTGCCATACGACTACAGATACCTAAGGCCATCTTGGCCTTGTTGATCTTAAACGTAACCTGTTTAAAACCCAGGTGTGCCCGGCAATTAATACGAGGAATAAAAATAAACTAGCTTTTCTTGAAAATCGTCTTCAGAGTCAAAAAATCATTTAAGGGGCAATGTATACCATTCTATAACAAGATTCCGGTTGGTATACAAAATTTGCCTTTCACGAGCCATAAAACTATAGTGAAACAAAACCTTTATACTAAAGGTTATTATACAACTTCTGCGTACTTAGATGACAAAAATCCGTGGTAGTAACCCGTTTAGCTCATGGAGGTAGTCTCGATCTCTGATGTTTCAAATAAAAAAAAATTATTGTAAATGTTATTTACAAAGAGCAACCCTAGAGTTTCTTGCTCATTCTTCTCAGGGGAATCTGCCTTACGAATGAGCGGTAGAGTTTAACCATTGCGACGATTTCAAGTGTAATAATGCTTACCTATGAAATAAAGATTATTTTGAATTTGAATTTGAATTTGCATACATAGGCACGGTACGCCTAACACCGTTGGATTGGGTGACGACATTTTAGCCAACGCCTAGCAAATGCTCGGATAAAGTCCAGGCATTTACTAGGAGTTGCCCAGGATGCACCGGCTCTTGTCTTCCCTTCCTATAAAACCCTGGGATTACATAGGAATGGAAGCCACTCACTCACGTGAGAGGTACGTCGTCCTAGCACCTAGCACACCAATATTAGGCATAACTGGTTAATTTTTTTTATTTATTTATTTATATCAGGTAACAAAAAGACCCATGTATACATACCTTATAGACTAACATACATAACAAATATAAAAACAAAATACACCTATATTATATATACCTTTAAACTAACATACATACAATATAACATAAAAAAACTAATCTACACGATTTCACTTATCGGCGACGTGCGGCGCAATCTGGTGTCAGGTAACCGGCCGCGGAATCGCCGATATATGACACCCTTCGGCCAAAATTCCTCTTTCATGAAGGTCGAAAGATGTTCGGTCGGTATTCTCACCACAAACGAATTAAAGTTCACGTTGCGGCGAGACTCCAACCGCTCGACCCTCAGGGTGTAATTGGCTTTATGCCTGATATACTCCACTATCTCCTCAGACTTCGTGGAGTAATGCAGCCGCGACAGGTACATCAGCGTCGTCGGTATGGCCGGACGCAGCAGGAAGTTCGGTCCTGTCGGTGCTGTGCCACACTGGTTACGGCTGGTGGGCTTCCTCTTCCTCTTCACCACCTTTGTGAAGCCATCCTCGTCGCACTGGACCGTCTGCCTCTTTGGTTTTGCAACTTCAGAGACAGGCACACGGAGATTGGTTTTATCCTTAGCCGATTGCCGCCGCTCGAATTTCGAAGTGGCGGGTCGGCTAGTTGAAGCGGCTACAGCGGCGTATGCACGTGTCGCGGTTGACGTGCACACGCGTGACATTTCCATCGAGGCAGAGGGGCGGGCAGCGGGGCGCGGCGCATCATGCGCGGTGGCAGCAACGAATGGTGACGCATTATGTGCCGACTCGAAACTGCTGACCGAAGCATTCAGCGCTGCTCCGCGTCGTGTGTTTACGTTAGAGGCTTCTGGTGACCTACATACCGAAACAGCATTGCTTAATAACGCAACTTGGGTGCGCAGCTCACTTATGATATTATCTGAAGCCTCTAATTTATACTGTACTTCAGCTAGGCTAGACTTCAGGGACGTAATGTCCTTCAGCAGCCTAGTAACATCGACGTGGTCGAACGTGACGGGGGGCAGCTTGTGCAGCTCCTTCGCCACGAATGTAGGCACGTCGTCCGGGTCAGTCTCCTTCAGCAGCGTGATTATATCTTGGAGACTCTTCACGCCTCCATCCCTCCGGCGAGATGGCTTCTCTTCGGCTTTACCGAGACGCTGGAAAAGCAGCATCTTGCCACTGCAAATCTCATCCTCACTGAAATTTGATTTGCATATCTGCACTATGCTGACTTCATCCATGGTGTCGATAGCGTGATTAATGAACGCCAGGAGCTCATTGGCAATGAGTTGCTGGGAACTCATTGTCAATTACGCGCAGCGGCTTGTGCCGTGCGAAACGCGAGTTAGGTGTAATTAACTTACTGCGTAGTGGCACGTCCGTTTCCGAACGCGCCTTGCTATGGACTGTAATGACTTTACCATCTTATTAGCATTGACCATGGGCCCTATAAAGGGCCCGAAACATTAATTTGTTTGAAACAACAAATATACGTGCCTTACATCCGAAAAAATAATTTGATTTTCTATATTAATTAATTTATTTATTACAGAGACCAATGGACCACAATAGAAGTGAACATGGCACGAGTATACAACTGGGATGTGAAGCGTCGTCAAGCAGCTAAAGCCTCGAGCTAATCCGTGTTCTGTCCAACGCGTAATATTTCACACCCGTTCAAAGCATTTTAACTTATAAGAACTGTTCATTATTAATGGGTCTCCATTATCATCCTTTGTATTCAGGAAGATTTACTTGTAAAACTATTTCTAACCAAATTTCAGGCGCTGTATTACACCTTAATAGCAGGGTTTATTGGACCACTTAAAAAATGTATAGTGGAATTGTGATCTTCACTTTTATAAGTACTCACTTGAAAATTTTTGTTTTGTTAGCTTTTTTGTATACATAATATGTGAATTACTTCTGACAACATTCTTAGTACCAATTTATTTTGTTACGTATTTGATATTTTATTATGTTTCAAAATAATAGTAGTAAAATACGAACTTCTAAATACATGTCATCTTACGAATGTGAAACAGTGATTAAAGGCATTATTTTAAGCTTTCTAAATTGATTTTGTGCAATCTTATTATTAACAATATTTGCATATTTTTGTTGCATAAAAGTCTTATCTTCACATTGGTGATTATAGATATGATTGAGTGATATGATGTCGTGAAAATGTGTTTATGTAAAAATTGTAATCTGAAAAGTTTAATAAATGCTTGCTTTTTGCTTTTGCCTTTCAGTTCAGTTTCAGTACCTGCACGAGCTGTTTGTCTCGTACTGTAATATGTCAGGGTGATATCAGTGAGATGATGCAAGGAGAAGTCAAAGATGTAGAAATAATACTCGATCGATACCATGGACTAAATTTATTGTACTGAAAAATTACAATTTATAAATTTTGCACGTGCCCAAAGTAGTGCGCGTCGTTGCACATTTTCCGCTGCATAATAATCATATAATAATGTACGTTAACCCGTATTATCTATGACCATAGATCACAACTTATGAGAAAACGAGAGTATGGTCTAGGAAAAACAGTTACACATTTAAACTGGTAAACTTTAACCAGCCATTGTAAAGATGATGGGCTAAGCAGGAAAATGAAGACTCAGATATTGAAACTGTAAAGGCGAATATATTCAATCTTTCACCGAAAAAATAAACTTAAAAATTAAAATCACCCTCAGAAAACGCCTGATGAGTTGTGCGAGCAATTACTTGCAATGCAATATTCAACGTTATTATTGAACAAGGCATTCTTCAGATTGATTTTCTAAATCTAAACATGCCCCCGGGCGTGAAAGGCAATCTTTCAACCAGAATCTTCATTTAATGGCAGTGGCATATTTTACTGAATGCACGCCAGATGGTTCCATTTGTAGTTTTGATTTCTGCCACACGACGAATTCCATCACGTCCTGGGTAAACAGCTGAGATTCGTCCTAATTGGCATTTCAGGCGATAGATTGTCTTCTTTTATTATAACAAGGCGATCCGTTTCTAAAACAACATTTGAAGACTTCCATTTAATCCGCTGCTGTAGTTCAGAGATGCACTCTTTATTCCACCTCGACCAGAAGTGTTCACGTAACGTCCCTATTCGTTTATATCGCTTCAAGTGAGTGACAGAAGCAGTTTCATAAGACGGCACAGGCAAAGATGTGAATGGACGTCCTATCGGGAAATGTCCAGATGTCAGCGGCAGAAGGTCATTAGGATCAGACGACAATGGCGTGAGAGGGCGCGAGTTAAGAAGAGCTTCAATTTGAACCAGTGATGTACATAGTTCCTCATATGTTAAATGACAATTTCCCATTACTATCTTTAAATGATATTTCACTGATTTGATACCTGCCTCCCAAAGACCACCAAAATGTGGAGCATAAGGAGGAATAAAAATGAAGTTCATTCCTTCAGCGGCAATGTCACCAGATAACGAACAGTTATTTGCCTTCAAAAATTTACCAAGTTCATTGTAAGCGCCGACAAATGAAGTTCCGTTGTCAGAATATATACGCGTAGGTTTACCTCTACGAGACACAAAACGACGAAGTGCTGACAAATAGTTTTGACTGGTTAAATCACCTACCAACTGAATGTGGACTGCTTTC
>NW_020653850.1:13866019-13882832 GCF_003589595.1 Hyposmocoma kahamanoa
CCCTGACATTGGCAAAATCGTCGCGCAAAACGACGGAGCCATAGACACAAAAGTTGAAGTTGAAGTTGAAGTGACGACGTGTTGAAGTAAATAATATATGGTTGTATTGGTTTTTTGTTCGGTGGAATTGGAATCTTTATAATTTGTGATTGGAACATTGATTGTGCTGTAATAAATACCGTTAGTTTTCTAAAATTACTTAATATATTCTGAAATGACAGATATATTACTTTTTCGTAATACGTCAATATTTCAGTGTATTAAACACGAATAATTTATGTTGAAGTTGACGATTTCAAGCTGTGAATTTATTGATTTTGCAGTGTCTATCAACATGGCTCCATCCACAGACTGGGATGAAATCAAGAGGCTGGCAGCTGACTTTCAAAAAGCTCAACTTAGTTCTACTGCACAGAGGTATGCTACTATAAACTCTAATGTGTAAATTTATTTTCTTATGAGAATATTGTTTAATTTCCTGATCTACTCCTATTTATTATGAGTAGATTTTGTTAAAATTTCTCTATATTTAACTTTTATCGTCAAATATTGTAAAACTGAAATATTAAATATATTTTTTGCAGATTGTCTGAAAGGAACTGCATTGAGATTGTTACGAAATTGATAGAGCTGAAACTTATAGATGTAATCTTTACTACAGATGGAAAAGAATACCTTACTTCTCAGCAGCTGATTAGAGAGATCAAAGATGAATTATATGTTCATGGTGGACGCATTAATACTGTGGATCTCGCCAAAGAGCTGAATGTCGATTTAAACCAGATCAATACAAGTGTTGCAGAAATTGTCAAAGGAAAAGAAGTGCAATTAGTTTCTGGTTACTTGATTGCCCATTATTATCTGGAAAAATTAGCCAGAGAAATAAATGAAAAATTACAGTTACAAGGTCAGATAAATGTTGGAGAATTGACGTTACAGTTTGATTTGCCTGCTGAATTGTTACAACACAATGTTTTGGAGCGGTATCTGGGTAAAATTATCATTGGCAGACAAGACACCTCAGAGCCCAGGACGTTTTACACTGAAGAGTACATTCTTCGTACTAAAGCTAAAATTCGTGGAGCTTTGATGGGATTATTAAAACCCACTCCTGTTACAGTAATAATCAACCATTGCAACATGGCTGATCGCCTTTTTATGTCATTATTTGACCAGCTCAATGCTCCTGGAGTTCTAACTGGGCGTCAAGCAGGAGCTCTGTATGTGCCATCTTGTTACACCAAATCTCAAAATGACTGGGTTATGAGCTTCTTCAAACAGAACAATTACCTTGAGTATGATGCTTTATCTCGTTTAGGCATCTCTGACCCTAAAGGCTATGTCAAGAGAGCCTTACCAAATGAAAATCTGACATTCCTGAGCAGTTGTGTAATTGGTTCTCAGATTAAACAGCAACTGGAGACAGCTCTTGAGGAATGCATATCTTCTAAAAGTTATTTGGATATTGTTTCTTTGTTGCCATCAATCTTGTCTGACAAAGACATTGAGAGTGTGCTAGATGCACTTTTAAAGGAAAATTGGAAATCAACTGTTTTATTTGACAACGCTGGTAAGTTGTGTATAGGAAAGTGTACATTCAAATTATATTTTAAAAAAGGAAATATAAAAGATCCTAACATTTTTGTTGTAAATTTTTGTTTGTAGTTTTCAGCACTAATTACATTGAAAATCTAAAACAAGCTTGTATGCCCATGACAAATGAAAAGGCAGTGGCAGTGGTGAAATCAGGAAGATATCAACAATTTATATTGGAAAAACAATTATCTAAAGCATCAGATATTCAGACAAGCCATGTAGACCATAAAGCGGAAAGGCGAGAGGAACGACGTAGAAAGGCGGCATCTGGTAAAGGTGGTGGTGGCACCCAAGGTAGAGAAACAAAAACGAAAGCAGTCAAGAAACATCCAAGGTCAAAACAGACAGTAGCTCAAGATTCCGATTCAGATGATGCATCTAATGTTGTTAAAAAAGTCCCACTGAACTTGGAAATTGTAACTGTTCAAGATGTTGAAAACATTATCCAAATGCCATTGGAGTTTGAGGGTCTTGATGATTTAATCCCACAGATTGCGGAATATCTGCAAGGGTAACCAATTAATCAACCAATTCTATTTTTCAGTTTGTCTTGGAATTAGTAAAATAATAATTAATGATGTTTAAATTTTCAGATTTCTTAATCAAACTGCTATGAATATCGCTAGGGAGACAGCTGAAAAATTGCTTCAAGATGCTAATCAGACTCGTAGGCAAACTCACTCGTCAGCTCAAGATAAAATTAACATTTTGGTCAATGATATTAAATTGTATGAAAAGGGTTTGAAAGCCTTTGCAGCTGAGCAGCAATCACAGTTTATCAAATACCTTCTTAAATCTTTGGGTGGAGATGTCCTTTCGGAATTCTGTAAATATGCAGCCAACCAGTGCAACCTTTCTGTGCAAGTGGATGTTTTATCGGTGGAACAGAGGAACAAGATAATCAATGACTTAACTGAAGAGTACATGAAGCCTTTGAAAGCATTGAACGCGACTTTAGCCGATCAAAATCTAGACGCGTTTTATCAAGCTGTTGATGTATGTTTGGGTGAATGTGGAATGATCTTGAAGAAAGTGGACAAAAAGAAAGACAAGTATGTTTACTCTTTAATTACACCACATACTTAAAACTTGTGAATATTTTATGTGTTTTTACAACTGAACTCTGTTTTGCAGGATTTTGGTTCAAAACCACAGGGAAAAATTAATAACTGAATTAGAGAATTGTGAAGATCCCGTCTTGGCTCTACATTTATCGGTCTTGGCAATTTTTGCCATACTTACTCAGAACATGTTGCATGCTTCAGGACGACAAGTACCGTTGATCATATCATATTTAAAAGCACAGCTCAAAGATGAAGATTACAAGTTGTTACAGGCTTATCATGGTAAGATTCAGTAATATGACTAAAAATTTTGCTATAAACTTTTACTTCTTTGCTACTTTTCCTATGCTTTAAATTATTTATTCAACACAGACATTGCATTCCAGAATTAGTTACGAAGTTCTTAACGGCATCTGATGAAGATAAACCAGCTATTGCAGACCTATTAAGTAATGAAATATCTTTAATGAGGAATGTTGTTCAAGAGGTGAAAAAATACAAATAATCTTTTCACAAAAAATAGGCAAAAGTGGAGAGGTACACCTAATTTTGGCAAATTTATTTTTTAAACTAATTTTAACAATTCAATTTTTAAAAATTTGACAGGCGTTTTTATGCCTGATTAATTATTATCTAATTCATTCTTTAAAATAAACTAAATAACCATCAACTTCTGCGCGAGTCATATTTTTGAATTAACAGACTGCACTCTAATAAAAGGGTCTTTAATAGACCATAGATTTATTTTTAATTGACTTTCTAGTGAAAAACTGTTTCAAGTTGAGTGACCATCTAAAATTCAGCCGCGGATTTTAAAACACTTAATAATATCTTCCAGAGTGGAGTGATTGTGAATACAGCAATCCCTGATAGGTAGACATGGCAAGCGCAAAAATCATACATTTCGGTAGGCTAATGAAAATGCATATTGCCTGTTGTATGGGGTAAAGTAGATACCGATAATTCATAATTTTGACAAAACGTAGATTTAATTACAACTTTACTAATGTTTGTTATTACACAAGTTGTTATTTTTATGTTCTTTGATAATAAAGTAAAAATTAATTTTTATACCCAACATATAGTTTGTTTTTTCATTATTAACCCTGAAATGCATGAATTTGTTGTAAAATAAAAAATTGTTTCAGATTGCATTTAGTACAGAGAATACGGGAAAATTTGATATTTATATTGATACTTTATGCAATCAAAACTTGAAAAAATATTATGTAGGTTCAACCACAACAACAACTATATATGAAATTTTAAGAAACATATTTTTGTTATTGTCACATAAAGAAACATTGCATTTTTTACACATCCATGATATCAACTTCTAATTTACCATATTTACATTTGTTTCTTGTCTCCATGAATTGCTTCTTGTGTCTGACACCATCTCCACAGATGTGAACGGAGGGTATCACTTGCACATCTGCTGTGCTCTTTTTAGTGTCGTTTCCGGCGTCTGATCCCGGCGAGTACTAGTACTTAGCCTCCCTCTTTTGTTTTCTGGAGGACTCTGGAACAGTCGCATGGTATCCACAAGTTGTGTTCTGAATTCTGCCAACTTCATTGTCTTATTTGCATGAACACCCCTTTTCATGTTGACTGTTTTGTATAACACCCATGAGTTGATAACGGTCATATCTAAAGGATGATAAAACATCTTAGTCGTCCACTTACGTGACTTTACACATATTCTGTCCCATTGGTGGGTTATAGAGTTCTGCTATAATTTACCAATGGAACAGGCTGGTTAGTATTTCTGGTGGTCTCGTCATCACAGTCGTTTACCAACGGTGAGTCTGTATCCTCCTCATTCCCAGTATCTGCAGCTAAGTCCTCATATTTGAGTAGGTCCTGCTGAATCTGCCCTCGATTTACGTAATAGTAGTTTCGTGTTCATCTTCACTTCCTCCATTGGCAGAGATTTCTCCGCTTCCCAACTGACTCAATAGTTGTTCGATTTCATCTGGTCTGATTTTTTATTGAAATCTGTAAAGTAAAAACCTAAATCATCCTTACATGCAGTAAAACAAGCACAAAATGTATTACGGTAAAATAGAAACAGAGAAAAAGTAAAAGAACCGAAATAAATATGCATGCTTGACATTGACTTACAATTATATGGACGTCGGGTCCGCGCTAAAAAGTGTTCGCACTTGTAAGGCGCTAAAATCGTATACAGAGCGCCAAACTCCGCTTTAGTCTTCATTTGTTCGACTGACAGTATACAAAGTACTTTGTGACTGACAGCGCGATACTGCGATGACATTACAATTTAAATTTCGAATAGGTTGACTTGGGACATTTTTTTCGTGGTTTTTCTATTAGACCCGTCGTCCATTTATTTGTAAGTCAATGATGCTTGATAAAAGGTTTTCAATTAGAGCTTAATTCATGAAGTATCAAAATTGATACCAACAAAAATGTACTTTCTCCTCAGAGTAGAACAAAACCAAGACCCAAACAAATACACAACAGTAAATATAAGGTATTTACCCATCGGTAACATATTTTAGTTTAAAAAAAATTCGAGTGGTATAAAAGATATCGATACACGATTTCTTTTCTGTGAAATCACAACTTATGAAGTGCGCTCCAAAAATCGGAAAGGCAAAAAAATATATATATTTTGACAGGTGAAACTTCGTTTTTTCACTGGTTGTTGAGTAGAAGTAGGTAAAGATAGTCAATCCATGTAGCCTAGTGTGTAAAAATAAATATTAATACCCGGTCCTGAGTAACTGGTATCAAATTTAATACCCAATGCATTTAAGGGTTAATACCTTTCTCAAAAAAGTTTAAAATAAACGAGTTTAAAAATTGTTTACAAAAATATTTTCTGCGGGTCGTACACCTATTTCAAAAGTAAAGTCATTCGCTCTTCGTTCGTTCACTCGATTTTTCATTCTTATTACATCAGCTGGTTCTGATACCATGCCATCTGACAGTTAGAGAAGTAACTACGGTAATGTGAGACGTGTACGAAGTACGAAGTTAATTATTCTGGAGTACTCTGAAATTTATTTTACGAAACATAATCGTAAGTCACTGCTGACATGCGTAGCACTAAACAAATATAAATTTAACATTCCTTTGAAAATATGTACTTAGATATTATTTTTGTACGAAAGACACCATGTGCTTTTAGCCCGTTATAGTTACACTGATTTTAATAAAAAAGATGGATGTGGATCGTAAAGAAAGTACGGATCTGCTGCGGCCGAAACAAAGGCAAGAAGCCAATGGGCGGAAAGCCAGTGTATGGCAGGAATCAGGTGGTCCTCCAGATGGTGGCCTCCGCGCGTACATAGTGGTTATTGCCTCTTTCTGTACAAACGGGCTCATATTTGGCATTATCAACTCTTACAGCGTCATATATCTTGTACTCTTGAAACGCCTGGAATCTCAAAATGTTGACGGAGCAACAGTTAAAGCTTGTAAGTAAAATGTTTAATAAGTTTGTTTTTACAAAATTCCTAAAAATATTTATTTGAATTTTTATTATTACTTTTTTATAAATTTATTTATTACTTACACAAACAGTACTAATAATTAAACATGTAACACATAGCCATTAACCGTTGAGTAAATTGTATATGTGTAAATGTATAATAATTGTTATTTTTGTGACTATTTACTTACAGATTTAAAATGTCATTTTTTAATATTAATTAATTGAAATTGAGTAAAGCACCAACAATTTGATCTAGAATTTTTGATTAATTTGTGTGTACCAAAAACAAAGAATGAAAACATTTAATTCCATTATCAAGCTTATTGATTGATAGTGTAGGCAGAGCACCACATGTGCTATATTTAGTAATAACAATGATTAGAATTGGGGGCGACTGGGGATATCTTGTTGTGCTTGGTTTGCATTGTGTTCTGATTAACAAAAATTTGATTGGTAGTCATAATCTTTATCTATATTACTATTAAGTTTGGTGTATTTGTAAAAGTTTCTTTTAGTTTTTGTATCTACAAAGAAAAAAGAAAGAATAACAGTACAATTCAGAATGAAATTTGAGAATATATAGTGAAAAAATATGGTGGAGCTAGTTTATATAGCATAGGCAAATGAACTTGAATGATGTAATACGAATTTCAAATCATAAATAGTTCAAACATTGAGTTGCAATTAGAACTAAATTGTAATAAAAGACTGAATTTTGGTAAATATTCCTCCTTTGTCCCATTAATTGTTACTGTATATTGTACTAGAAACCCCTGAGACACAAATTATGGTACATGCTCATAAACAAATTTTGTTTTTAGCTAGACTAAAGCCATTAATGGTAAATCGCAAATTTACCTTTTGAGCTTCCTCACATATGTATATACATACATTTATACATACATGTATATACATTTATTTTCTTATCATTTCGTTCATATTCATTACACTCATCCATCCATTTATATTTCATCCTCAGTATACTTAAACTTTTTTAAACGTTAATGTTTAACTTAAGGTGAGGTTACAGGCACATGGCTCTTGTCAACTTATGTCTCAGGGTAGTTATGAGTCAAGGAAAAACGTCCATTTTGGAAAAAAAGAAAATCTGAGTGTTTTTATATTATGTTTTTCCATATTTGACAGAGACACCAGTCAAAAGTTGAAGATACTGAATTCTGAGAATTTGTGGAAATAAGTCAAGCATGGTTTAGAAAATTTCATTTATTGATGTTTATAGGTACAATAGAATTTTATAATGGGTGCTAAATAAACAATTAAAATATTCATATATATTAAACTTAGAACATAATTATCAGTCTTCATAAAAATTTAATATTAACAAATCAATTTTACAGAATAATTTCTACTACATAATTGAAAATTTCGGATATTTATCCAACGTTATCTCAGGGTGACAGGCGCAGTGGCGGTACCCTTCAGGTCTTTGTGATTGAAAGCTCTGAGTGGCACTACAGCTGCTACAGACAGACATAAATAACAAGAGTAAAAAACTTCAACTTCGTTATTATGCGATTTCATTTATATCTGGAACTAATCTGGGGGTCTACTCTCGGTCTCCGTCCGACATCCGTCCGAAACAATTACTGTCAAATAAGTAATATTCGACAAAATTAAAAGCTTGTCTTTTCGGACGGAGATCGAGAGTAGACCCCAGATTGGTTCCAGATATAAATGAAATCGCATAATAACGAAGTTATCTTAACTTATCAAGAATGAAGCTTCATTCGCAACACGCGCCCTATACATCACATTTCGTTCTATGTCGCCATATGTAACAGTGAACAGAAAGAGTTATTTATAGACAAACCAAATAAATGTTACGCCGTCAGCGTTACCACCACGAATCTGGAGATATCCAAAATCACTGAACACTTACTTACTCCGTTATTAAGATAGTTTATTGTTATGATATGAACAAAGAGAAACCACATCCTCTTAACTAAATTATTCAAAACATGCACATTTTTTAATATATGCAAATCAATGTGGTTTACTCTACTTAAAATTACTAACTTGCAAGCATGCATATTAAATGCAAATTAAAGAATATAATTTTGTCAATGTAGAGAAGCAGCCTATAAATTATGCCCTATGCAATTTTAATAAATCGTGTAAGCAATGGACAATATAAATAAACTTAATGAAGGGCTCAATCTAATAAAATCATTCTATTATTACAGTATTTCAAATAGCGGCAGAATTCATAATGAAAACATTAAAAGAAACACTAAAAAGTTATTCAGTCATTGGTAAAATTGCTTTAATCCATTCTAAAATACTTTTGTTAATAAAGCTATCTTTTTGGAGCAATCGTTGTTGCCATGGAATAAACCGATGCTTGTTTAGTTTTTATTATCGTTCTATTGTAGAGTTAAATGACAATAAAATGATCAATTGTCATAGTTTATAGATTCAAATTTAGGTACCTATTTGATTTACTATACACAAAAGTTTATAACAGCTTATAAAAGGAAATGCACAATACGACAATTTGAACTGTAAAAGCAGAACCACGGAAGTCAGAATTACGACAGCAGAAAGGCGGTGGCCGTTGGAATCTGGTGAATTTTTTAGTATGTATTCACGGTACTATTGCACTTTTTACTTTGCAATACTCCTTCTAGAAAGCAATTACGTATAAATCAATTGATAACCTCCGCATTGATAGATAACCGCCATTCGTTTGTCAGCAGTTCCGTCGAATGGTCGACACATAAAATCTTTGACCTCAATTCTGCTAATACCTACCACGTAAGCACATAATTAGGCATTTAACGTAAGTCAATGCATTTAACAAATGGATAAGATGTAATTAGAAGTCCCTAGAGATTAACGTATTCTAACACACATTCACCCACTACCTCATGTGCGTTTTTAGGCATTTTCATTACTGCTGGGTAATTGTGTTGATAGATTATCGACTCATTTGTTATTTGTTATATGATTTTATTCTTGCACATAAACACCTATAAGTCTTCGACGATGTTATTAAGTAAAACCTGTTACTATGTTGACCAATACCTGACCTGTAAATATAACATACAAACATTTTAACTAAGTCGGAATAGTTGCTAGTGAAGAAATCTGCAAAGCGTATACGTAGCAAGATTGAATTACATTCCACAAATGAGAAACTGGTAACTTAAAACCTGACATAATTGTCATCGAGTCGAGAGTACTATGTGCGGTCAGATTTATGTAAACATTTAACCACATCGTCATTCTCGTGGAACGCTTGGCAATCACTGTTATTGTTACAGGAAATTCTGAATGTACTGTATTTTTATGTTACATGTGAGTCGTTTAGTCATGGTTGATAATATTAATTTACGAGCATCCAATTTTGATCACAAATTATTATCAAGCACTCCTAGAGCCCCATATGCCAATTTTCAAAGGGATCTGAGCAATTTTTTTTCTGCCGCCAACGAACGCTTCTATGACGGCCATATTTGAAAATAGCTAAAAACAAATTTTGAGCACAAATTATTATCCGGCATTGCTAGTGGCCTTCACATGGCAATTTTCAGTCGAATCAGAGCAAATCTCTTTAGGCAGCTATTTTTAACGAAAACTACAACAAAAACTAAAACACTTGTATGGCAGCCATATAAAAAAATGTCGAAAATAAAGTTTTGACCCCAAATTATGATTAAGGACTCCTAAAAACCCTCGCATGCTAATTTTCAGCCGGATTGAAGCAAGTTTTTTTCGGCCGCCATTTTGAAATCGCCATCTTGAATTTTTTTTAACCCAGGCAGTTGACCAGTGTTACCCTCTATGACATTCCTTCGAGCACCTCCTGCCTTTCTCTAATAGTTTCCGTGATAGGAGGTTTTGAAATTTGTATGGCGGCCATGTTGTGTATTTGAATTTCGAACGTTTTTTACTCCCCGCGGAAATTGACTAGGGTGTACTTCATAAAAATGCCCAAATATTCACTCCGTATATTATAGTTTTTGCAGGCCTTTGATCACTCTTTCATATTTTCCATATTCAGGACCTCTCATATTTGATTCTTTGCTTTGGAGCCTATCCGCGTACAACGGTATAAATATATTTTTTTCCACCATATCGGGAAGTATGCGTTCTATTTCTATCAGTAAGTAAGAACTTGTAGCTTTGTAATAATAATAATATACTATTGAATAATAATTATATACAATTTAAGTATATACGCATTTTCAATGAGTCGGCAATTGTTCTTTGTCTGACGCCAAGTGCAGACCGACGACGCAGCGTGTAGCCGGCGCCGGGCGGCCCGTCCGTGTCATCGTGTGCGCGTGTCGCTGTGCCGCCGGCGCCCACTCGAAGGTCACTTTATCATTAATTCATTACAGTGCTGCGGTTACAATTAGTATTATATTGACATTATAATACTCAATAAGAAAAATTTATATTATGTTTTTAACGTCGTCGACGAGTCGTTAACGATGTATCTAATACGTTTTAGAAAAAATATTTAACCGATTCCTTACCACTTATACAGCCGGGGAGCCAATATACAAAATATTATCACAGATTAACCAATTATACTGTGATATTATGGTTAACAAGAATCTTATTCATGAGTCATGCATGACAAAATAATAAAGAAGAAGTGATCTCAGATTACGTTTTGTAATTAAAATTATGAATGGAATCTCAGTTCTGCCGCTCTTAGTTAAAAGGGCGCTTGTGACAAAAAGTCAAATCCGAGAAAATAATGTTCAAAGAAAAAAAAAAGAAAAATGTCTGCTGTCGCCAATCGAAAAGACAAAGACACTTGCTGCAAACGCAATATAATAGGTTTACATTATATGTAAAAATAAAATATTTAATTATTTATGCTCAATTATCAAATTATTAACCTTTTTCCTTTTCGTCTTAGTAAAAAAAATGTTCGTAAAAATACTCAATACTAGGTAAGATGGGTGCAAGTAACCACTTATGCCTTTTCAGCTTAGCATAATTACAACACTATTCGAGTTCTTAGGTTTTCGCGATTGTTACACGTAGGAAATGAAACTATTTTTCCGGATTTAAATCGCGTATATTTGTTTTTTCAAACAAAAGTTTCGCTTGAAAATACTAAATATACGCGATTTAAATCCGGAAAAATAGTTTCATTTCCTATGTACAACACTATTCTTAAGTTTAGTGTAATAATAAGACGAAAGGGCAGCATGTAGTTACAATTTCTTTTCAATGTGTTGTAGCTTAACATTTAAAAAAATTTTATTACATTAAATAAGAGGTAACATTTTAATTTTATTTTAAATTTATGTAAGCATTGTGTAACTGTCATCTGGGAAATTAACATTTTTCGGTAAATACGTATATTATGTACAGCTTTAACTAAACAAGATAGAAACTTAAATGTCACTTGCGTCTTTTCATTTACTTAAATGATTGAAATGTGTACTTAAAACAACTTTATACATCTAGGCAATTACGCCTTTTAACCAATTTATTTTCTAAATGCGTCCAATTAACTTAGTTTGACCATAAAATTTCTTTTACGCCCTTTTCTCTTACGGTAACCTCATACCTAATCCATCTAGGAAAAAAATAAAATTGTGACAGATTTGTCTTTTTGCTGATCACGGCAGTACATGTAACTCATTTTTAAAAAAGTGTCACATGCGTCCTTTCAACTTACGGCGGCGGCAGAGTTGCGTACGTCTGGTACTAATTACAGAACGTGTGCAAATTATTCTATATTAAATTTTCCTTGTGCTTCCTTCTCTGCCCAGTATGTCCCCTAATGAGATATGAGTTAGGTACACTTTTCTAAGGCCCTACACTACTGAAATATGGTATACTGGGTACCATATATACCATATATACTGCGTCCCCTCGAAGAGATGAATTTAGAAGTGACTACCGTACGGTATAATAATATTATATATAATGATTACGTCACTTTACCTATTTAATCGGCGACCTTGCAAATTATCTCAATCGTGCATTTTGTACATTTAATCCGAGTAATTCGCGAATAAATTAGTCGTGCCCTCTACACATTTGCATCGTTATTCTCTTTGCATTTACTTTTTGTACTTTTTCTCTGCATATTGCTTTTTACATAAATTCAATGTATATATATATACTAGATGCCGCGCGATGCGCCGGGCCGCTAAAGCGGCCCGCGAGGGCTTTCTTTATATCTGGTGACAAATTGGGAGTTGAACTTTATATTTCAGTAGACAATCCTCTTTGGTTGAATTTGGGTGGGAAGGAGCGGGATTAGATAGATAGATAGATAGATAAAATCTTTATTCGGTTACTGACTGGTCCAGTTTAGTTACATGTAGGGGTAGTTGGTATAATCGCGTCAAGTCGTATCTTTAAATATCTTAGAACAATCCACTCGTATATCATTGACAGCTGCGAAGATTCAGAAAAGTCAATTGTTTATGGCGGCCATTTTGAATTTGCCATATTGGAAAATTTTTGATCCCAGTAGAACCTGACCAGGGTCCTTAACATATTTTGTTTGAAAGTCATACACCCATCTCTGACACGTTGACTGTGCCGTTTATCACGGAAACCAGGTCGACTTGGATGTTGCATGTTGCGCTGGGCCGCTAAAGTGGCCCGCGAGGGCTACGTATGAGGCTTGTGACTTTAAATGTAGGAAAGAGTTCGTCAGTCGGTTGGTAATTACTTTGGTTTCAATGGTGATGTTTTTCGTTAGGTTTATTTGGGTGGGTGGGAGTCAGGTAGTTGGTATAATCGCGTCAAGACGTAACCTTTTATACTTCAAAAGAAACTACACGTATATTAATAGTGGCGAAGATTCAGTAAAGTCAATTTTTATGGCGGCCATCTTGGATTTGCCATTTTGGAAAATCGAAATTAGTATGGCGGCCATTTTGTTTTTCGAATTTTAAATTTTTTTCACTTCCGGTAGAAACTGCCCAGGTTGTGGATGAACATTTGTTTGGAGACTTTGAGCCAAGACGCATACTTTGGCCAGGCAGCTGTGGTCTTACCTGATGCGGAGCATATTTTGAAGGTTTCGATACTTTTTCATATTCACTTAGTCCTTCCGACTATAATTCCTCTACATCATTTTTACCAACCCGCCCGTATTCTGGGAGAAAAATGGCGCCAAAGAGCAGACAATTTACATGTATGGCGGCCATCTTGGAAAATGGCGGAATCAAAATTCTAACCCCAGATTTGTAACTTAAGCCTCCTTACACGTCCGCATGCCAAATTTCGGCCGGATTGGACCACCTTTATTTCGGGCCGCCATATTAAGTCGGCCATCTTGAAAAAAATTTGTCACCGGCAGTTGACCCCCGCCGCCCTCTATGACATTTGGTCGAGCACCTAACCTACCTCTTGTAGTTTTCGAGATATAAAGCTCTGCAATTT
Organism: Hyposmocoma kahamanoa; assembly: GCF_003589595.1. Classification (NCBI taxonomy): domain Eukaryota; kingdom Metazoa; phylum Arthropoda; class Insecta; order Lepidoptera; family Cosmopterigidae; genus Hyposmocoma; species Hyposmocoma kahamanoa. The sequence goes on from NW_020653850.1 coordinate 13,879,532, forward strand.
GTATGGCGGCCATCTTGTTTTTACGAATTTCGCATTTTTTTCACTTCCGGTAGAAACTGACCAGGGTGGCGGCCATTTTTAGTAAGAACACCTTTCCGGTAGGTCTTATGGTTTAGCCGCGCGCGTAGGTGTTTACCTGATGCAGTCCACATTTTGAAGATTTCGCATTTTCCTGGTACTCACGGGACCGATCCGTCTACGAGTCTAGTACACGGCACTCCTTCTGGGAGAACAATTATGTCAGTATCTAGTTAGATCAGTCAGTGGTAATCAAGCTATATGGAGTATAAAATATAATAATAATAATAATAATAGATGGCGGGCGTTGCGCCGGGCCGCTAAAGCGGCCCGCGAGGGCTTTCTTTGGGATACGTGTGACAGGTTGGGAGTTAGACTTCATATTTCAGTAGAGAATCCTCTTTGGTTGAGTTTGGATGGGAGGAAGCAGGGTTGTCGACTGCTCCAGTTAAGTTACATGTAGGGGTAGTTGGTACGATCGCGTCAAGTTGTATCCTTAAATATCTCAGAACAAACCAGTCGTATATCATTGACGACTGCGAAGATTCAGAATAGTCAATTTCTTATGGCGGCCATCTTAAATTCGTCATATCAGAACACTTTCGATTCTGGTAGAACCTGACTAAGATTCTTGACAACTTTTATTTGAGAGCCATGTGCCCATCTACGATACTGGAGCGAACAGCCTCTGTCCCACCTGATGCGGAGCACTATTCCAAGATATCCGGATTTTCTCGTACTCACTGAACCCTTCCAGCCACTATTCCTGTAAATCATTTTAAACTATCGCTGTTCCTTCTGGGAGAACTATTACCTAAATGTCTACATCAGTCAGTAGTAATCGAGCTACACACGTATAGTATGTTGCGCGTTGCGCTGGGCCGCTAAAGCGGCCCGCGAGGCCTGTGTCTTAGGCTTGTGACAGTTTGCTGGTTGTAGTGTTTGTTTCAGAAATATATTTTTGTTAACTTTATTTGGTTCTGAGGGAGTCAAGTAGTTGGTATGATCTCGTCAAGTCGTATCCTTACATACTTCAGAAGAAACTACTCATACATCATCAATAATTGCGAAGATTCAGTAAAGAATTTTTTTTAAAGCGGCCATCTTGGATTCGCCATTTTGGAAAATTTTTAGTTCCAGTAGAACCTGATCTGGTTCCTTGATAATTTTTGTTTGAAAGCCATACCATCTCTGACGCTTTGGCCGAGCAGGTGGTGTCCTACCTGATGCAGACCACGTCTTGAAAGTTTTGGATTTTTCTGGTATTTAATATTCTCAGTCAAACACAATCCTTGTACATTTATTTAACACACCTCGCTTCGTTCTAGGAGAACAATGACGTTGGACGGTGGAAAATGTATGGCGGCCATGTTGGAAAATGAAGAACTACAAACACAATTTCATATTATGCCTCATACGCAGCCAAGTGCCAAATTTCAGCACCATCGGTAAATTTTTTTCGGGCGCCATCTTGAATCGACCATTTTGAAAAAATGAAGTTGACAGTCAATTAGCTCCTATCGCCTTTTCGGACTTAAGTTTAAACATAATTTACCTATCTCTAATACTTTCAGAGATATAGTCCCCCGAAATTTGTATGGCGGCCATTTTGTTTTGCGAATTTGAAATTTTTTTTTACTCCCGGTAGAAACTGCCCAGGGTGTCGAGCAACATTTGTTTGGAGACCTTAGGGCTAAAACGTATACTTCGCACGTGCAGCTGGGGTCCTCCCTGATGCTGAGCATTTTTCGAAGGTTTTGGTACTTTTTGATACTCACCAAATCCACCCAACCATTATTCGCATACGTCATTCTTATACACCCGCGTTTCTTCTGGGAGAAAATGTGCTGGTCAGAAAAACCGAAAATACACTCGTATGGCGGTCATCTTGGAAAATGGCGGAATTCAAATTTCGTTCGCAGATACATACTATGAACCTCTATTCACGGTCGGATGTTAAATTTCAGTCGGATCGGAGCACTTTTACTTCTGCCGGCCATTTTGAGTCCTCCATCTTGAAAATTTTTTTTACCTGCGGTTGGCTCGTATTATTCTGTACGACATTTGCTTGAGCGCCTCTCATCTATGTCCAACACTCGCCGAGATGTAGGTCTCGGAACATAGTGGACTGTGGAAAATGTATGACGACCATATTGGAAAATGGCGGAATCTAAATTTTGACCACATATTATTTTTAGCAACTATCAGACATGGAAGTGTTTAAAATTTCAGCCGGATCGGAGCACCTTTTTGTCGGGCCGCCATCTTGAATCGGCCATTTTGAAATATTTTGTTACCACCAATTGGCTCTTACCATCTTCTATCATATTTGTTTGAACGTGCTTCACCTATCTTCAATACTCGCCGAGATGTAGGCCTCGAAACACATTAGACGGTAGAAAATGTATGGCGGCCATATTGGAAAATGGTGGAATCAAAATTTTGACTACATATTATTTTTAGGAACTACCAGACATGGAAGTTTTTAAAATTTCAGCCGGATCGGAGCACCTTTTTGTCGGGCCGCCATCTTGAATCGGCCATTTTGAAAAAATAATTTCGATAGCCAGTTAGACCCTGTCACCATCTACGATATTAGTTTGAACACGAGTCACCTATCTCCAATAGTTTCCGAGATGGAGGCTTTCAAAATTTGTATGGCGGCCATTTTGTTTTTCGAATTTTGAACTTTTTTCACTTTCCTTAAAAATTGCCCAGGGTGTGTATGAACATTTGTTTGGGCACTTTGAGCCTAGACGTATACTTTGGCCGGACGGCTAGGGTAGTACCTGATGCGGAGCACATTTCAAAGAGTTGAATAGTTTTTGACGTTCATATGACCGATATAACCGTTACTCTCCTACATCACTTGTACCTGTCCACCCTTCTTCTGGGCGAAAAATGACTCCAAAGGGCGAAAGTTTCACATGTATGGCGGCCATCTTGGAAAATGGCGGAATCAAAATTCTAACCCCAGATTTGTAACCTAAGCCCCCATACGCGTCCGCATGCCAAATTTCGGCCGGATTGGACCACCTTTTTTTCGGGCCGCCATTTTGAGTCGGCCATCTTGAAAAAAATTTGTCACCGGCAGTTGACCCCCGCCGCCCTCTATGACATTTGGTCGAGCACCCCCCACCTACCTCTTGTAGTTTTCGAGATATAAAGCTCTGCAATTTGTATGGCGGCCATCTTGTTTTTACGAATTTCGAATTTTTTTCACTTCCGGTAGAAATTGACCAGGGTGGCGGCCATTTTTAGTAAGAACACCTTTCCGGTAGGT
>NW_020653850.1:13882842-13889659 GCF_003589595.1 Hyposmocoma kahamanoa
TTTAGTAAGAACACCTTTCCGGTAGGTCTTATACTTTAGCCGCGCGCGTAGGCGTCTACCTGATGCAGTCCACTTTTCGAAGATTTCGGATTTTTCTGGTACTCACGGGACCGATCCGTCTACGAGTCTAGTACATTATTTTTACCCACCGCGACTCCTTCTGGGAGAACAATTATGTCAGTATCTAGTTAGATCAGTGGTAATCGAGCTATATACAGGGTGTAACCGCAAGGTGTAGTCATATTAAAGGAGCCAAACCTATACTTGATCTAGACCCTCTGTGCAAAATATCAAATAAAAATAAGTGACTTTTAATGTTGATATAACTTTAATTATGTTTGTATAAATAGTGATTGTCCGAAACAACCACTGCGTCACAACTCTATTGCTAGTTACGTTACTACGACTTCACAAATTCATTAATGAAACCTGGGCGGCCGCAAGCGGGGCGAAAGAACAGCTGACTACAATTGAAATGCCACTGTAAAAACATGATTTGAATATGTTGATAACACGTTAATATTAAGTAACAAAATCTTTAAATACCTAGAAAAATCGAATTATTTCTAACAATATTATTTTATACCATACCTAGGTACGTACTTATTTACATACAATTTAAAGGATATTTATTTACTTATTAAGCCCGTAGTTACGCACGCCTTCATCGTATACACATTCTACATAATTTTGTATTAATACATTTATTTACGACAATTTTACAATAGTGGATACTTTTTTAATTGGTACTTACCTACTGTGCAATTCATACACGTTTTAATGAATTTCCTACGAATTGTAATTCACTGTTGTACAATGTACGAAATATTGACTTGTTTACGATAATTTTGAATAATAAGTACAATCACTACACGCACTGCTGGCACATTTCACACATTTACAGGTAAGGTTCAAAATGCCGACCTCCATGCAATATGCATATTTCCGTGCGTCGGTACAGAGACTGCTCTACTCTTTGAAGCATCTGCCGAGTGATTTGACTAAACGCCATTTCGATCCGCTGCCTCATTTCTTCTGCGCTTTCACAGGACTCCGCATAAACAATATTTTTATATGACCCCACAAAAAAAATCGAGCGGTGTCAAGTCTGGGGACCACGCTGGCCAGGGTACAGGACCTCCCCGCCCAATCCACTGCGGGAGACGGTCGTTCAGATGGGAACGTACATTTCGAGCAAAATGTGCGGGTGCTCCATCGTGCTAGAAAGTCATCCCGTGTTCCATCACGAGTCTCACGTATTGTGTCACTGGCAGGGCCATCAGAACGTCATCCAAGTCTTCTGTTAGGAATCTTAAATAATTGGCCCCATTCAGACTTGCCGGCAAAAACACTGGACCGATGACGGCACAACCTATTATACCAGTCCACACGTTAATCCGCCACTGGTGTTGAAAATTTGATTCCCTTGATACGCGGGGATTCAAATGAGTCCAAAAATGTTCATTATGCATATTGATAATGCCCGCACGCGTAAATGACGCCTCGTCTGTCCACAGTACCGACGAAGCGAAGTCGGGAGACCTCCCAACCTGGTCGCGGTACCAGCGGCAAAATGCCAAACGTAGATCATAGTCCGCTTGTAACAGCTCCTGCGTTTTTTGAAAATGGTATGGGTGCTGGCCATCATCCCGTAGCACACGCCACACACTCATATGGTTCACACCACCAAAGGCTGCCGCAGCACAACGAGTACTTGTCTTTGGATTGCCGAGAAAATGTTCCAAAACATCTGCCTCGAATTCTGGGTCTCGTGAACTCGGCCGGCCTTCAGAACTGGAACCACGGAACGATCCACTATTATGAAGTCTCATAACCATCTTCCTGAAGCATTCCACAGCAGGAAATGGTCGACGTCGATTTTCTGGGACGCCATCAATAAACTTTGCCCAATAAATTTGGCGAGGCTGGCGCAAGCTCCCATCGGCTGCGCCTACGCACAACATCATCTCTTAGTAATCACTATTGCTTAAGCGTGACATAGTTTAAATAAACACAAAAACAAGACACAAACAAAACGATGACACCTATTTAGTCCTCACAACGCAAACGGCAATTACAGACTGTTACAAAAAATTAAAAAATAGCACCTCTGCCTCAGCGGCGGCACATCAAAGGACGCCGACTGAAACGCAAATTTTGGAATATAGGGTAACGTTTTCATAATGTACCTACAGGGTGAAATTAAAATTATTACCATCCTTTTGAAATAAGACCCTTCTCCTGATACAAATTACATCATTACATACACATTAAACGAATACCTATATCCTACGTCTACGACCTTCAACGTTGCACTGCATACGCCTTTGTTTGTAAACAAGCTCTGACCATCACCCGTACCACTTCCACATAATGCAAGAACTGACTGAGTGATTACGGATATACTGCACTAAGGAGGCAGTCACCCATCGGAAACTCACGACGTCCGAAACGAAAGCCTAACACACTAACCACTACACCATGGAGGCAGTCGACTATAGGAATCAAATCCACGACCTCCGAAACGAAAGCCTAACACTCTAACCACTACACCATGGAGGCAGTCGACTATAGGAATCAAATCCACGACCTCCGAAAACAAAGCCTAACACTAACCACTACACCATGGAGGCAGTCGACTATGGGAATCAAATCCACAACCGCCGAAACGAAAGCCTAACACTCTAACCACTACACCATAGAGGCAGTCGACTATGGGAATCAAATCCACGACTTCCGAAAAGAAAGCCTAACGCTCTAACCACTAGACTATGGAGGCAGTCGACTATGGGAATCAAATCTACGACATCCGCAAAGAAAACCTAACACTCTAACAACTACCCCATAGAGCCAGTCAACTATGAGAATCGAATCCACGACCTCCGAAACGAGTCTAACATTAACCACTAATCCACATCACCATGTATAAAATCAAATGCTGGCGGCGAAAATCAAAGGTGATATTTTTGCCGCCAAAGTTGCCGCCAAAGGCTTGCGACTTCGCTACGATTACGTATCGCGTACGCAAGGCGACTAATCTTGATACTTTGTTATTTAGGTAAGATTTTTTATGGTTTTACACTATTGCTAATTTAAACTATTCTAAAATATTTCTTTAGATGAGTAGATATTATTAGGAAGTAAGAACCTTAATAGGTTCAACGGATATTAATTATTTCAATTTCACCATGTAATAAACCCATACCCAGAAAGTTGTCGTGTGTAGATAAGTCAAATTAAGCGTAAGCCTGTTGTTAGAAACGTGCGCTCAGCAATAGACGTATGTAAGTTAGTAAAGTACTATTTTTTGCACAAGGTTTAGTCCACTGCACTTGCATAGTAAGTACTGGTTGGAAACTTGACATTCTCGCATCTTTGAAGATTTCGGCAATTATCTCCGAAATCCAAGTTTTCTCACGATATTTTCATTTCCAAGCAAGTGATGAAAATTTATTTTATTTTTATTTTTTATTTTTTATTTATGGCACAATGTACAGACATCAGATACAGAAAGTGAGGAAAATAAAAACACTTAAAAATTAATACAACAGGCATATCTGTGCCCAATTATTACTGTGCTCAACATTCATTTTAAAACATTTAGATATACTTAAACAGACACTAAATCAATCATAAAAAAAAAATTAAATTAAATTAAAATTACAATAATTAATTCGTGGTCAACGATCAAAACTAATTTCTTGACGTTTACCGACCTTCAGGTTGCACCTTTACGATGAAAGTGTCCCAATACAAAATTTCAACTTTTTGGGAATAAAAAAGAAAATAAGATTTCAAGTTTTTTCATATTTTCATATTATTTTATTTATTACCTACTCTTGAAGTACTAAAGGTGATGGCCTTATTAGTCTTTGAAAATAATGAGGAAAAATGGAACTTTACAACTGAAAATTGTTTCTGATCATTTTAATGTTCAACAATTTAAAAACATAATTTACAAAAACTAGTCGCCAATAGGTCTTTTTTTAACGATTTTTTGTTATCATTTAACGTATTAAGAATTAAGTCTTTTTAATGTTCATCAGCTAAGCAAGATGTCATAACCCTTGATATTGTTTTGTGGTCCCTGTTTCACAATTAAAAAAGAAGAAAGTCCACGAAACAAAAAAGTAAGTCCCTTTAAAAAGTAAGTTACTAAAAAAATTTTTTTTTTTAAATATTAAGCGACGGGTCGAACAAGTCGTGTACCCGGTGGAAAGCGTCACGCCTGTCCATAACAGTAGCACTGCCGCTCGAAGGCTACTGCTACGGCGTCCATCTCTCTGAGACATAGTTGACAAGTCCCATGTGCCTGTAATTTCACCAGCACCCTTACCCTTCAAAACTGTAACACGGTAATGTGGCAGTACTACCCTGGACGAACTCACAAGGAGCTCTACTGCTACTAGTGATTTTTGAATATGATTTTCGGAACGAAAATGGCTCAAATGCTAATCCGTCAGTGGCAGCGTGTTGTCTTTGCAAATGCAGATTCAACAATAAATGCGGCGTTAATATTTCGACGCGGGAGTAGAATTTTTAAACTGAAAGAACAAAATGAAAGGGACCTTTATGAATCAGTGCTATTCGAGCTTTAATTGCACAATTTCATCTTCACCACAGTGTGACTAATGTAACAAAATATTTTTTTAAGATGGTTTTACGGTATAAACTCATTTTTTAATTTTTTGATTTGGGTCGCTTTCATTGTAAGGGTGCGAAGTATTAGTCGGATAATTGCGTCATATTGCGTCATGCGTTAGAAGAAACATACCGACGCCGCCATGCGTTAGAACAGTACCGACGGATAGAAAGAGACAAATTTCATTCATTAAAATACAATAGATGAATGCGTATGGTAAAAAGAAACAGAGATAACTTTAAATATGTGTTTTTTAGAGGACATTAGTTTTATTAATGGATATTAAATGGAAATTTGTGTATTTTGTATGTTTGAAGATATGAAGTTAACGAAACCATATTACGTTATTATGTACTAAGTTTTAAATAATAGTTTTATTATGAACTAGTGTATTTTGGCAAAGTAATCGATAATATTTATTTTTCATTAAATGTTCACACGCATATTACATGAATAAAATAATAATAAATTTAGTAAATTATAACATAGTAATAAGAATATGGCATTAAGTACTTTATCATTTACAATAACATGCCTGAATTTCACAATTTTTTCAAGTTACGTAATTTGGTTGTATTATGATACTCAATAGAGATGTGATGTGACTATTTATTTTCGTTAAATGACATCAGCTGATCGAAACTGTTCATGGCGAAATTTCCATAAATAACGTAGTTTGTACTAAAACAACTTTGCTAAATAGTTTCATACCATTAACTGAATCCGACCTTCAAATATGACTACACCTTGCTGTTACACCCTGTATAGTATAATATAATGACTCGCTTTGCTGTTCAGAATTATCTGTTGTGTGTGTATTTCAGACAGTAATTAATCTCCAGTTACACCAGTTAATTAAAGACCAAATATTACTTTTGAATGAGATATCCCCGTACTTTGATTTATTGTATTGTTCAATCACAACACCAGTGCTTTTCGTTTCTGCGTGGTTATTGCCATGACTTTGGCTACCTACTATTCCAAATTAGTACGATTACACGTCCTATACGACCCTAAGAGTCGTATTCTAGAACTCTACTCAATGCTCAAGTCAGGACTTGAGTATGATTCAAAGCACTAGAAATCATACTCAAGTCCTTGCCATTAGGGTCGTATTTCCAGTGCTTGAAATCATACTCAAGTCTGCTCAAATCCTGACTTGAGCTTTGAGTAGAGTCCTGGAATACAACCTTTAAATGAGTTATCTCTGGCACCATTCTGGCACTCATTAATTTGACGGGTAGGTACCTAAAATATTCCCTAAGTGCAAAGATTGAATTCTTGAATTTAGTATTTATTCCTCTCGGCTTTTAATACAATATATTTTGAATAGGCGTCTATAGGTAATTATTATAACAGAAATACTTAAATTTGTAATTTATTATTATGTAATCTAACATAAGTAAGTACCTACAATTAATAAAAATTACAAAATTTTTCGATTTTGTGTTCATGTAGTAAGACGTCGCAAGAGACGTGCAAACAAGACGTCCGCCTCGTGCGTTTCGCATCGGCTCGTACCGTCGTCGTACGAGCTCGATACAGATCGCCAAAGAATCTGCCTCATAAGCAGTTGTATACGTTTGATCTGCGGCGACAACAACTCCCGGAGGGCCGCGTTAATGCCGATAACGCCGGCCGCCAACGCAACGTTGAAGCCCGAACGGCAGCGTCGAAATCCGGAAGGCCGCATTGACGACTAAATAATACCAAAGGTGAAAAGGCCTTATTTAAGGAAATTGCCGAGTCGACGCTAGAGCAGTCGCTTTTACGGCGAATCAGTTTTATGTGACTAGTGTGGTAAAACATGATCGTCCAAGCCACTTTTGCGTTGATAAGTAGGAAAGCAACATTACAAATCTCAATATTTTTTAATTTCTTTGTTTACATAGAATGTTGCCAAAATCTATTTTAAATTTTTCTATTTGCCATGAGATTTTCGTCGACCTATATACCTACATCTTAATAATTTGTTGTAATAAAAAAAATCTCCGAGATTTTTAAAAACCTACTAGATTTTTTTAATTCACAGTAAATATTAATTTGTTGCAAGGTTTTATTGTTTGTGATTTTCGTTTTTTCGTTATATGTTAGTATGTTATATACCAGTCGTGTCAGCGGCTTGGTTTATACAGGGTGTTGATTTGCATTCTCGCCATATTTAAGAAATTAATA
>NW_020653850.1:13909659-14009671 GCF_003589595.1 Hyposmocoma kahamanoa
TAGTATAAATAATGCTAAATCATCTAAAAATATTTTAAAAATATTCTGTTCAATGTTCTGGCTAATTGTATTTAGTAAAGTTTTGTAAAATTGTCCCGTAAGTGTAATCACCGCAGAGGACAGTGACCCCGCCACTCGCTTCACCGAGCGATACGGAATCTTTCTCGTTCGCTTATTTACCCATTTTTAAATCATGTTTATGTACTAGTATTGTTATAATTTACTAATTATTTACATGAGTTAGAAAAGTTGACTGAAAAAAGATTTATTGTAATTTAGGTTTGGTACTTACCAACTTTAGGTTCCATGAAAGTAGTGTTAGAAGTACCTAGCTCCACAGTCCACAGTCTCCGTGCCGGAGCCAGCCACAGATATGCAAAGTTTCGTTTCAACTTAGCACATTCTTCACAACAGAAAAAGCAGAAAGAAACCAAAGACGATTTTTGCCCGCAGTTTTTCGACACTCGTAATCTGCGTAAACTAAATGTTTCACATCATGCCGTAAGATCACACTTTATGGTAATGCACATGGTAGCGGTTATTTTTGCACTCTTCTTTACATTACACACAAACCACGTTGAATTTCGTGAGAAACTAGAATGTATGCGCGATGAACGCAGACGCAATACGCAAGGTGGACTGATGATCTTACCAATCACGCGCTCGATACCATTCACCCCCCGTCTCTACTCGTACCCTGCCGCCAAATAGAACTAAAATGCATATTTTCTGCGCATACTGCGCATAGGACCATTGTTCAAATGGTTGCCGGTACCTGTGACACGTGTAGTGCAAGTCAATGACCTTTGGATCAAGCTTGGTTACCGCAATGAAATGATAATTTAGTATAATCTTTTTTTTAATTTATTTTTTTAGTGATTTGGGTTCAGTTTCGGATATAGAATGACATCTGTAAATATGGCGAGAATGCAAATCAACACATTGTATATTTGACTAGCTGAAGTGTCATTGGCCATGAATCGGCTATTACTCAATGAGGACGAAAGTATTCCAATAAAAGGACCTTAAACGATGAAAAAAAAAATGGGGACACTACATGTTTGAGCCCATGAAACCATTAAGGGTATTTTTGGTGCGATTGGAAGGCATTCTCCGACCTCCTTTCGCTCCTTTGGCTATGCCAAAATAGAAGAAAATATAAACGTCATTAAGACAGTCATTAAGACGGTCATTGAGACGAAAAATTGATACGAAATTACGAAACCGCTGCTGTAAATGGAAAACCGCTTATCAGTAAATATTTATAATATTCATTCATCGCAAACAAGGAGTTAACTTTTAACTGCCGCCAGTACGCATCTGCACGTTAAAGGTGAGTGTCACCATTATCACCATTGACTTTTATTAGTAAGTCAATGAGTGTCACCAATATTTTTCCAAAATTACATTTGTTGGTTTTATGGGTCAACTCTTCAGAACGGAAGGAACAAAGTCCACTGCCTTCTTTTAACATCTGAGCCCGTTTAAATTTGTGGCCTTCAAGCCGAACGTTCTGTAAGTTTTCCTAAATTTTTCGGTTTTATTTCAAAATTCTCATCCGCAATACGTAAAACGTATTTGTAGTCCCTGTAACTCCTCTTTTTCGTACCTATAGGCCATTGAGGTCTGGGTTCTACGGCCAATTATCGTATTTCCGCAATATTTTAATATTTCTCCGTATTTTATTCTTCTATTGTTCAATCACAATTTTTCAAATTAAAATTCATAATACCGCTTTGAAAATTTATACGTTTGTAGTACTTAGACTATGGAAACTAAAGGACATGTCATGTTCACATATATAAATGAGCCGTTATATATATATGATGCTTATCGATATTGAAAACATAAACATGTTATTGTCTTTGTTTAACTATTGCGTGGCGTCTTAAGCCAAAACAGATAGCATTACATTGGTCTGTGTCAAACACGGGAATCGAAAATACGTAACGTCATCTTAAATGCCAACTGTGCCCATATCGCAGTACATGAGGTACATGATACGGTTGTCAAAGGGAAGTACATGACATGTCAAAACAAATGTTTTTCCAAGTGTTTTATTGAATTATTCGCTTATATTGTAATAAAATGGCCAAAAATATTGACAGTGAGAACAATTAAGTATTAATAAAAATTCGTCGCTGCAGAATTACGGGATGTGGCATTAGAAAAAGAGAAAATCGACCGAATGTAACATCGTACAGGCACGTGTTATTTTTCCGTCTATAAATCACACACAATCCTGAATATCTCGTGTAATTAAACATATTTAAGTAGTTTATTCATAAATCTTGCCAAGTTTTGCTTTGGTATCTTCAGATTGTCTGTTTGTTTGTATATTTTGATGATTGTTGTTAACGATTATTTTGAGATAGTGTTGTTTTTGGAAGCGTACATCGATATTCTGTTGTTAGAATGATTCACTACGAGGTTTTAATTATTTTATTATTATTATTTTTGCTATTTAAAGTTTACCTACAAATCAAAAAGGAATGGTTGGAAACCATAGGAGTGCCGAATATAAACATTTAATCAAAGACCATCTTCATTTATTCGCTTCATTTTGAAGAGTCACATTTTAAACATAACTTTGAATGTAACTAGATTACATGATAATGCAATTCCATAATTAGGTTTATTGGTAAATAATTTCATATTTTATTTAGATTAAACAAGACTCATTTACTAGGCATTCTCAATTCCTGAAAACAAAATTATCCACTTGTTTCCGATTTTTTCCTACTGACAACTCTTAACTACTAAAAATTCTTATTTTATAAAGCCAGAAATACAATAACCATGTTGGTCCAACGTTGCCGGAAGAAGGCCAATACCCACGTATAGACAGTCTATTTGCCTTGCCTTGCCATCGTTCGGTGTCACTCGTTTCAAAATTTCCTTTATTTATCGCGTCATTACGCACAATTGTACACGATAACCCCGCGTTAAGTGATGCCGAGCGCATTCATTATTTAATTTCCAAATTGAAAGGCAAAGCTCAGACTTTTTGTGTAGGTATTGCGCCTACCCTTGACAACTACAGGGTGTTATATAACACGTTAGTACAAAAGTATGAAGACAAACGCGCTATTGCTATTTCCTATTTAGAAAATAGTATGAACTTAAATCCATTAGGCACAGGTAAGGCGAACGCGTCAAATTTAGAAAGCTTTATTGATCAGTTTTCGACATCGGTATCCGCTTTCAGTTGAACATTAAAGAATTGACCGACTTCATTTTTGTACACTTGGCATGACGCAAGTGGGATGCAAATACTTGTAAAGCATTTGAAATGTCTCTTAACAGCAGCGATGTATTTCCTAAATATGACGAATTTGTATCATTTATTCGCGATCAAACAAAAATATTACAACGTACTACTACAATCACGTCAACGCATCTACGCAGGCAACCATGCTCAACGAAGCCATCTAACCCCCGCGCCTCGCACGCATTTTACGCATATGCAAACGTTATTAGTAAATAACAGTAACAACCCTATTTGCAATTCTTGTAAAAGTAACGAACATGCCAATTTGTATCATTGCGAACCCTTTTTGAAATTGTAGGCAATAGAAAAATATAATATAATTAAAAAATGTAATGGTTGTGTGAATTGTTTAAGGGTCGTATTCTAGAACTCTACTCAATGCTCAAGTCAGGATTGCAATGGAAACACAAGCACTGGAAATACGACCCTAATGGCAGGGACTTGTGTATGATTTCGAGTGCTTTAAACCATACTCAAATCCTGACTTGAGCATTGAGTAGAGTTCTAGAATACGACCCTAAGTATGCGTCATACTTTATCGACGTGTACGTCGAACCCTACTTGCAGTCATTGCAACAAGGCCCATCATAGCCAATTGTGCCGCAGATTGATTGTGCGCTCAAATGTCTCTAATCAGGGATATTACTGTAATGTTAATAAAGGTCAACCTAGACCTCCCGCACCGCTCCATGCTGTACAACTTACGTCATCAGCCGCGGTCGTCCATGCCGCGTAGCCAGCACGTCTACAGCACATTATTTAAGGAAATTTAAACAAAATGATATTCATCAACAATATCATGAAATTATCCGCGACTATTTAGAAAAGGGATACATTTATTTAGCGAAAGACTTGGAAAATGATTCCAGTTCTTATATTATACCACATCACTCTGTTGTTAGAGAGGATAAACTAACGACCAAAGTACGTACGTTTTAGATGCTAGTGCCGCTACATCTACAAACATATCGCTAAATGATTGGCTATATACTGGCCCGAATCTGCAATTAGATTTTCTTGCGATAATTTTTCATGTCCGCTTATTTCCCGTTGCTATAACCGCTGATATACGTCAAATATACTTGAGAATTTTTGTTGCTCCAGAGTTTCATCGTTATCTTCGAATGATATACCGCTTTTCCGATGAAATTAAACCGCAGATTTATGAGTTTAACCGCGTCTGGTTCGGACTTAAATACAGTCCTTACCTTGCAACGCGCACGGTAAAACAGCTTCTATTAGATGAAGGTCCATCTTATCCCGCCGCCGCATTAATTGCTAATCGCAATTTATATATGGATGATCTAGAAACGTCTGTTTTGGATGAATCCACCGCTATTGAACTGTCTCGAGATCTATTGCTCTTTTCTTAAAGGCTAATATATAATATATAATAAAATCATCGGTTGTCCACAGCTGTTGACATTTCGGATAATACTAGTTTAAAGATGTTGGGTTTACCCTGGTGTCCAATAGCAGATGAATTCTCCATAACTGTAAACTTAGACCCGCAAAATGTCGTGACAAAACGTACTATTTTGTCTACAATCGCCAAATTATGGGATTTGGTAGGTATCGCAGCAGTAGTTTTATATGCTAAATTACTGATCAAAACCCTCTGGTTATTGAAACTGGACTGGGATGAAAATTGCCAGAGCACATCTGCACGCAATGGTTACAGTTCAACACTGAGCATCCGCTTTTACAAGAAACATTTTTAACGATTGAGGAAGATGAACATTTTTTTACATTAACTTGCTACTCGCTTCTCCTCTTGTAGTTGTAGTGTTTATATTTCGTTTGAAGAAAATACCGATGGAAATACAAGTCGCTGAGGAAGCCGTTCTAACTTCTGTTCAATCAGTTCATTTCCGCGATGATATACATACGTAACATTCAATGTTATAAAAATCCATCTAAACATATGCAAACATTTTGTCTTTTTTAATGACTAGTCGGTGGTCGTTTAAATAAATCCGAATTAGATTTCTATGCCAAACATCCGATCTTGCTTCCTAACAATGATCATGTTGTGAACTCATTAGTTGACGCTTACCATATACGGTCTTTACACGCTGGGTCGAATTTAATGTTATCTCTTTTGCGTCAAAAGTATTAGATTCTTTCTGGTAGAAATCTTGTCCGTAAAAGATTCCAAATGTGTAATCGTTGTTTTAAGGTCAATCCTACGATAAATTCTCCACTGAAGCGAACGCGTTACTGAAGCGAAACCCTTTCTTCATACCGGTGTGGATTATGCAGTAAATTGTCCAATCATATTGGAAGCCATGGAAAACTGAATATTACACACGCTTCAAATGCGACAAAAATGGAATATCGCAACCAAACTTCTAACTAAAGGCACAATTGTTTTGATTAACATTGATAATGCTGTGTTTTGTTTGATTTCTTGGAGAAAGAAGTATGTTATGTTCGCATTCTCTCAGTTATTTTTTTATCTTTATTTCACTTCACGCTTTTTGTTTAAAAGCTAGAAGAACAAAGAGATCTTTGTCCTTCTAGGCGGGGGAATATTTGAGCCCATGAAACCATTGGGGTATTTTTGGTGAAAGATTGGGAGGCATTCTCCGACCTCCTTTCGTTCCTTTGGTTATGCCAAAACGAAGAAAATATAAACGTCATTGAGACGAAAAATTGATAAAAAAAAAAAAAAAGAAACCGCTGCTGTAAATGGAAAACCGTTTATCAGTAATTATTTATAATATTCATTCGTCGCAAACAAGGAGTTCTAGGAACTTCTAACCGCCCCCAGCTCGCATCTGCACGGAAGTTAAAGGTGAGTGTCACCAATATTTTTCCAAAATTACATTTGTTGGTTTTATGGGTAAATTCTTCAGAACGGAAGGAACAAAGTCCACTGCCTCCTTTTAACATCTGAGCCCCTTCACTCCAAAATTCAAATTCAAAATCAAAATAATCTTTATTTCATAGGTAAGCATTATTACACTTGAAATCGTCACAATGGTTAAACTTTACCGCTCATTCGTAAGGCAGGTGCCCCTGAGAAGAATGATCAAGAAACTCTAGAGGTTGCTCTTTGTAAATAACATTTGTGCACATTCAACATTTACAATATTTTTTTGTTTTGAAACATCATAGATCGAGATTACATCTGTGAGCTGAACGGGTTACTACCACGGATTTTTGTTATCCAAGTACGCAGAAGTTGTATAATAACCTTTAGTATAAAGTTTTTGTTTCACTACAGTTTTAAACCTCTTGAAAGGCAAATTTTGTATAATTTTGTATACCGGAATCTTGTTATATAAGCGTTTGCCTTAACTCTTAGCGGCACAGATTTTTATTACCAAATTAAAAATATTTTTTTGTGTCCTCCTGCTTAATCGGGATTAATTATATGCATTCTTGCACTTTTTTTATAATTCGCATGCTGGGATGTTACGTAGGAGGTGGTCACTATTAGTAACCACCGTGAAGAATGGGTCATAAATTAATTTAAAAAAAGTTTAGTTTTGATCTCCACTGAATTTATGCCAAAAGACATGAGTTCGGAGCTTTGGAGGAGTAAACGTGTTTTGAATAATAAATAAATAAAATTTTCATAAAAATTTAATTTTTCTGATCCTTGAAATATGATTTCCCCTCACGATAGCAATGAGGGACTGCATATTTTGCAGCTCAAATAGATCTAGCAGGTCTTTTTTATCTTCTGCAGCGCTTGGAGAAGAAGCAGTATCTATAACTTAGGCTCTTTTTGGTTTCCTTCACCAGATTCGGACAGTAATTTCCTCATTAGTAACAGCTTTGTAAGAACCTTCTTTCAGTTCCGCATAAAGATTGGTATGGAATGTTTTATGCTTAATGATCTCTTCAGTCCAGAACAATTGGAATTCCTTTATAGGAGTCCGTTTTTTATGTGCAACTAAGCATGTTAGTGCAGGTATGTGGTCTGAAATGAAATGATGTATTCTTTTCATTATAAATTGGTGTAAGCTTTTTTCAATTTTGGAGTGCCCGAGAAGCAGGTGAAGCTTAAGGTAATAGTGGTGGTTGTGAAGTGGAAAACCTGGCTAACGGTACATCATCATCAGGCCAAATTCTTAGACAGGAGTTATCTCCACATAAATCTTCGCCGAGAGGAATTTCGCTGGGTTCTTTCTGAACCTCGTTGATAGTCTGATCATCGGTCTCCGAACCATCTTCACCCGCACTGCTAACATTACCATATTAATATGTTCTTATAAAATATATTCAATAATCCTTCCGGAATACGTCCTTCTCGCCATTATCTAAAATAAATGAAATATAATTTTAGCTTGTATTTCCTACAAAAAACTGTACCCTTAATGAACGGTGGTTACCGCCGGTAACCACTTCATTTATCAATGTATTGCGAGAGAACGACCACAGCTTCTTTGTAAATTTTAACGTAGTTTACACGGACAATCATACATCAACTAAATTTTTACAAAGTTTGTACATAATCATTAATAATTACTTACCAATGAAAAAAAACTTCCGCAAATCAGCTTACTCGAAAATTCCCGATCTTCACTGGCAATATTAGTTACCTAAATGGCCGTCGCGCCACGGCTATTAGACACCATAATTATAAGTGGTGTGTTGTTGATTTAGTCGTAGAATACAAAACCAATAGAAGTCACTTTAGCCAAATATGAGCCTTCGAAGTGGTGGTTACCTCTCGTGACCATCGTGAAGAAAAGAGTTAAATGATTTTTTGACTTTGTGAAGACGACTATGAAGAACAACTAGTTTATTTTTATTCCACGTATTAATGTTATGTCTGTCACTATTTTTCATAAAGAAATTACTATTCCTTTTAACATAAATTACACTTGTATAAATGTACTGTGAGGCTAGTGTAAGAATGTTAATTTCTTTAAACTTATCTCTCAAAGATACGTTGGGGCCCAGATTGTAAATTGCCCTAACCGCACGTTTCTGCAGGACAAAGATTCTGTTGATATCGGTGGCATTACCCCAAAGCAAAATGCCGTATGTCATTAGACTGTCAAAGTAGCTGAAGTAAACCAATCTAGCGGGGTCGATCTGAAAGTTTCCGTATTTTTTTAATCGCGTACACTGCAGAGCCGAGCCGTTTTGATAACTTACTTATATGAGGACCCCATTACAATTTAGCATCTAACATTATACCTAGAAATACAACTGTATGCACAAGATTCCATTTTTCTTTTCTAACTACATTGTTTGTAACCGTCTCTCTAACATTGGGTAATGTAAATTTCACACAATTTGTTTTTTTCTCATTAAGGAGTAGGTTATTGACAGCAAACCAATCAACTACTTTAGATATAGCATTGTTCACATCGTCGTAGGAACATTGGTGCTTTTTAACTGTAAATAATAAGGAAGTATCATCAGCAAACAATACTATCTCATGTTTTATCCACGTGAAGTTTTATGTATTGGGTATTTTTTTATACACGAAATAAAATGACAAATTCAACGTAACATATCGTTCTTAGGTTCGCGATTGTTACACATAGGAAATAAAACTATTTTTCCCGGATTTAAATCGCGTATATTTGTTTTTTTAAACAAACCGACGTTTCGGGCCCTTTACAGGTTCCATGGTCACGGTTCAACGTAACATAATAATGCTGAAATTAGAAACAGAATTACGCAATGGTCATTAAAATAAACAGATTGCGAACTTATTTTTTTAATAAAAATAATGTGTGTGGGATGCAGGCAGATTATAATCGTTATAAAAATATGTTGAAAAATGATGTAATTGAAAAATATCAGAGACCATTAAAGACAAAAAACAGGATATCATGGTTCACACAAAAGATAAACAATCCATATCAAAATCCTTTGTCGATTCGTTCTTTCGTCATGTGCCGTGCGGTAGTGCACAGTATTCAAATTTGAAATTAAAAAATAAGTGATAGTTTATGTAGCTAAACCGGTGTTTGTAAAACACGCCGCGTACACATTATGTTAATTTCATTCTTACTAAGAATGTTAACCTACTTTTTATCCCTATTTCTTGAAGTGCCACGTTTGCATAGATTCGAAGGTATAGTCACTCACTCATAATAGCCACCAGCAAAGTGGCGACTCGTTTAGATTACATGACATTATACTCTGATCTTCATAAAAGTGTCTGATGCAAGTTAGATTTCGGGTCCATTTTGTAATTTCAGCCTGTAGACGTGATGAAGTCTATACGATATAGATATAATAGTTTTGAGGCATATGAAGTGTGCTTCTTGGGGATACATACGATTACTAGAGACACACAAAATGATGTACCTAACTAAACTTCTAACCTACTAACTAACGGATATGTAGTATTTAAATACAGAGGTGTTAAATTTGGTGACAATATATTCTTGCCAAATTTTTCACATGAATCATGATCACTGATTAAAAAAATGGTATTAATTGTCCATCATAAAAGTATTATTGACCTCGTTTCGTGAGACGCTTTGTGTCGAGAAACTGTTTCGACTTGTAACTTTATCATTTAACGGTAACAGATTTTTAACAGTTAACTCTTAGTATGTACAATAGAGTGAATAATGTACTAGTAATTTTCTTTTTCCAGCACTATGTGGCGTTTTGACCATTGGATGCACCTTTGCCATTTCGCCTGTCTCTGGCATTCTCTCGAATTTCCTCGGACTTCGCACAACTACAATGGTAGGCGGTATCATCGCCACAATCGGATTAGCGCTGTCATCTTTCTTCGTGGATAACATTGACGTACTCTGTGTCACATACGGTATTATCTACGGCTTAGGAGCCTCACTCGCTTACACTCCATCCCTAGCTATTCTTGGGCATTACTTCAAAAAAAAACTTGGTATAGTTAACGGCGTAGTTACTATAGGTAGCTCTGTTTTTACTGTAAGTTTGCCGCCCCTTATGGAATATATGATAAATAATTATGGTCTTAGTGGTATGTTCAGGGTGTTAGCTGTCTTTGGATTTGGCATTTTCCTGTGTGGTATATTGTTCAAGCCTGTTGCTATAACCAAACCAGTAAACACCAAAAAGGGTGCCTGGCCATTGTTAAGAATTATTATGGGCGTAGAGTTGTGGAAGAAGAGACGATACACGCTGTGGGCTCTAATAATGCCTGTGGCTTTGTTTGGATATTTTGTTCCTTATGTTCACATAAAAAAATATATTGAAGATTTGAATTTCGAAAATGATATTAATATGAATCTCCCATTGCAAGGTTTAGCAGTAACGTCTGCCATAGGGAGGTTAATTTTTGGATATCTGTCAGATAGGCCCCGTGTCAATAAGATTATGATTCAACAAATTATGTTTTACACAATCGGCACGTTGACAATAATGTTGGCTTTTGCTAAAGCATTTTGGGTAATAGTGTTAATAGCTTTGGGTATGGGAGTATGTGAGGGTGGTTTCATTGCTTTGATAGGACCAATAGCTTTTGAGCTGTGCGGCTGCAAGCACGCCGCGGAAGGAATAGGTTGTATGCTGGGTTTGGCGGCCTATCCTCTTTGCTTCGGCCCTCCCTTGGCAGCTCACCTATATAGTACGACATTAACTTACACCCTACCGTTCATTTTATCCGGCATCACACCGATTGTAGGAGCAAGTTTGATGTTTTTAATTTACTTCCAAAAACGTAAACCAAACCAAACCGAAACAAACGGACACGCAATATCTTTAGAACGAGCATAGTGTTAAAATTTTAGATCTTTATAAAGACACCTACGGCGGCGGCGATTATGTTTTTAAATTGTACGAAAAAATATATTTAGTCATCTTTTGAATAATGTGCTTATTTACATAGTGCAGAATAACGGTGGGCACACTTTTAACAACAGTGTTCCATTCGTATTGATTTTGGACCCTGATTTGCATTACTAAAGAAGGTTTTTAGACTGATTTATTTACCTGTGCATTTACATACTAACTCCGTGAAGTCTATCAAAATGATAGATAGCGAAAAATTAACAAGCTTAGAGAAAACCTATGCTCCCTTGCTTCTTAATTAAAAATATGCATTTTGTGCAATTTTATAAAAACTGCCTTGGAAAAGATTGAGAAAACATTTAAAGTGGGAATGATATACGTCAATTAATTAATATTCTTAGATACATGGCGGCTTCAATATGAAGTTGTTTAGATCTTTATCGTGAGTAAAATAAAATTGTGATTGCGAAAATGAATGGTGCGTATTTAGTGTAGATAATGTAGGTATAGGAATTATTGTAGATGGTAGTAAGTAATGCATCGTTGACTCCAAAGTTATTCATACAATTTCCTGACATAGTAGTGTATATTTTGACGGAGAAATATCTCTGAGATGGAATTCGAGATGAAAAATGCAAACAAACTACCATCACTGTCAAAGTGACACTTCATAGATTTTCAAACATTTTTATCAGATTTGCCTATTAACAGATTCTATTTTGATTAGATCAGTAACATATATTATTGCAAAAAATACTCTTGTCGGTTAAATAGCATAATTAATAAAATAGTATTTAGAATCAATAAAATTATTCTTCTTTCTTTCGACATAAATGTCCTAACCGTAACCTAACACAATCAACACTCGTTCCTAGCAACGTTATCGAACTATCTACTACTACTAGTAGGTATGTTTTCCTTT
The DNA here is from genome assembly GCF_003589595.1 of Hyposmocoma kahamanoa. Taxonomy (NCBI): domain Eukaryota; kingdom Metazoa; phylum Arthropoda; class Insecta; order Lepidoptera; family Cosmopterigidae; genus Hyposmocoma; species Hyposmocoma kahamanoa. The sequence goes on from NW_020653850.1 coordinate 13,921,554, forward strand.
TCACAATCTCGAGCGTGTCATTCCCTTATATATTGCCTCCTGATATTCGTTTTGTCCTGGAGTGATTTATATATTATCAAAAGCTTATTACAGGCATTTATTTTTGTCGTAATAGTAAAACGCTCTCTTACGTCATCTATTTATAAGCCATTAAAAACCATACAAATAAAATGGGCAGCTAAAGGTTATATATCTCCGAAATATTGTCATTAGGATACAGTAAGAGTGCTCTAAAAAAATTACATTTTTACCATTTAAACATATTATCTTCTACATACTTACTTTTTAAGAAAAAAAGGAATTTTTTTACTTCTTTTCAAATTTGCAATATCATTAAAAAAATCTATTGAAATGGTTTTCACCTTTGTTTACCTTTTTGATCTTGAATTCCATGGCAGAGTATAAATTTACATCTGTTTAATATTTTCAAGATGGTTGCTTACTTACCTAATTTTCATTTTATTGTCTCCTTTATGTTTCTCAAAGCCAAATTTCCACTTATAATGTTACAGCCAAAGTACAATAAGTTACCGATTTTAGTTCCTATTTAATGTTAAACATAATGTATGTTTTAGGTATCTAAGTTTAATATTATAAGAAGTCTATTAGTGGAAAGAAAATAAAAACAAAAACGACAATAACGATTGACACCTGAGGCTCCTCCAATATAACATTGGGTTTAAAAATATATGATTTTAGTAATCGAATAAAATTATAACTTACAATAGGTATAGGCAGAAGGTGTACCTAAATACGTATAAAAAATATTTACATTCTGTTTCATGACTTATCGTTTTATCACAAGTATGTACAGGAAATAGAAAGCCAAGAATAAAACAATTAGCAGGTATATTATTTAATTAAATACATAGTGATCGTTTTTTCATTGTTTTCATAAAAATGTAATATATTTAAGGACATGTATAGCAAGAAACGCATTGTGACTAGATATGAGCGCCGATAATAGACCAACCGGCGGCGGCGCGCCGACAGAAAAGTGTTGGCGGCGGCGTTTCGGCGGCGCGAGCACGACCCTAAAACGAATTTGTATAACGGTGCTTGTTTTTACAAATACTTTTTCAAAGGAAAAAATAAAATAACGTATTTTCTATAGTAATCAAATTTATTTTTATTTATTTTTTATTATTATCAGTTCGATCAGGCGCTCCGATCGTATGCACGCGCACGCTTCCGTATTGTGTATGCGTAGTGAAAATGCGACGCCAGAAATTGACAAATTAATTTTCTAAACAAAACATCTTTAAATATAAAGTCATTAACTAACTTTTGTCGCCCATCTAGGTATGCCACCTCTGCTGAGGCCGGACGGCACGCTAGCCTATACTGCAGAACACAAGGCAAATCTTTTTGCAAAGAATTCGCGTCTGGATCTCATCTTACCTCGGGCTGGCTGCACTATGGCGCCAATTTGCATACGCCAACAAGAGGTACTTAGAACTCTGCGGAATCTAGACCGAATGAAGCTAGCGGGCCAGATGGAATTCCAACACTAGTCCTACGTAACTGTGCGCCTCAGCTGTCTCCTGTTCTCACACGCGTACGCACAGGCTCTCTTTTGAGACTGGTGTAGTTCCCTGACTAGACTTGTGGTGTAGTAGTGGAAGTTTGCAAACGTGCAACCTGTGCCGAAAAAAAGAAGCAGAGCCAACTCTGTCAACTATAGACATATCTCAGTCACTTCCATACTCTGCAAGACTATGGAGCGTCTACTCAACCACCGTCTCCTGTTGTACCTTGAAGACAACGACCTCCTCAGTGATCGCCAGTATGGATTCCGACGATGGCGATCAACTGGGGATCTTCTTATGTATGCCTGTCACATGTGGAGCGAGGCTATAGAAAAGCAAGGTGAAGCACTTGCAGTGTCTTTGAATATTTCTAAAGCCTTTGACAGGGTCTGGCACGCAAGCCTTTTCAGTACGCTTCCCTCTTATGGGCTTCCCACTGACCTTTGCAATTGGATCTCGGATTTCTTGAGCTAATGTTCGAGTGGTTTCAGAAGGCTACTCTTCCGAACATATGGCGATAGATTCCTTAAGGTTCCGTACTGTCTGCAACTCTCTTTCTGCTGCATATCAACGATATGTTAATTCCAGGTATCTTTGCGTATGCTGATGACAACACATTGTAGATAGGTACTTGACCAATGCAAGGGAAAGTCATTTTCTGGCGTCGCCATTTTCACATACACAATGCGGAAGCGTGCGCGTGCATATGTTCGGAGCGCCTGATCGAACCGAACGGCACGCCGGCACGGCGCTCATATCTAATTGTGACACTAAATCACTAAATGGAATTTTGCTTGTAACATACATACGATTATTTTTTTTAATCTGAAAGTTAAAGAGTTTCCTTCTAATACCTATCTATTGTAAAATATTGACGACTTAACCTAAAGTGATATTTCAATACCTATCGGTAGTCCATTGGCCCTATAACCGTAATAGGCGCCCCAGCACGAGCTGAATTGTACACCAAATTCATGCGTATACGACAGAGTTTAATATTGTCTTTTTTTCGGTTGCCGATTTAGAAATTTTTATAGTTTTGCATTATTTAGTGTGCATGTTACGATTCGATTTTTATGAAGATCGATTCAAATGTATACGATCTAGCGGTTTTTTGTATCGATTAATTTCAATGCGATTTTTATGTAAATCCATTAAAGAATAAGGCGAATTGAATCGTCTAGATCATATTCATAATTTAAATATCATAGACTCTTTCTGAACCCCTGTTTTATATTGGCCTGCAAGAAAAGCAGTTTGGCAACATCTAAGTACAATTTTGTACAATTAAAATTGTACCCTTACAATATTTGACGATTTTCGCTACTTCTGTGCCATCTGAGAACGTCTTTTCTCACTGGCTATCACTTTAAATAATGAAATAAAAGTCGGTTACGTTACGGTGGGCTGTCTTTTGTTTTTTTTATCGAAATTAATTTTGAAACGATTTTTATGACATCGATTCAAGAGCATACCAATCTATGGATCGATTCAGAGGCATATGTTCCATTATGATCCAAAAAATCGATTTAAAGAAAGTGATCGTGCATCCCTTCTTTGCATTGTAAATTTTACACAACTGCGTGCATTTTGCACTTCACTGCGCCTGTGCCTATTACTTCTTTCGCACTTTGCTGGTAACATTCTTCACGACTTAATAAATAATCATATTCTACATATATAGCTTTATTTTTAAAGTACATATATTTTAATATATTTACCTTAGATATCTAAGTACCTAATTTTTTCTTAAAAATGCTGTGATATGACATCATAATCATTAATATTAAGAAATGTAGGGAACTTATTCATTCATGAGCTCAACGTGTTTGGAGTGGTTACAGGTTACTTACCACGGTATGACATTTCATTTCTCTTACCTACTATAAATCGACGTCTTAGAGTGAAAACCTCGTATGAGATTTCTATGTAATTTTTCAGGACGAAGATAAAAACGTGGTGTAAAATGTAGTAAACGCGATAATGTTTGTAGTTAGCATTATAATTAGTTAAATTATACCTCTTTCAGATATTACATTACTTTAATAATATATTTAAGCAAGAAGTTTATAAGTTTTTTTTCAACAAAAATCAGTAAAAACGAGCTATGTGAAAACGCGTATGCGAGGTTTTCACTGTAAGGGTCGTTTTCCAGAACTCTATTCAATACTCAAGTCTTCGCCATTAGGGTCGTATTTCCAGTGCTTGAAATCATTCTCAAGTCTGCTCAAGTCCTGACTTGAGCATTAAGTAGAGTTCTGGAATACGACCCTAAGACGACGAAATGTCAAAGCAGTTTACCGCTCCATGGCATGACACTAATATTTTAAATTACATTTGAAATAAAGGGAGTAAGAATAAAAAGTCATATGTTTGTAATAATTTTATATCTATAAAAATATAGTAAGTATTTACTTAGTGAATAACCATGAAAGTTTTTAAATCTGTCTATGTTTGGAGTGTTCGTTTAGTTTCATATTTATGTTAATTTTCATTTAAACTGATACGAATTATGTATGTTATTGCTATATATATACATTCTGTTAAGATTTTGTTGCACTATATTTTACTTAGTAATACCTAGCTGGTAATAGTCATATTTTGAGAACCTATTTAATTACGTGATTTAATTACCTGCACACTTTATTGTGAAGTACAATATTTTTACCATATGTACCGTACTATTTCAGAATATCGTATTTTAAGAATTAGTTGCCTTATAGGAAACTTGAATTTTTATTTAAGAGATGCAATAGCTATTTACTCTTATATGATTATATTATGTACAATATACAAACGTATACAAGCGCAAAAAAATGTCGCCTCGCTGTTTTTATTAGCATTTAAAAGAAATTAAAAACCTATGTAAGATCATAATAAATATAAAGACAATACAAAATAGATGCTTGACTTGTTTTTAATTAATATTGTTGTTTTTATTTAATATAAGTAGGTAGCTACCCAACAGAAAAGTCTGGTAGCTTGATGGTTTGACTGTGGGTGGGTGTGCGTGGGTCCGAATCCGGCTCGCACTTAGTGAGTTCCTGTTCCTGAGAGGTAATTTGAAATTTATCATGAGATTTTTGGTAAAGGAAACGTCGCCCTGAAACTGCACATTGAAGAAGGTTCACAACCCTCGGAAAACGTGTGAAGTCATATAGATACATATTCCGGATCAGGAGAAAAGGCCTATCTACCTAATGTTTTGCAGAAATTTATCTCGACAATGCGGGGTATGAGTGTGTACGTTAAAAAAAATTGTTAAAGTTACAGTAAGCTTCAATAATCAGATTTTCTACGATAGAATTCATATTTGACGTTTATTAACTTAAAAACCACAAAGGATTTTACTACGTTATTTAATAGCAGTGCCCGTAATATGCTGTTGACTTACAATCATTCATCAAATAACACAAAAGCCACAACAGTCTATAGTTGTGCTCATCGTTCTATGATAAATAAAGTAGGTATTAAAAGTTTATTCACATTGAAGCGTTGACCTACCAACAATTTTTTTTGTTGGTAGGCCAATGCATTTAAGTAAATATTTTTTAACATTTTTGTTTCTAAAATTAAAAGAGAAAATTAAGTTTTTTTTTTAAAAGAACAATTCCAAAGGTGAATGAAAAAGTTTAAAATATATATTATATTGAACGTAATTATACTACTTAACATCAAAAATATATTGTAACTATTATTTTTGCCGGAAAAACCTACAACGTTTTAAAATTCATTTAACTCCGAATTTTAATTTTGCTGCTTAGGGCAAAATTTATACGAAACGACGTATTTGCAATAAAATTAAGTAAAACTTTGTTAAATATAAGACACTTGAGAATGACGAATTTAAAAATTGAATTTCCTGCACATTCAGTGAGTCATGACTTCTTGCCCATGACAATGGCTGTTTCACACCTTGTGACTTCACAATTTTTTACTCGTAGAATTATAATGAATTAAATTACTTCTTTAATGTTGTAAACCTTAAAGAAGTAATTTCTCCTTAGTTCATTCACTGGATGTTTAGAAAAATCTATTCTCCATAATTTTTATAAAGGTACCTAATGTCAATCCATATTCCAAAACGTGTGTGAGTTCGCGTTAAAACTACAATGGACTTGGTAATACAATAAGGAAATAATAATAACTTGGTAAATAGTTTGGTAACTATTTACCAAGTTATTAAAACATTAGCATCAAGTAAACACAACTTGTTTCTACGGGTTCTGTGCAAAGAAGTAGAGTGCGAATTAAAAATAATGTACCACAGAAACATTCCGTGAACGTTATTTTTTTTCTTTATTTATTCTTTTTTTTTCCGTTATTTCTCTACGTGTTTCGCGATAAGCGTTTAGCCACTTACAAATTATTTTGACTAAGTTATTTTATGGTTTACTATAGTAACGCAAAATTTAAAAGCTAAAATTTTGCCTGTTTCGGATTCGTTCATTACTATATGCAGGTGCGTATAGTTTTTCGTGAAAGACGTTATGTGCATCAGCATCAAGCAACAGACGTTGCTTTGATTTTAATAAAGATATGGTTGGTGAAGGTTCGGAGAACTCGAGGCAAGAAAGTATAACGCGGCGGAGATGGGGCGGTAAAAAAAACTGTGTGGAATCCAGAAGAACAAACTGATGAACTCACAGGTGCCTCCGGATGGCGGATATAGAGCCTATGTCGTTGTCGCTTCTTTCTGCACCAGTGGGCGCATATTTGGCGTAATGAACTCAACAGCGTTATTATACCTTGTACTTTTGAAACGATTGCAGTCTCAAAATGTCGATGAAACTAAAGTCAAAGCTTGTAAGTAGATTAGTGTATATTTTTATTTTATTTTTCGATCTATTACGTGAAGTTTTGATTTAATGTCATTTTATTTTACTTAAATGCTTGGTATAGTTCATGTGTATAAAAGTGCCCATTTCGACATCTCTACCTGCAAAATTAGATTTTTATTTATGTGCTTCGAAGCGCGTTTAAATATTTGTTATGTATAAAGGCAATATAGGTTCCTGTTTATGAGTATCTATACCTACATAACGAGTGCGAAACATTTACAGGCAAAGGAGGGCTCTTGTTTTGTAATAACAGTTTATCTGTAGAGCTCTTCAAATAACTTGCAAATGAACGCAAGGATAAAATACCCAAAAGCGACCTTTTGTAAAATACCATCAATCAATATACAAGTTCATGAGAAAATCTTCGTTATTGTTTTATGTCGCAATTGAAATGTTAAACGTGCCAATCAATATAATACGTCAGTTATTATAATTTTCTATTCAATACTAGTTACAAAATTAGTTAAATTACACAACAAAATGCACAAAACAATGCGCTGATAGATAACACCGTTCATTGTTTACGAAGTTTGGTCGGCACATAAATGCTTTGACCGATTTTTAAAAAATAGATATCTACATCGCGATATCTATGCATGTAAGCATTTAGTAAGAGCCCAATGAGTGAGCTTCAATCTAAAAAAAAGTTAAATAGGGTTGCTCTTCACTATTATACACACACTTAACTACCATGTGGGAGTTGTCGGCATTTACCTACTAATGACAGTAATTGTGTTAATAGGCAATCGACACATTTCCGCAATTTGAGAAGTCTTGCGTTCAAAAATTATAGGTATACTTATTTACTGTCTCTACATTATAATAGCTTTACATTTCCATACTTAACAAATTTTTTATGTTTGTGCATATTGATGAACTTAATATATTGATTATCACCTAGAAAATAACTGGGAAACTTGACAACGTATAGCTAGAAAGGAGAAGACATACGAAAAAGTCGAACTTGTTGCTATTGTCAGCTAGCTTTTTTTACTTGTAGAGTCGATGATGTGTTGTTATGGGGTGTACCAATATTAACAAATCGGTTTGCCGATTTTCCTAAATAATACCCATTCTATGGGAACATTTTGTACGTAATTATGTTAATAACGGTGTGCACTTGCCGGCACTCGAATGGCACTCAAAGTCACTCGCAGGCACTCCCAGGTCCTCAAAGGCACTCGCAGGCACTCGCAAGCACTCGCAAGCACTCGCGGGCACTCACAGGCACGCGCAAGCACTCGCGGGCACTCGCAGGCACTTGCAAGCACTCGCGGGCACTCGCACCTAACTTAAGTAAAGACTTCAAAACATTTCCACTATATCTGGTGGAGTCGCAGCCTTACAATCTGAACAGAATATTACAAGTGTTGCGCAACGAATGCTCGGTTCTCCTCCCTCACCGCTGTAATGTTCGCTTTTGAACTGTTACATTACAAGCGAATGCTCGCAGTGAAGGAGCGCCCTTTTTTATTTATGTAGTACCTAAATGGATACGTAAACGCTGAAGGTACCTAGCTACTTAACTTAGAATATATTTATTTCGATTGACGATCTCCTCGGTGCAGTGGTGCAGCGCTTTTCCTTGTGCGTTCGGGCTGAACCAAGAGATCTCGAGTTCGATTCCCGGTAGATACAATTTGGGAAACCAACGTTTCTAAATCTGGATGTTCTGTGTAGTGCGCCGGAGTTGGTATAGTTGCTGTAACGTGTGATTTATTAATTAAATACATTGCAATTTACAAAAGGATGGGGAAACTTATACATATTATTATTAACACACAAGAACTTCCTTTTATGCAGCTACATTTAATAAATTTTATGCATTGCCTAATGCAAGTTCAGCATTGTATAGAATATCTAGTCCAAATGTATCATAGAGTTTATTTCATATATTGCCGATAACATCTAGATATATATTTGTTTCTTCATACCTACCAATGCTTACGGCCCTTTCCAGTTTCCATGTATTCCCAGTCTGCGGTGACCATGGGAATATACGCGATTTATACCCGAAAAAATGGTTTCGTTCACTCAAAGACACTCGCAGGCACTCAAAGCACTTGGAAGCACTCAAAGATACTCGCAGGCACTCAAAGGCATTCGCGGGCACTCAAAGGCACTCGCGGGCACTTAATGGCACTCGCGGGTACTCAAAGGCACTCGCACGCACTCGGAGGCACTCGCACGCACGCCTTGCTATCTCGCACATCTCTGATGGAATCGCAGCCTAATCGAATCTTGGATGTTATATTACAGGCGAATGATCGTCGGTCAAGGAGGTACTTTGTAATGTAATACTCAAAAACGAATCTTGAATGTTACATTACAGACGAATGCTCGTCGGTGAGGGAGGAAGTTTGTAATGTAATGCCCGAAAACGAATCTTGAATGTTACATTACAGCTGGCAGGCGAATGTTCGCGGTGAAGGAACGCCCGTAGGTATCACATTAAGCTACACATTGACGGATCTTGATCCGTTGCACCGAAGGCGACATTCGAACAGAAATGTATAGTTTGGTGTGCTGTTGACTAACTTTTTACGTAAGTTGACGATTGCATTCTTAACCTATTAATTTTAATGTGTTATTTCAAGTTATATTGTTCACGATCATCGGTTGCAGTAGCAACTACACGTTTCCCCTGTTTAAATATGAGGTTAATATTCGGTTAATATATGCTGGTAGTAAATTTTAATTACCCGTTGTACCTATTTCTTGATAACAGTCTGTGCATGTCGGTGTCAGTATGTTGTAACCATACTGAACTAATCAATTTAAAGTTTACCTGAACGGTTTAGTCACAAGGTTAATATTTGAAGTGACGTATTACCGTGATAATGTGTTTCACAATAATAGTAATTCTGTAAAACTGATTCCCCAGCTGGGACTTTAGAAAATAACAAATGTGATTGATAGTGTCTTATATGTAGCTTAAAGGTAGGTAACATATAGACTACAATTCTTACTTCTAGACCATTTATTTTGTATGGTACTCCCTATTTTTACATAATTTTAATCGAATTAAAATTAGTTTTGTATTTCTTTTTCTTCTTCTCTTTCTTCTGCATAGTTCAATATTTTTAATGCAAAAATAATTATGTATCTATGTAAAATTTTCACGAAGGTTTTATTTTTAATAATTTTACTTGTACGTGAGTAGATAAGTTATTTTTTTCTACCACGTTCCACTTTTTATGCGAATGCTTCTAAACTAAAAGAAGGCTAATGTTTTGTAAATATAATGAAGTAATCTGATGCGCGCAATTACTAATAATTAGCATAAAAGTTGTTAGCCTATATACAAGGTGACAGGTTGAACGAGAGAAATATTTAGAAGCGAATGTAGAGGCGAATGTGCATTCGGTATCGGTGTCAACCCATACCAAATATTTAAAAAACATTATTTACATATTTTTCTCTAAGGAAAATACTGCCTCTAACATTTTGTAATACTCTGCGCAAGATCGGACATGCCGCGAGTGCCCGCTACCCTTACCGGCTTTTGCGCACAAAAATTTAGTACTCTTTAAGTCGGAGGGCTTGACACGCGGGAGTTCAATTTCCTACCGCTCAGCTGTTCTGTTTCATAATAATATAGTAACCCAAATAAAGAATGTGTTAGTATTTGGCACATAATTAAAATGGCACAATTTTTTTTTTCTTATGTTTAGGGGCGATTCTTTTTACATATTCGGATTAGATATTAGCTACTCTTTTGCCTCTTTCAATATTTATCTCGTTCAACCTGTCATTCTGTATACTTCCACTGATGGCCACAGGCCTCACCTCACAGTGGGCTTGGTCTGTTGTTCCCACGTGGGCCCAATGTGGATGGGCAACTTTACACACATCACTAAAATGCTTTACAGATGTGTGCAGGTTTCCTCATGATGTTTTCTTCCACCGAAAAGCTCATGGTAAATTTCGAATTAAATTTCGCATATAAATTCCGAAAAACTCGGAGGTGTTCAAACCTGGATTCGAACCCACGATCCTCTTGAGAGACTATTAATTTACTAAAAGTGGGCGCACAAAAAAAGGATGTATCTTATCCGCCTAGACCAAACAAATGCTTAGTTTACTTTGTAGTCAGTTTTATTTGAGGATTATTGAGTTATGAACAATTAAATAACACACAACACTAAAATACAAAACGTATGTAGATAAATAGGTATTTTTAAAGTTTTTCCTGACCTGCTCAAGTCTATTTCCGCGTTAGTAATTGTGGTGAGTTCACTGTCGTTAGCAATCATGTCGCATGGCAAGTTGTACAGCGCCATTAGCGGTCACGATATCCATGGTCACAATCACAAGAGGTCACAACTTTCGTACACGACTATTTTACAAGATCGCTACAAGTGATATAGAGGTAGTAGTACACAGACAAGTTATTTGCGATATGAGTATGGTACTAGGGTGGTAGCGGTTATGTAGTGTCTATTAAAAACTCATAGTTCATACATATTTATAATACTCGCATAACAAGTGTGGTAGTAACAGGCTTGTATGTGTGCAAGGTCTCTGCGCCTTGTACAGACGCACACATTCACATAAACTTACGGTGCACTCACGTTGCATAGTGCGGATCGTCACACGCGTCATTCATTATAGAATTGAAGTGTTCGCTCGGTGTTTAAAAAATGACATGAAATAGTAGACGTGTTTATTGTTGTGTTTGTAGTGGTTTAAACGACAGTGACTCAAATCCAAAATTGTTCAGCATTTTATTTCTATTTCATAACCATACTCCCATAATCGAGACACCAATCCGTGAATGCTGGTATAAAAATATCAATACGTTAGAGCTGCATTTAAAAAGTAATTTCAATATATCACAAGAATACTATGATTAAACACTTTTTTTTAATTATGTTTATAACCTGTAGGCACCTCTAAAATAATAATATAACAACTCTACGCTCCGAGGGAAGTGTAGGCATTTGACGCACCGAATAGGCGGGAGTTGCCCTTCTTGTCTTACTAACAAACTATTATATGTCATATGACGTTGTCATATAGTGTATTTTGTTAATATCGCAGGCAACTTGATTCTTCAGTATTCTTCTTTATTCAAATATCATGAAAGTCAATAAATTTCCGTTTGGTGCGGTCGATACGAAATATTTACGCATTCGGAGGCATTCCGCTTTCGAGAAAAATTTGTTAACTCGCACATAAAAATGGCTTTAATAGAGTTGTCTGCTTTGTCTCCATGAGGCTTTTATTGACTACGAGGTGTAGTCTTTCGAAAGAGATTCAGAATCCATCTCCAAGCGGCCATGATTTTTAAGTGTCCTATACGCTTAGGAGGTGTCCTCTCTTCGGATCCGTTCTGACCACCACTTCCGAAGGAGTACACTCGCATTTCCACTTCTTCGTATGTCGGAGTATTGGTCTTTTGAGTGGCCCATCGAAGAGGTTTTGTCAATCTGTTGAATAATTATTTATTAGGTATTTAATCAGTACGGAACGTACGTAACGTAACGTAACGTTGTTTGTGTCGCGATAGTTTTCTTACGAACATTATAGTAGGCAATATCGAAGAAAAGAGAGACATAGGAAGACCTAGACGAAGTTATTTAGATCAGATAAAGGAAAAAGTTATGGTCGTATCGTATTAGGAATGTGAACATAGATGGTTTATCGATTATCTCACCGAAAGAGAAATAAGAAGAGAAAGAATCAATGGATCTGATATTGGCGTGATTGCCTGGAACATTTATTTCATTAAAATGGTCCCCTTTATTAGTTAACAGGTGATATACTTTTGAGGTTAGTTATTAAACAATCATTACTATACTCTAGCTGAATTCGACAAAGAATGTTTAGTAACAAAACATTTTATGATATTTTATGATATTAAGTGACGGGACGAACAAGTCTTGTGCCCGATGGCAAGCTGCACGCCTGTCCATAACAGTTGCAGTGCCACTCAGAGCTTTAAATCGCAAAGATCTGAGGCGCACTACCACTGCTCCCGTCACCCCGAGACCTAAGTTGACAAGTCCCTTGTGCCTGTAATTTCACCAGCACCCTTAACTTTCAAAACTGGAACACAGTAATGCTGACATTACGGCTTGGCGGCAGAAATAGGTAAGATGGCAGTACTTCCCTGGACGAACTCTTGCTAGGCAACCAATGATGGCATAGGAAAAGAACATTTTTTGTCAATGCTAATTATTTAGGCTAGCTCTATCCATGGTCTGCTGGCGGAATGGGTTTGTAAATAGGTAAGTAGGATATTGAGTTACATAACCCAGGTAATTTTACTTCTACATAGAAGTAAAATTACCTGGCCAATTATTATAAAGTTTGCAAAGTACCTATTAATACGTATGATTCATGAATAAAATAATAGGTTTTTACTATGTTACGAACATTTATTATTTTATCTACACACATATCATAAACCCTCTATGATGTGTTCAAAAACCGCAAATTACAACCAGCATAAAAATAAACTGTTTTGTTAGAACAAATATCTGTGTGTGTGTGTTGATTTGACTTCAAATTCTAATATCAGTCCAGATGAGGTTTTATTGAAAATGAAATGTCAATAGCAAAACAATTTTGACAAATTTCACACGTTACTTGATATCGAACGATAATAATATTTCTTTATTGCACAAATAAATGACATTGAAAATTACAAGTTACAAAGGACATATACAAAGATGAGCTTATCTCTAGAAGAGATCTCTTCCAGCCAACCCTAGCAGTGGTGATTAAACTAAGTCTGCGGGACATTATTGTGCAATACATTTGTTAAAATTCAAATGGAAATATAATTATTAATGACAACAATATAAATATGGCTAAAACTTTACATACCTACATAAATACGTACGTACACAATATATAGGGCGCACTATAAGTTTACGGAACTGGCCACTTACATAAACAATATTTTAAAAAGTAATTACAACATATGAAAATGGAACTATTTGGCTGTAGAATACAGTTTGTTTCATCCATCGAGTATTTAACCAGAAATAGAGACGAAATGTCATTTAATTTGTTTGAAAACTATTCTCCCATATCATTACCGTGACACTTGCGCTCCGATTGGCTAGCCCGAGTTCGAAACAATTCAAAACAAAGTCACTGGGTGTCAACGGTTTCACTTCAAATCAACCAGTTAACTTGAGCTTTGCTATAATGGCCGAACTTGCAATACATATATAATATTTAATTACCGATGAAATGTGATTCCGTTTGTTTTGTAATTAGATGTTTTGCTATTTTTCCCACACCACCGAATTGAACAGCACGACATTGTTAGAAATATTATCTTTATTACAATAAATACAGAATATTTTTTGGAATATACGGAGACGTACACACAGGTCAGTAGTTGGCCTGTCTATATTTCAGTGCAAACGAGAGTTGATACTTATAAGAGCTGTATCGCTAATGTGTTACCAGGAATATATGACCCTTATTTCGACTCTATTTCTGGTTATATACTCGATTGTTTCATCTGACTGTCACTTATTTTTACGTTGTGGCGTCATTTTAGAAATTGGTTGTCTGCATCACCATGGATTTAACTCGTGAAAAGTTTCGTAGTATGATTTTCTACGGCTTTAAGTGTAATTTAACAGCTCGGCGGAGCTTCGCTCGGCTTTAAACTGCTTTTGGCGATGAAGCACCACGCAAGACGACTATTTATAGCTGATTGGCAGAATTCGAACGCGGTCGTGTGAATCTCAGTGACGAATTTCGTGACGGCCTCTCGTCCACTGCTGTGAACAACAAAAACATCGATGCTGTGCGCCGTGTGATTAAAACAGACAGGCATGTGACATACCATGAGATTCGGGCATCTTTACGCATAGGCATGAGTCAAACACATCAATACTACACAAACATTTGGATGTTGGAGAGCTGTGCTCTCGGTGGATCCCACACAATTTGACTGAGGCTCAAAAAATGGATCGCGTAACTTGGTACAATGCCATGCTTACCAGATTCAACGAAGTGGCGTCAAATTTGGTGTGGGACATAGTAACAGGTGACGAATCATGGATTCATAGTAACAATCCCAAAACAGAACAGCAATCGAGCGTATGGGTCTTTCGAGATGAACCGAAACCAACCAAAGTGGCGCGCGTGCAAAGTACCACTAAGTGGATGATTGCTTTTGATAAATTTTTGAAGGTGAACAACGTTGACCTTATGAGCCATTCCGCGTACAGTCCCGACCTGACACCTCGTGACATTTATTTATTCCCAAAAAATAAGAACCAGTTACCCGGTCAACGATTTTCATCACCTGAAGAGCCTGTCGAAGTTCATGAAAAATAAGATTCAGAGATTGTCACGGAGGTGTGGCATTAATGTTTTCAAAATTGATTCATTCGTATGAAAAAGTGCATTAACGCTAACGGGCAATATTTTGAGAAACAATAAATTCATTTGTGACCATTTATATTATTGTTTTCTTATTCATTCCGGAAACTTATAGTGCGCCTCACGTATATATTATTATCAAAATAAATTATTGGTTTATAAGTATTATGTTACTGATTAACTTCCGAGTTTAAGTTTCTCTTAACGCAAATAAAAAAATTTGCGTTTGAATGATGCAACCGATGGACTGCCACGAATGCTAGCGGGTAATTTATTCCACATACCTACGAGCTGCACTAACTGTAAAGAAATAGTGGAAAAAATTGGAATTGGATTGGGGATATAAAACTGTTCTAGTGTCATAGGTTCGTATTGGGCGAGAAGTGGCGGGTAAGTGAGTAAAACGGGAGCGTAGATAGTGAGGAAGCTGAGGGTAGTGTAGGATTTTATATAGAAGCCAAAGTATGTGCAAATCTCTTCGAAGTCGGTTAGGAAGCCATATTAATTTAGATCGAAATTCAGAAATATGATCATATTTACGCAGACCAAATATAAAACGTATTGTCAGATTCTTTAGGCACTCCAGTTTGTTAAGCAGCTCCTCAGTTGCACCCAAATAACAAACATCAGCATAGTCAAGAAGAGGAAGTAGTAAGGACTGAGCAAGCATGACCTTGTTTTTGAACAGCAAGAAATATTGAAGCCGCTTAAGACAATTATAAGCAAAGTGTATACGCCGACTTCTTTACCTGTGGTCTCCAGGACAATGTGTGGTCAATTATTAGGCCACGATTCTTTGTTTTATCTGTATATCCAAGGTTCACTCCATCATACGAAACCTTGGGGTGATTATTAAAGTCCAACCAGCAATACAGATATATACGGACTTATTAGATCATAACAAGAGACAAATGAGAAAAGTTTTTTTTAACAGTGCTTTCAAGGACCTTGGACAGGAATGGTAAGATGGAGATAGGACGATATTGGGAAAATGCCGTAGGGGTAGCAGATTTAGGAATGGGAATGACGTGGGCTAACTTCCAGCCGCTAAGAAAGACGTTAGATGCAAGAGAACAATCCAAAATGTGTGAGATAATGAGTGCAACGTCATCCAGGACAGGTATCAGCATATAACGGCAAATACCTTCTTTACCTAGGACTTTGGAAGTTAGGATGTTCTTTTTAACTTCTCCCTCAGTGACTTCACGAAAAGAAAAAGGTACACAATCAGGACGGATAACAGTGCCCAGTGAGGCGAGTGTGGCTACTTTCACAGAGTTGGTAACTATAAGTGGTGGGTTGGTAAAGTGTTTATTGAGTAAATTGAGGTCAGGATTGCCATCGGTAAATTTATAATCTTTACCCACACCAATTGTTCTCAAGGATTTCCAGGTTTGACCCGTAGACAAGCCTTCAATGGTGGAATGGATGTAACGCCGTTTGGCATCCCGACATAGTCTGTTGCAAAGATTGCGCAGCCTTTTATAGGAGCGCAGATTCTCATCGCATGAAGACCTCTTTAGGATCGACTTGACCTCATTCCGTCGTTGTATGTATTTCTTTATGGCCGGTGTAAGCCAAGGCGCAGGCAGATGCTTAACGCGCACTGTTCTGAGAGGAGCATGAGAGTTATACAGCTTTAATAACAAATTGTTAAAAATTTTAACTTTCTCATTTACTGTGCTGGCTTCAAGCAATGTGGACCAGCCAATGTTAGAGAAGTCTTCTTTCAAGCGATGCACACAGATGCTACCAAAGCTACGCTGCAATATTACTTTAGTTTTGGGTTTGGGGGTGTGTACTTGGTAAGACATATAAATAAGGTCAGGGTACGAAAATGGAGCAATGGTTTGCCCATGCAAAAGGACAGACTCAGGTTTCGAGACTATCTGAACGTCTAAAAGAGGTGGTTGACATTAAGAGAATGATGGGTTAGAGCTGTAAGTGGGAGCAAAACAAAGTTAACTGAAATTACGAGAGAGTTAAGACGTACAGACCGTAAGTTATCCTTTAGTAAACAAGTATTAAGATCACCCATCAGTATTACGTGATCGTAAGAGGCACTCAATGATTTAAGAGTTCTCTCAAATGAATCAAAATAATTTACATTATATTAGGGCTGTAAGTTGCACCTTGGTGTGGTAATAGCTAACCTCCAGAAATAGGTATTCTAAAGACCCTGTGGAAGTGTTAGGAGATTGAGTGATAACAGAGCATGGAATGTGGTCGTTGATGTATATACATACGCCACCACCACATTTCGATATAATTTGTATCCATTGAGTGTGAAAAGGAGGGACGTTATAGACGGCTTGAGCCAAGACTCTGAAATTAAGATTACATCCACTATTCCGTTGTTAAATGACAAGTTTAAATCAGAAATGTGTACAGGGACACTGCCCATTAATATGCACCAAGTTGAGGAATTTAGATTTTCTGTGAAATATTGACCGCAGCTTAACATCCAGTGAAGTAGCATCGGAGTCAGATGAAGTAGAAATATCACTACAAGCACTTTCAAGTTCATCAGATGAGTTATCAGTAAAATAATTAAAGCTAATAGACGTAAATATGCGATAAAATAATAATAATATTATTAAATAAATTATTATATAATCTATGAACAACGGAACGATATGTGTTTTAATTAAAATATTACCATAAAAAATGCAATAACATAACAAAAGAACCACCAGCGAGCGTTGGCAAAACAAAAATGACATTATAGCAATGGAAACAAATTCATTGCAACTACACAACAAAACAAAAAAACATTAATAAATTGACAATGTTTGTCTATTTTTAAAAAGAAAGCGTGTTTAATATTTGTAACTTTTCGACTAATGGGCATAAATCTATAGTTACGAAAAAAAAATTGAGATTAAATGTATTAAAATTTTAGAACGAAACGTCTCTTTGACAGATATCAAATTGACAAGTGAGATGGCAAATTTGCAAAATACACTAATTTTGTTAACAAGTACCTTAAAATTTTAGAAAATAAAGGAAAGAGAAGTTGCTGAAAGTGAGGTACCTAAATAAAATTAAATGTTATAAACAGGGGTACCTCTGTTTTTTTAATAATAATAATAACGCACACACTGAACATAGCCCCGCACTAGGGAAACCCTGTGTCGCGAGTGCCCTGGACACACACATAGACAACCACAAATTATACCCAAACTCACGAGAGAAATAAATATAGACCTCTGCGTGGCAGTCCAGCGTGGTAATCGCTCGGCCACGGAGGCAGTTCAGAAATGAAACCGGATTTTAATCTCGTACTTTTGTTACGGTTGACAACAATTGTGACCATGGGACCTGTAAAGAGTCCAAAACGCTGGTTTGTATGAAAAAACAAATATACGCGCTTTAAATACTAAAAAATAGTTTCATTTCCTATGTGTAACAATCGTGAAAACCTAAGAAATCGATGTGAAAATATAATTTTTAACTATTTATTACTTTTCATTTTATCATTTTTTAGACCCATCTTTTCTTTCTTGAATTAGAAAGTTTAAAACAATAACACTTTTCAATATCATTTCTTATTTAAACATCGTATACTATCAAAATAATGTAAGTTTCTATATTGATTTTATTACATAACATTATTATTATGCTAAAGAAAAATACTTAGAATAATAACGCATAGAATGATAGTTTCATATCAAACGAACTGTCACAAGTGAGGCAAAAACCAAATTCATGTAGGCGTAAGCAACTTGTATCTACGCTCGTCGGCACGCACACAAATATACAAATAAAGATACCATGGAATAACATTTCCCTCAAAAGTGGGAAAATTGTATCTTGCTTAACTCATCATCAAGTTAAAGGTGCCTACAGATATGCTCGGTTTTGTCGATCGTTACTGTCGATTACTGTCGTTACTGTCGACAATCCTTGTCATGTCAAGTGACAAGAATTTTCAAAAATTTATTTTTGGTAATCCTTATGGAAATGGCATTTATATCTGAATACACGATGACGGACACGACTTTTCAAATAAATGCAATATGGGAGTCATTTTCGAGGTATTCGAGGTGCTCATTAGGAATATGGCACTCATTTCTAAATCCAAGATGGTGGGCACGATTTTTCGAATAATTGCAAGTTGGGTATCGTTTTCAATGTATTTGGGGGTGCTCATTACAAATACAGCATTTATTTCTAAATCCAAGATGGCGGACACGAGTTTTCAAATAAATGCAATATGGGTATCATTTTCGAGGTATTTGGGGGTGCTCATTACAAATATGGCACTCATTTCTAAATCCAAGATGGCGGGCACGACTTTTCCAAAAAATGCTATATGGGTATCATTTTCGAGGTATTTGGGAATGCTCAATGTGAATATGGCACTATTTGTAAATCCAAGATGGCGGGCACGATTTTTCAAATAATGGCAAGTTGGGTATCGTTTTCGAGGTATTTGGGGGTGCTCATTACGAATATTGCTTTTGTTTGAACTGTCGTGGCTGTCTTAGATTCGCAATGAGCACCCCCAAATATCTCGAAAATTATTCCCAACTTGCCATTATTCGAAAAATCGCGCCCGCCATCTTGAATTTAGAAATGAGTGCTATAATCATGAGCATCCCCAAATACCTCGAAAAGGATACCCATATTGCATTTTTTTAAATTGTGTCCGCCATCTTGGATTTAGAAATAAGTACTATATTCGTAATGAGCACCCCGTAAACGATACCCAGAATCAAAATCAAAATAATCTTTATTTCATAGGTAAGCATTATTACACTAGAAATCGTCACATTGGTTAAACTCTACCACTCATTCGTAAGGCAGGCCCCCGAGAAGTATGAGCAAGAAACTCTAGGGGTTGCTGTTTGTAAACAACATTTGTACGCATTTAACTTGCAGAAACGGAAGTCAAATGCACACTTACATTAGAATAAAAAAAAATCTGCAGCCGTCGCGATATTGCGTATTCTCAAAAAATTGCGTAATATAATTATTTTGAAACAGAATAGCAAAATTGGGAGAAAGAAATCCGTTACTTTGCAACATTTTCGTGTCTTGTTGCAACGAAATTAATTTTCGGTTTTAGTGAATATTTATATAAAAATACAAGTTGAAACGCGTTACTTCCTTGTGGAATATGATGTTTGGAATATGTGTCTATTTTATGTTTGCCTGTTCTATTTTTACACCCATTTACCGCACATTTCGTCATTTTTAGCAAAAATATTTGAGCTGTTCGCGGTGCAATTTGACCTTGAGCACTGACAGCCCGCCCGCTCGTGTAGGCCCTTGGGGAAGCCTCTAACTTGCCTCACTTAGCGTGCGCGGGCTAGGTTTCTATGCGTTATTATTCTAAGGAAAAATAGTTAATTAAGAACATGACAAGTATTAAAAATTAGAAACAATTTACAAAACTCAGATTATCATATTTACGTAGTTTTTAAGTGTTATAAACTACGAGCACGTTAGCTCAAATTATATTTTTATCACTTTTCGTTTAGTTATGCGAAAACTATAGAACCAGTTCTACTCGACTAGATTACGTACTACTCGACCACGCACACTTTATTGATTTGCAGTCACCATACGACACAAACAAGTAACGCGTAGTTCAGTACAAAAAGTGTGACGCGTGTGAAAGAAAAGTTTGTTTATCTCTGTTACCCTTTTGCGCCGTTTCACTTCGAACGGTCCAAAGTCTAAAGTACCAAGCTTGACGTGTTCTTGACTGTACCTCACAAATAGTGTTAAATGTTAGCGTTAGCGGAAACAATATTTAAAATAACAACATAACCACAGTAATCATTTTGGTCAAGATTACTTCGCTGCCTGTCGTGGTTGGGAAAGGGGTCTGGAGCTTTTGCAATTCGCCCAACTCCATAATCTTGCTTTTGGTTTTGTCCGGTAACATTACAACTATGGTGCCGTCAGAAGACCAATAGTTTTTAATGCCGAAATGCTTACGGGCTGCCGCAAATATGTTCTGCCTTGACTTTGTTAGAAACTCCGACTTGGAAATTCCCGATCCTTTTAACACTTTCTTGGCCTTCGATACGTCTGATCTACTCTTATAAGTAGGAAAGCGAACTAACACAGGATGAGTTCGATCTCATTTGGCAGTCCCAAGTCGGTGACAGTTCAATGCAATCTGGTCGAATTTTTTTATCAACTTCATCGTACTGCTCAACACCTAGCGGACCCCAGCAGCAACATTCTCCTTAGAGCCTTCTGGCAAGCCAAGGAGAAGTAAAATCTTACGCCTAGAATGAGTTTCGAGGCGGTCCAGACTTGTGTTGAGTAAATCCAACTCCATTTTTAGAGTTTTAACCGTATTCAACACAATAGTTGAAAAGTGTTTTAGTTAGTAGTACATTTACGAGTATTTATGGTTTACTTTGATAGAAGCTAGGTAGGACAAGAAAATAAAAAAAAACTAGAAAATTTACAAGTGTCTATTACAGGACTAATAATAACGACTTAGATAATAATTTAAACACTAGCTCAGGGTAGTGAGTTCGCGTTACTACACGAGTTCCATTTATACTATCCCGGATTGGAAAATCACTTCCCTGCCGTTCAGTAGCTCGCAGTAAATAAGGAATCGTGACCAGTTAGTTAGTCCGGTTTTCAGACGGTGAGCGCGTTAGTAGCGGGCAGGTAGGTCACGCCGTTGTAGGCAGAAAGCCTGGGCGAAGAACCCTGAAATATCCGGAATTGGGTAATTCAAAAAAAGACCAAATTATGATTACTGGCTGCAATATCCGGAAAAATTGGAGACGGACGCACTGCTAATCGGAGTGGCTCCCAAAGCATGCAATAGCGATCAATGATGTTGTTGCTTCATGCAAAATCAACTTAATTATATGGTGAATAATTTAGAATAAAATGAAAATGAAAATTACATGTAACGGTACAAAGCAACGAATACTGGATTGAATTTAGGTGGTAACTAAATGTTTACTATATTGAACAAGTAAATAGCATGCAATTAACAGCTTATTATCGAATGTAAAAGACAATCAATTATTTTAAGTTTAGCATGAAGGTAAGCCAGCCACAATGGAAAAATTTAACATTAGTACATGTTTGTAGCTACAAAGATTACATTGATAACCAGATAATAATTAACGTTAATACAGTACTAGCCTTAAACACTGCGTGATAATTAAAATAATTGCATTAATCTAATTCTACAAATTAAATTGCATCCCTCACCCGATTTGGGAATTTTACACTGTTCACTAATTAAATTACAATTACTATTTCTTCTTTAAATTGGTTTCCAATTTATTATTAATTGGCACTGATCACTGTTTGTAATTTTATAATTATTTTAAGATATATCACTTGGACCCGCCAACAGAACAAAATGACCGAGCGCCGACCTTGCACTCCTCCAGCGGTCAATTTCGTGACGTAAGTTATTCTCAAACACAAAAACGCCTGATAAAAATACTAATGCAAACAATCTGTTTCCAGTTTACTTTGATGATTTTTAGTTGTTTATAAGGAGATTAAGCATTCAGTAAGTTTTATTTGAAAATAGATAATAATTGTAAATAGATTATTAATGTAAATAGGATATTATTATAAATAAGTAGATTTATTGTTAATCTTGTAAATTAGCGCAACGACAACGTTACAGTATAGTTTTAAACTGCTGGTAGTCTGCAGATAAGGCCTTCACTGTTTGTAACTGGGTTCCAGGAAACGACGAAAGAGAGTGCTGGTGAAGTGCTTTTTCAAAGTCCTCCATGACCTGCAAACTAGTTTTCCAAGACCTGCAGGTGACATGAAGTGAAGTAATAGACCCGGTGTTGTGATTAGAGTGATATTGATGAATGTGCAATTGAAAATTTGTTGTAGCCAACACTCACTGGTATATACTAATACATTTAAGTAAAATTAGAACTGTAAGTAAGTTAAATAAATTAAATTATACCGAGCATTAACACATATAAAGGGACCAAAACGTTGGTTAGTTTGAAAAAAGAAATATACGCGATTTAAATCCGGAAAAATAGTTTCATTTCCTATATGTAACGATCACGAAAACCTAAGAACTCGATATATACCGAGTTTTTAAGGGGACTTATTCTTTCAAAGTACCCGCAATTTTTGAACGATATGTTGGTTGGGGCCTACTCTAGTTTGTGTATGAATGAAATAAAAACTACGGTGACATGCGTGAGAAAAGTTTTCAACATGCGGTTCCTGAACAAATCATAGAGAGCTTACAATATGTGTATATATATAAAGCAGTGTATGTAACTGCACATACTTAGGCATTAAAACACTCGTGTGATGTTTTTATGAATTATTTTATAAATTATATATTTATTATTTTTATAAATTTCATAAACCCACACTCGTATTTTAATGCTTTTTATTATATAACAGTCTCATAAAGTACTACAATACTATAAAAAAGTTTATACAAACTGAGAAAGGGTTTCTTTTGTAGAATGAATAACTTCTTTGCTTTAGCAAATCATCCTTGTAGATCAAGAGCAAGGAAATAATATTTTAAGTAAAATGAGTAGTGAGAAATACTTCGTTTTATAATTAGACATTGCAGTTACTATGAGTATACTACGTGTAAGGTAATAGGTACCACTTAATTCTATTCTTATACGTACATAATGTAATAAATTAATTATCCTTACTCAGAGAAATAGTCCATATCTTCTAATACGTCCGGTAATTCTCTGTCATCTATATCAGGGAACATAATGCACAATGCAACGAGGCACAAGGTGATTAAAAAAACCATAATAGCAAGTGACATTGCATCTATTGGGGTGTATATATGAAACATGTAGCTGATGATGGCTCCAATCTGTCCTGTAGCATGGCAGAAACCAAACAATGTGGCTCGTACATTAATGCCATAGCATCGTGGCATCATGTGTAGTAAAATTGCGTGGACAGTAACGCCTGATGATAACGCAACTGCTGATGGTATATTAAATAAAATTTGCTGCAAACAATTTTGATGTTAATAAAACTACAGGCGTTAAGTGCCATTGCATGTCAATAAGTATTGATAAATTTAAAAGGAAACAACTACTTTTACTACTGTATCAATCTATACGTCCTAACTGCTGAAAAATTCAGATTTCCAAGAAAGTTATGGTGGATAATCAGTGCGTACCTCCTGGAAAAGAGTAATGCAGGATGTGCAGACGCCCGTCATTAGGATATTAATAATCAACCATCGTTTAAGTGATAGCATCTTACATGGAAACATGCTTATATATGTTAATGATGCAAAGGTAACTATAAATTCTATTATCAATGTTTTATTTACAGTCCCATATCTATACACGTGCAAGTAGAGAGTTCCCCACAATATGTAATATAGGAACCAGAAGATTAATGATAACACAACTAGTACTCTGACATTATAAGTTGCCAAAATACCGAAACAAGTCGTCGTTTCGTCTAAACAGTTATAAGCCTGAAATAGAAAATTGAGATTAATCAAAGCCCTATTTACACTTAAGCTACCTTGCAGTGTAGTGGTTATTCTTTTCAGTTTCTAACTTAACAATCTTTAAGGTATGTTTTACGTAGCTTATTGACGTAATATGCCAATCCATATCAATACCAAAAGTTGTTGGGAACACTGTCACCAACTGATCACGGCGAAGCCGACACTGAGGTTAATTCTTATTCTTGCAAAATATGTATTTCCAAAGAATAAGAAATTATACGAGTAAATTATAGAGATATGCATTGAGACAGTAACCCAGTTAGTCGAATAAACACTTTTCTTGTATGCGTTTCTTGCCTTTTTTTTCATAGCTGACCACGATTTAAGTGTTTGTTTCTGTGGACAGTATTGTTAATATTTTTTTTATTCCTAATAAAATAAATGCATAAATACGTAGGTGCCTCTGTAGCTCAGGGACTCCATATCCCTGATGCGCCTGATATGGCGGTAGCTACGCTCCTGATTCACACAATGTAATCACATTAAAGTATACAATGATTATGTATTCTGAATAAAATGTCTGAAAAAAATAACGACAAACATTATTTGCGCAAATAATTGTAACAGACGATGAATTCTGCCCACCTTGTTATAAATACTAACCCATTTGCAATTCGGTAATTTTCGAGATATTGGCATTTATTGTTATCTAAAAAACGTCCATAACGCTGATTTTACTAACTAAATAAGATGTAAAAAAAACTACTATATGGGGGTTGTAGATCTCGTTTCACTGATCCCAGATATGTTAATAAATTAATTTGGCTAAAAATGTCGATTTTTAGTTTTTTTTATACAGAAATAAGTGCGCAAGTTATGATAAGGATGGCAGAATTAATCGAAAAAATGCAAAAGAAGTTGTTTTTGAAAGGCAGACAACTACTTAAACTTGTAATGGAATTTTTAAAGACTTACAGACGTACTCTGTAATTGACTGGTCTTATTTTGAAATCCGTATTGAATTTTATGCCATTCTTTAGCGCAGCAAAGTAGAGCAAAGTTTCAGCATCCTGTATTTTCCTGTTGAATAGTAACCATTGAGGAGATTCTGGAAGCCATCTGCAACATGTCAAGCATATGTCGTGTACCTATATCTAACTTTAATACTTTTCCAACAAAAAGTAAAAAAATTACACCAAATTAGACAGGTACTGCAATAATTGGTTCCAATTTACATAGAATTGGTTTATTTAATAATTTATTGTACAGGGCACACACAATTCACATTTAACGAAAGGAAAACACAAATATAAGGGGGTGTGTAATGTATCATATAAATATTATTCACATAATGCTCAATTGGCATAATTTTACTTCCTATAAACTCATTTAATATAGTAATTCACTTCATATAACGAACTTTTAACATAAACTTCCATTCTATAATTTAATTTTTATAATGATCACTTAAACTAACTCTCATTTTTAATAACGATCATAAGTTATAAACCACAGTTAACATTACGTCATTTTATCTAAATTCCATTTTTTCTACAAATCGGATTATTTCTGAAAAACGATATCCATAATACTAATATGGATAATAATATTATAATTTGGTCTGAAAACATCTTGAAACGCAAACAAATTCGTTTCTAGCACTCGCCGGCTGCTGCACTGCCGCAGCACGCTCGCTCGACTCGTGCAGCCTAACCTACTGAATGGGAGCCGCAACCTAGATTTGACCCATAGGTCAAGGAATTCTGTGTCACAATGATAATTTTGTGAAATGAAAATTCAGCATTGTAAACTATATTATTAAGAACAACAACTCTCCCCTAGCACCTTCGACTTTTAAATTAGAATCTAAGAGTCGTATTCTAGAACTCTACGCAATGCTCAAGTCAGGATTTGAGCAGACTTGAGTATGATTTCAAGTACTGGAAATACGACCATAATGGTAAAAACCCTAAGACTTGAGTATGATTTTCAGTGCTCACTGCAATACTCAAATCCTGACATGAGTATTGCGTAGAGTTCTGGAATACGACCCCTAGTATCGTATAGACAAGTACCATGGCGAGTCGGGTTAAACGGGACAATATAAAATGATTGTTAAATAATGTGAGCTATAATTTTTTTTCATAAAATGTGGATGTTATATCAAACAAGAATTACTTGTATAAAGTTAAATTACAGGAAGTGAAATTGGTCCAAATAAAAATTATATTAAATGAACGGTGTTTGTTTTGAAATTAGTTCATTTAATTTTCGTACAAATGAGGCGCACCCGTCAGGTTAAGTAGCAAAACCATTACCTTAGCATTATGATATTAAACACTGCGAAGAGACAAGCAATAAAGCTGTAAGTTTCAATGTTTGGTGCGCTGTTGGCTAAAGGCACCACACTGACATAAGAGATTAGACGTGGAGTCATTACGATTAAACTTAGCCACGTGCGCCATTTGTTGCTTGCAATTTCACATACTGAAACAACACAATGGAAGCTACTGTATTAACCCCAATGGCTACTAGGGGCGGATGTGTGAGTCATAGTTTACCCTGTTGGATCAATACGAGCAGGGGACCATACTATTCGAAGATATTTGATCCTTACAGATATTTGTGGTGATTATTTTTTCTCTAAACTCAAATACTAATTAGTACGTATTCCATACAGCAGATGATTCGAAAAGGATCAGTGATGCAGGCTGGCCTATACTGGGACTTAGATCTTAAGAGTTTATACAATCTCAAATGGCTTTGGTTGATTCCGCATTACAGTGAAAGTGTTGAATCAATCACTTTGGAAAATGTATATAGTAAAATTGAGGATACACACTGATTAGTATACGGTATGAAAACACGATTCCTAAAAATTTTCACGATAGAAAAAAAACCTAAACATAACTCGAAATTTTACAAGAAAACCGGTGTACTTAATAGGTACTTTACACTTTTTTATATCAACTGAACTAAAGCCAGTGTTCCTGTCGCCCAAGCAAAATGAACCTTATTACTACGGCAAAAATTTTAATTCAACCTGAGGTAGTATTGATTCGTAACATTCCTGTAAAAAATTCCATGGTCACGGGTTGACTTGAGTCGAGTGTGCAACCGTTCCGAAATATCAGGAATAGAAGTCATACCGTGGTAAGAAACCTGAAATTAATGAAAGCCTTAAAATCTATATACTTTTATATAGTAAAATCTATATACTTTTAACTAATTAAAAGTATATAGATGTTAAGGCTTTCGTTAATTTCAGGTTAGCCAACAGTCTAAACTGTTGGCTTTTTATACGATTAAAAAATATAGGTGGTCTAGGATAGTCATAACAATCATATTTTTTGGCTAATATAGGTAGGTCTCTTTATTTGTGAATGTGCGTTTTGTATCGATAACGCAAATTCAGGTCAAATTACATTACATCATTAACATGTGCAAGCCCTTTCCAACGCAGAAAGCGTTGTTATTGTACTATAACATATATATTTTTCACCCCAAAACAAAACTGAATCTACTGAAAATTCGAGTCCAATCGTGATATACAACATAAAGATAAGGTTGTACGAGTAAGATGTTACAGTAATAATTATGTCCTGTATGCATATCCAAATGACTAAGTCAAGTGTCTACCTACAGTTGATTTAAAGCTTGTAATAGCTTAAAACTATATTACTAGGATTAAGGTTCCGAGAGTCTATTATAGTGATAATAACAAGTATCTTTAAGTGCGCTCAATAACTTATCTATCACATTAATATTACTCTCTGTTATCTATTATCAAATATTCTCGAAACAATAGGATTTGTCAATTATAAATATACGTATATCGATTTTAATACACAATTATCTCTTTTTAGAGTTGAAAAAGTGGCATAATCTGAAAATTACATAGAATAAATGCTGCCAAAATGTCCATGACCTATATTACGCAACACTGGCTTTACACGCCAGAACACGAGGTATTACGTCAAATATCTAATCTGGATTTGACGTCAATTAAGTTATCGCTTTAGGTCTACAATGAATCCGATTAGGAGAAACGGATAGCGTAATGTTATTATTATTAATCACGAATGTCGCACTTTTTGGATCTCAGTAATCTCGTGTTTTGTGATACAGACAGCAAGCAAGCATGAAGTAAATGGTAACTGTATACATTTACCCTGTTCATTGTCTATTGATACATATACAAAATACTATATACATATTTTGAATTTGGAATATTTGATTGCACCCCTGATAACAATAAATAATAAAATAAAAATACCATAAATGAAAAAAATTAATGATTAAATCCTTTTGAATTGGAAACTATAACAATCCACAATGTTACAATGGATATAATATTAATATTATGGTTAATGCAATAAAGAATTAAAGTTGACAAAAAAAAAATTAATCTTTTTAGGAGCATGTCAAGGTGGACACTGAAGATTAAAATTTAATAAGATCGATCGAAAGTTAAAGCTTGATGTGTAATAACTATACGTTGTTATAATGTAGGCCACAAGAAAATAAATGAATAGGAAATGAGTTTTTGTTTTCGGATCTAAATCGCGTTTATTTGTTTTATCAAGCAAACCAACGTTTCGGGCTCTTTACAAGTTTCATGGTCACGGCTGACTGAGATGGTAAAGCCATCAAAAAAAGTTTCACTTGCTATGTATAGCAATTGCGAAAACCTAAAAACTCGATAATAAATAGATCATTCAAACTTAAATTGCTACGGAACTTGTCCAAGAATGGATATATCAATTGACTGATCTGTATCTATCTGTTAAGGAAACCACTTTGTTCTTGTGTCTCTAACTTAACAAATATGTACCAACTTATAACAATTGACATGTAGAGGGTACAGCTTCCAAACAAGGACTTCAAGAAGAGGACCAGTCTGAACCAGGCCGCCGAGTCGCAAAACACGATCACAAGACTTAATATAAATGTTAAAAGCACATCGACAATAATTGCAACTCTTCTTCCAAGGCTGAAACAAAAACATTTCCCGTAGTTGTTTTTAATAAACATAATGCTTAAGATCTTTCATAAAAAGACCAATACGCTCACCTGTCTGCAGTTATGCCGTAAATCACAAATCCGAATATTAATCCCAATCGGCATATCATAGTGGTAGACAATTGCTTTGTATTATCGTTGCAAAAGACAAGCCACTGAATAATAAAACAGTAAATGAGATAGTTGTCATTTGCCAATTAATGTAAAGAATGCTAAGTTAATATTACTTTACATACAGTTTTCTTAACCCATATAAGCCACAAAAGCTTAACGTGCCATGCATTGCAATTAATTTCCTCTGTGCTGTTAACAACGGTGTATGTGCAGAGGAATTGTTCTTTAACCTCATGTCCGTCTGAAGGTAAACAGGTGACATATGAGGGATGGAGCAAGTGGACGTCTTCGTAGTGACTGAAGATGCTGGGCATCATAAGTACTGTTGAGACTAACGTGACAAACCATTGCCAATTGCCTATTTCCCCGAGCACATCAGAGGTCACGTCCTCGTATACGGTTCCAATTCTGCAATTAAATTTGCAATTATTTCATTAAATTTTTAAATACCACTTAAGCCTTTGCTTTCTTCATCTTAATTTATCGAAATAGTCTTTTTACGATACCAAGTGACATGACGAACAAATCATGCACCTGGTGGCACGACACGCCATTCCATTCAATCCATAGTATTTGCAGTGCCAGTCTGAACTTTAAATCACAAAGATCTGAGGGGCACTGCCACTGCACCCGTCACTCTGCGATATAAGTTGACAAGTTCCATGTGCCTGTAATTCCGAAAAAACCGAAACGCAATAATATTCACATATTACTGCTTGGCGGCAGATATATGTACGGTGGCAGTACTTCTCTGGACAAACTCTTTTACAAGGGTCTTTATTGCTGTTAAAAATTAAGATTAAGAAAGCAAATGTACTAAATACAGCTGCTTACAAATGATAGAGAGCAGGAGACTACACAGTTCTACCTACTTAGATTTTGTTTCCACAATACCTGAAATTTTTGGAATAATTTGTGTATTCCGAGAGTAAAAGTTATCTTAGGTATTTATTATTATTTACTGTCGCTTTACTTACATAGACATCTAATATCTTAAAATTAATTGTTTCCTTAACTGAACATTTTTCACTATGATGACAAGATCTAAGCTCACTAGATTGGAAAGGCTGCCTGATTTATGATTATTGTCAAAATTACCGCATATTGGACAGTAATATGTTTTTCTGTAACATGTAGACGGAACAACTTCGACAGAATATATTTACATACCAATTAAGCAGTAGGTGTAGTGACATAAAAACTTTCTAATACCGAAACTGAATAAGGTTAATGTAAATCAGTTACAATTTTAGTACAGAAATTATTTATTTAAATTAATCATGCAATTAACTAAAATGTTCGCGGAATATTTTTTTAAATCATGGAAGTAAGTGACGTTAACATAAGTTAAAGTGTGTAAACTATAAAGTTTACACCAATTAAGTTTGAACTACTCCACAAGTAATTGTTACTCCACAGGTAGTTGTTACTTACCTATTTCTGCCGCCAAGCAGTAATGTTAGCATTACTGTGTTCCGGTTTTGAAGGGTAAGGGTGCTGGTGAAATTACAGGCACATGGGACTTGTCAACTTATGTCTCAGGGTGACGGGCGCAGTGGCAGTGCCCATCAGGTCTTTGCGATTTGAAGCTCTGAGTGGCACTGCAACTATTATGGACACGCTACACGCTACATGCGCTTACCATCAGGCGCACAACTTGATCTTATTTAAAAAAAATTGTAGGATAATAAATACTGTACTCTAACTAATTTTAACTCTGTGGTTTATTATTTTTTAACTTTTGTTTGGAAAGTCCAAATAAGAGATTTATGCGTCAGTATAGTATAGTCACCAATGTATGTCGGAAATACTACCAATTTAAAAATATCACTAACGATATGCTCGTACTCTATACACTTACGCAGACACTACTCTATATACTTCCAGAGTAGGTGCACACAATATAAAACATTATCAACTGCCTCTGTGGCCAAACGGTTACCATGCCGGACTGCCACGCAGAGGTCACAGGTTCGATTCCCGGGCCGGGAGAAATAATTGTATGGCCTACATTTATTTCTCTCGTGAGTTTGGGTGTAATTTGTGGTTGTCTATGTGTGTGTCCATGGCACCCGCGACACAAGGTTTCCCTAGTGCGGGGCTATGTTGAGTGTGTGCGTTATTATAATTATTATAATTATAATTATGATTTCTAAGCCAATCGAATAATTTATAGCTGTTTGATTTTACACTTAATGCCTGTGTCGATCAACCGCCTTTACATATACTAATAATAATATAGAAATGGAGTAATATTAGAAGTGTTTATTATTGTATGTAATTTTCCACATTTACAAGCAAAATCAATTCATATGCGCATTGATATGGTAGTTAATTGTGGTGCAATTATGGACAATATCTTAGTTAAGTGATATCGGACATTGGCCCCGCGTAATGTCTCAATTAGTAGCGCTGGTTGGTCAATAATTTAGGTTTAGTGACTATAGATAGTGTGTTGCAAATAATCACGACCTTTAATTAATTTGAATAAATGCGTTGTGAACCTAGTCGCCAGCAGCGATCACGTGATATGAGATTGTAATGTTTTATGCAGATCAAAGGGCATTATAACTTTACTAATAATAATATAATAAAAATAACGCACACATTCAACACAGCCCCGCACTAAGGAAACCATGTGTCGTAGGTGCCATGGACACACACATGACAACCACAAATTACACCCAAAGTCACTACAGAAATAAATGTAGACCATACAACTCGGACCTCTGAGTGGCAGTCCGGCATGGTATCCGTTCGGCCACGGAGGCAGTTCAAAATTATATAATTTAAAATATAGGCATTGTAGAATACTAAGCTCTGCCCGGACGTTTGCATCTCATTTTGGCTCTATGCGTCGTTAACCGGACGACATGGTATCTGTTTTTTCTAAGTATCTCCAGAACATGATCTAGCTCTTGCTCCTTCTGAAGATCAAGGTCTGTTTAACGTGATTACGTGGCAACCTGGCCGTAACATTGGAATAATACGTAGGTGTGCAAATACCTGTTCAATCTATTTTTTCCTTTTTTTTTCAATTTAGTAAACGTTTGTGACCTATTTATAAAATCAAAAGTTACATCGTAGGTATATCAGCAAAAAGGCATAATATTATGTTATATTGGAATGTATGCAGATGCTCACGGTCACAGAGGCCGTTGGCTCTGTTTTTACGGATTGCAACGTGACCGAATGTTAAAATTGTTAGTAAGCGTTAATGTCCTATTTATTATATGTATATAAAATTATAAAAAACTTATATCGGAATGTACCAAAGGAAATAATTATAAGCGTTCACGTGACCAATGTATCTCCGATAAGTCCGATAAGAGTCATTGATAGGGCTGAGCTTTTGTGACCGTATAATTTGAACGGATATCAAAGCTGGTACGACGCGATGTGAGCTGCAAAGGTCTTGCAGTTAACTCGTTATCAGCTGACACGCACCTATCTATCGACCGTAGCGGCTCGTGTACAGACTATCTTACGGGCAACATCGTTGATCATGGAGACCATAGGTATGAAGTTATGAAGATAAGGTGTGTTTTTTTTCGCGCGATTGCGGCAGTCGTCCGCCACGATGTCGGCGCCACGACGATATAGCCATTCGCTCGTTCGCCGGCATTCACGCCTGGCGCATGCTACTTGCCTCGGCATAGCGCGTACCATCTCCTGACTTTACCATCAATGGTGGTTGTGGCAAATTTTCCAGAACTTCGAAAATCGTTTGAAATCCACTTCATAAGAATATATAGCCATGGACAAGGAAAAAGCATTGGAGGAAATGATGGGGAAACTCGGTGAGTCTTATTGGAATTATAAATTTAACATATGGCAGGCTGAAATTTACAGTTAAAACTTGATTTTTCGATTCGGCAAAATTGAAGTAGGTGAAGTTAAATAGTCTGGTTAAGTAATGAGAGCTCGGTGTTGCGGTTTGGGAAATGCGATCGTGTGGCGATGCATAACGAGTCGTCATATAGGCTTCGCAGGTATCTAGGTTTAAGTTAATTATACGAGCTTTCGTGTACCGCTGTGTCAATGCTTACTTTTCCTCGCCGGGGCTCTTGGAATATTTCTAGAACCAATCTTTAAGTTACCGCAATCAAATGAAGTAATACGGGATATCTGAAATAGCAAATATTTTGAATGCCGAATAGGTACAATACATTGGCTAATAACATAAAGTACCAGTTTTATGTTACAATCGTTATAATCAACGGAATAAGTTGCTTGAGAGATTATTGGGCATAAACTCAACTCTCCGTTTGCTTAATACACTTACACATCCGTTTGGTAATTTAATGCGCTTACTATAATGAAATAATGTTAAGTGATAATTATGGACTTCTAACGTACACACTATGTGCGTATTCTCTCTATTAACATAAACTTGTTAACTGATAAGTAAGTTAATGCAAACACATGTAGCGTTGTTATCCTAACTTAAATATTATATGACTATGATGAGAGACTCACGATATTTAAATATGATGGGTATGTTCATTTTGAAATATATCTCGTATTGTTCTGAATGCTTTGACAAATAGGTAACTTGTAATGTGAAACATAAATTTTAAATGGTTTGTAAAAACATGTAAGTATTTTTATTGTTTTGACAAATTCAAGATAATAAAACGGAGACGAAGTTGAGCTCTATAATCTACGCAAACGTAAGAATTTCCGGGTCTTAAAGACATAAAATGTTCATGATTATGGCGATGCGTTAAGTATTTCAATAATAACGATAGTTACGGTAAATGCCAAATTCCAAAACGGGTAAATCTGTAAAATATTATCTCGTTTGTAAGTGACGTTATCTATGAAATATAAACTCTGTAATAGGTAATGTTTTGTTTTTGTTTAATGTTATACTTAATTTGAAATATAACTGGCTATTACTGCTTTATCAATGGGAGAACAAATTTAATGTACAGCTGCATATTTTACAAATATATCGATTCATTCCTGCGTTAGTCCTGCTATGGAATGTAATTATTATTAGTCATTAATTTGTTTTTCACAAAGAATTTTTTTTTCTTTCCAATTGTTCTTTGTAATATTACTTATATAGTACCTACTTTACAAAATTATCATGTCAAGACAAAAGTTTGTCAAATTCTAATTTCAATAGTACTATACGCTACCTACTTCAAGCTTAAAGTATTTCGGTAGATTGTATATGACATATTGGTAATATTTAGTATGTAAACACCCAATCACTTGATAGTTGTATTCATACCGATGTTGCTTTATAAACACACATATATTTATTTTCTTCATTTGTACAAGTGTACAATGCAATTGTAGAAAGCAAAGTTAGTTAGGTATTAGAGAATTTTAGTAGTAATAACTGAACAAAAAACCTGCTGTCAAGAACCGTCCGTTACACATGCAACTTTTGTTACTAAGTAAGTCCTACCAAAGTACATGGAACATGCGTAGTATGATTCAAATATTTGTAGAATATCAATGATGTATTGCTTGACATATGCATATAAATATGTTTGGTCATGCATTCTTCTTCTTATCGTATCGATGGCATACGTTATAATGCTGACTGCTGCCCAGGGTACATATTTTTTGGTACATTATTGGGTGCATTCATGCATCCCAAGTCATGCATTAATTGTATATACTAGTGTGTTGCTTGGTTCAATTATTTTATTATTACACCCCTGACAACGGATTTTAAGATCCTCTATTGCGAAGTGTGTATAATTTTATAACATTGTTATTACTTTCATACTACTTCACATCACAAGTGTTTTGATAAGATCTCTACATTACAAAAGCCTATTAGTCGAGATCTTGCATTTTATCAAGATATGCGTAACGCTTTTATTCAATGCCTGCATTCGATATCATCGGCTCTTTCAACTTTACTGTTGATAAAACAAAGGCGATAATTTGTCATTATTATCTCTGTTATTACAATAAATTGCGTTGTAAGGGAGGTATCAAGATATTAAAAAGTTCCGTTTTTTCTCATTGTAAATATGAAGAACGGTCTAAACATGCGTCTTTAGTAAATAAAAATCTTATTTAGATAGAACGTCACCGTTATTGGGTAACTGTTTACGCGAGTAGAGAATTTAGAGTGATGTGCGTGAAGGCCATGTTTTTTTAGTAACGCTATCTCCGGAGGTGTGTCATACACACACTAGGTGCTGTATTAGAGATGAATGAATACTAACACATCGTGATACGGTACTTGCTCCTTGGCGTCATCTCATGACGATATCACCTTGTGATTCATAATGTTAAACTCTTACGGCTACTCCTAAATAATCCATCGTAAACCACAAAAATAGGTACGTTTTTTCATACATCAGTTTCTTTTTATGTTAGTCGAATGAAAAATAATGAGTATGTTTCAAATTTAATTACAGTACCTCGAGAATCGAAGGTATGCTCATTTTAGTCCTTTCGCTACATTGAAACGTTCCCATGTAAAGTTGTGAATTTGGGCTTATGATTCTTTACGTACGAGGGATCGAAAATTAATATATTTTAAATATATAAGAATGAGGGTAAGATCGCGGTGAATATAAAATAAAATAATTTATACTTTATTTGTTGTCTTCTTTACGTAATGATTGAACAGCATACAGACATAATATCTGAAAAGTGATCAGATATACGTACAACATTAAACGAGTTTGAAATTTCCGACCGAAGCACACCAATCGCTCTTATTTTTATTTTCACATTTGCGCGTACAAAATTCACAATTGAATATTTTTCTCAAATACTCAGTTATCTCGAAATTCAAAATTTGGCTTCGTTACGACCTGTAGGATTTGTACTTTCATGCAAGTTTCAAATTTCATGTATATTGGTAGAGAAACGGCCGAATAAAGGTGCCTACAGATACGAGTAAAGGTGCCTACAGATATACTCGACATTGTCGATCGACAACGAGAATTATAGACGTTTTCGAGTTGTTTGGGAGTGCTAATTGAGAATGTGGCATTAATTTCTAAATTTAAGATGGTTATCACGAATTTTCAAAAAAATATTTTTGGTAATCCTTATGGAAATTACATTTACATCTGAATACATGATGGCGGGACACGACTTTTCGCATTTCTAAATGCAAGATGGCGGGAACGATTTCTCAAATAATGGCAAGTTGGGTATCGGTTTGGAGGTATTTTGGGGTGCTCAAATCCAAGATGGCGGTCACGATTTTTCGAATAATGGCAAGTTGGGTAATCCCTCGAACAACGATCGACAATGTTGAGCATATTTGTTGGCCTGAATTCAGTTCGTATATTGTGCAATTTGAGTGGATGCTACGAAACGCTCATTTGACTGTATTTTATATGACGATCAAGAATTTTGCTAATTGTCATTTCATAAGATAGTAAAGTAGATAATCGATTAGAATTATTAATATATGTATTATATATATTTATTAATATATAATATAATTATTAATATGGAACCTGCGTCTTTATGCCAAACTAGCGCCACCGCTCTACAACTGACCTATAGATAAAATCAGTAGACCTTACGAATTTCTCCAAAGTTGAAGGGTTTATTACAGATTTTTGTATTGGGTTTTTTCGGCTTTTATCACCGTGAGTGACACCTATGTGAGAAATACATGAAACGTCTCACTGAGCCGGTACTTTTACAGAATTTTTTCGACAAACTATATATGTAATGTATATATTATATACCTATATATACATATGTGTGTGTGCGTGAGTGCGTGCGTGCGTGCGTGCGTCCGTGCGTGCGTGCGTGCGTGCGTGAGTGCGTGAATGCGTGCGTGCGGGCGTGGCTT
The DNA here is from genome assembly GCF_003589595.1 of Hyposmocoma kahamanoa. Taxonomy (NCBI): domain Eukaryota; kingdom Metazoa; phylum Arthropoda; class Insecta; order Lepidoptera; family Cosmopterigidae; genus Hyposmocoma; species Hyposmocoma kahamanoa. The sequence goes on from NW_020653850.1 coordinate 13,958,631, forward strand.
TTGGGCGGGCCGGCGGGCGGGCTTTCAGGCGTGCGTGCGTGCGTGCGTGAGGCATTAGTGTCTATTCACTAAATGATTTATCATATATATAATAATATAATAATAATACAGGTTTCTTATACGATATGAGTTCTTTTTAGTTCGGAACGGTTACACACTCCGTGATCACGGGTTGACTGGCCAGCGTCAAATGATAGCTTTACGAACAGACATATTGTTTAGTAGCAGAAGAACTCCCTGTGAAAGAAATCGTCCAGGGAAGTGCTTTACCTATTTCTGCCGCCAAGCAGTAATGTGAGCATTACTGAGTTCCAGTTTAGAATATTATAGGGTATAAGGGTGCTGGTGATATTACAGGCACATGGGACTTGTCATTGCCAACTTATGTCTCAGGGTGACATAAGATCACAGGGGTCATAAGATCTTTGCGATTTAAAGCTCTGAGTGGTACTGCAACTGTTATGGACAGGCGTGTATCTTACCATCAGTCCCGTCACTTGGTATTATAAAAAAAAGAAACCTTCTTATTTGAATATAACAATTATAGTTGAGTAATTTCAGAAAAAAAGCGATATCCGTTCTATTGTATATTTTTAAGCGACTTCTAAAAAAGGAGGAGGATTTCACTGTATGTTTTTTTTTTGTATTTAACTTACGCAATAACTCATTTCATTTCAACATCAACGGCATTTGTGATCCGATTTTCATGATTTTTGTTTTGTTGGAAAGAGGGTACCTCCATAGTGGTCCCATTTAATTTTGTAGAAAATCATCCACCTCTAAGCGTGGCTGTTTACGCATGAAGACTCATTTTTATAAATAGCGCCCAAATTTTATTATAATTTTAATGGTTAATTTTGCTATTCTCCAATTCAAGGTGTTTTTCTCTCTCAATATACTTTGAGTATTAAGAACCGATTTTTACTATCTTCTGTGTCAAGTCCCGTATAGAGGCGAACTAGGGGATGAATCCGGGTTTGCGCACTTTCCCGTAACCGATTTCAATAAAACTTGGTAAAATTATATGTAATTCCACGTACTTTTGAGGTCGGTTTTATGTAATTTACTTAAAATTACTAATATATATATGTTTACCTGCTAACGATGGAATCTAGGAAAGTGTTATTCATGCAATGAGATTTGATCCAACGTAATTGGCTATTTACATTTGAATGCGTTGTTTTTATAGTCAAACGCGTAACAATGTTAAACGTTGGTAGTCGGGTTACACGATTATTGTTCAATTATTTTTGTAATAAACTAAGGTAATGTAACTAATATTTTTAAGGTGATATTTTTTCACTAAAGCATTCGCAACACTGCATATAATATTAAAAGAATTCTATTTTATTTTAATGATTTTAGTTTTATCCGAGCCAAACTGGTTTTACTTATCATTAAAAAAATACTTTGCCTCGGATAAAACGTAAATCAAACAAAATCCTTATCTGCCAAACTTTATTAAGGTAGTAAATAATTAACATTGTTGACAATTATTTTTCATACAATGGCATTTATCCTTGAAGACCACCACTATATTAAATTTAATTTACGATTTATGTGTAAGATGGGGAATTTGTATGACTACACTACACAGATAGCAGTGTCAGTTTGTCAATATATGTATAACTAGATTCGTGCTTTGGATTCCAACGGTTCCAGTCCATAACGTTTAGCTTAACTTAAAAAAACGCAAATTTCTAACAACTGCAAGAATAAATGATTGTGAAAACAAGTTTATCGTCGTCACTTGAAACGAAATTATGCACTTGACCAGTCATTTTTGTCCGCTGCGGCGAATGAATTCAAAACCGGATCTGTTAGCCTTGTTGCATCTCAAAACGAAAACTTTCCACCATTATTTTTGAAATTTTAATACGTTTGGGTCATCAAATTACTCTTTGTTGAGAGATTTTTGTTCAATGGAGAACAATTACTGATTTGAATTAGAAGTCAGAAAGTTTTGGTAATGGTAATTTTTAGTCTGTTTGTAAACAATCTCAAATTCTACTCGACAAATTCAAACTAACGTGTGGTTAATCAGGTTGTTTCATAACTCTGTATATAAGTAAACCATGCAGTATTTATGTATAGAGTGACGATAGAACTTGGATGACAATTATACATCTTGTAGTAAATGTAAATACAAATGAAGGATTTTTTATTGATGCCACAAAAATGCCACCGCTAAATTAATAAATAATATTTTTGAAGTGTTTTTTTAACAATTTTTTGATCCACATGTTGTAAAATAAAAATTGTTCACTTTTTGCCATTGAAATGGAATCCAGACTGTGACTGAGATGCTGATAACAGTTACGCGAAAATAAGGCTAGGTTAAACGCTGCGCTCCGCTTGTGTATGTATATGTGTATATTTATATCTAATATTATCTACATCGAGTTAGTATGAAAGCCCTGTTAATACTATTAATTACATTGATACATTTGCTTGGCATCTTTCAGATTGTTGAATCTGTAATTATGATTCAATGCTTACAGTACCTATTTAAATATTCAAGGGAAGCTGTTTAGATTTAGGTTAATCTATCTAAGATTGAAGAGGACATGAATAGGTAATTATTTTTCATAACCTTCGAAAAGCCTGACGTTAATATTTGTTTTTGTAAAGTTTATTCAAAAATATTTGCGTACTAGGTACAGCCATTTTCAAGAGGTAGGTACGATTTTATGCTTAATTTTGGTGGTGATTTTTTATTTCTTTAAAATAAAAAATATGGTTTTGTATTACACTAAAAATTAAATCTAAAAAGAATATGTAAACGGCCTCTCAAAATGTCAAGTAGTTTTAAAAATATGTGAAAATGAAATTTTATTGTCCCACCAAAATTAGGATTTTGGGAAAAAAATACATATTAAATTAGAAAAAATGTTCATTAACCATATTTCACAATTTTATTACTTCGAATATATAGATAAGCTATAAATTAAAGGAACTAGGTTTTGTAAAATACAATAAACTTGAAATAATTTACAATACGATACTTTAAAATTTACAATACAATAATTTAAAATACAATACTTTACAGCCAATAACATAGTCTTTGGCAACTAATCAAGTCAAGGTATATTTAGTTTTATTTGAAAAACTATTTGTTAAAAATATTTTTGAAAAATGAAACGAGAAAATCTTCCTTCTAATTTTGAGCATATTTTTACCATTGCAGCATTTATAATAATTTGTTATATTGTGAAATCTTTAAACATCTGAAAAAAAATGATCAAAATCCAAAAGATAAAATTGACTAATTAAATTAAAATATTTTTAAGTTTTTATTTTTAATTTTTAAGCCTCATCTGTCTCCACTGTCTCCTCTTTCGTGTGTTTCAGTTTCCTCAGTTATATATATATTATATTTGTATTCAGATTTTTCAAATTTTCCAAAAAAGTATAAAATGTTAAAAATAATATTACAAATCTTTTTGGCAACTTATACGACTTTCCACCACTCCGCGCAAAAATGCAGCTAGGAGTATCACTGAGTACCAGGTATTATAGCTATTGTTTAAAGCCTAGTGTATCTTATGTATAAATAACATTGTGCCGGAGAGTATTCTAATGTAAATAAGCGTAGGCATGTCATATTTATATTTAAATGCATTTGGGTCTAGGCCAGACATACCTCCATAAATACTTAACCATATCCTCATTTTCTAGTATTTTCAGCGGATTATGAAACAGTATATATATATATATATATATATATATATATATATATATATATATATTATTTTTCTTACATTGTCATTGTTTGTCTTCTAGTATTAGTTTGGTCTGTGGATTTTACTATTTTGTGCATTAAATATAGTATATAGCAATCATGTAGTGTTTAGTTTTATCTATAACACACTGGTCAGTTTACTATCGCACAGAAACTTTTCGTATTTATTTAAAGAAAACATCATTAACATCAAATATCACGAGTAAAAAAGGATGGAACAAAGTCAAGATGAAGTGAATTTTAAATTCGCAAATTGTAGTTGATTACAGTAAATGATGCTTCTTGTCAGTGACCTCTATTCTTGTCGTAGCTATTTATTCGCAATTGACATGAACGTTACTTCTAAACAGATAATTAATCCCTAGATAAGTTTTCTCTATATCTCTGTCAATGTAATTTACGTTAGTAGTAATAGTAGGTCTACAACAAAGTTCCACGTGAAGTTAAGAATTGCAATAATTGTGCAGAAATTTTAGAAATTTAAGAAATTATTATGTAGTTGCTTAAATGATACGCCATTCTACAATTTTGAAGATTTCGTATAAAATTTCATGTGTTCTTAGAAAATGTACATTTTTTTTTAAATAGACTATCTTAAATTTATTTGTAAGTCAATGATCTTAAATGTATTATTGTTATTATGTTTTATTAACCCAGTAATGCCTAGTGTGTCCATATGGGCACCAAATATATGGGGTAATTCAAATCAATATAATGGTAAAATTTAATGTTGTTTTGTTACAGCAACTCTTTAGAATTACTGTTGATAGAGTCGGCTGACTATCAATTTGTTCGCGGCACAATTTTTTGCAAATGCCTTTAAAGTTATTTAGAATTGTATTTAAATTTTGCTGAAAAAATGACGAAACGGCGAAAGTCGAGTGAAAGTAAAATCTTTCATAAATTTTATTACATGTTTCTTGCATTGATACTTTGTGATCTTACCTAAAGCATACGAACATGAAATAACAGTTTGCGCTGCATTTTTTGGTTTTTATGTGGTTCGAGCGCATGTGTCCATACGGACACGCTAAGCACCTTACGTGTCTTTATGTACTTTGCTTTATATTACTGTAAGGTATGTGGACCTGGGTGTTTTTAAAAACGGACAGACGTTAAATGACATTTTAAACGGTTTAGAAGATTTTTTGTAATACCAAGTGAAGGGACGAACACGTCGTACGCCTGGTGGTAAGCGACACGCCTGTCCATAGTGGTTGCAGTGCCACTTAGAGCTTTAAATCGCAAAGATCTTAGGGGCACTGCCGGTGCGCCTGTCACCCTGAGACATAATTTGACAAGTCCCATGTGCCTGTAATTTCACCAGCATCCTTACCCTTCCAAACCGGAACGCAGTAATGCTCATATTACGCTTTCCTGGACGAAATCTTTCACAAAGAGCTCTAGTGATACTAAAAATGAAGATTCAGGTAAGGGGCAGGTGCCAGAGGCAATTCACCAGATCCTACAGTGTTAGCCGATGAAGATTCTGGTGAAAAGAACTCCCGTGGTAGGGCGGATAATTTGACTTCAAGACAATTACTGACTCCTGCAGAAGTACGACATAGAAACCCTATTACCAGAGAGTACAATGGATGTGAGTATCAATATGTATCGGATTATTATACGCAATGGAAAATGGTACTGGTTTCTCTTTACATGGACGTTAAATGCTACCTCGGCTTTAGCCAACACCTCGCGCTTGGACCACTACGTTTAAAAAATCGAATAGCTTGGCTTCTACTGTAAAAAAATCTCCTGCCGTTAGGACTGCCTGTTGGAAATGCAACCTGAGTTTATGAGTAGAATGCTTTAAAGATTATCATCAAAACACACAGTGTTATGTTTACATTCCTTTTTTTAAAACCTTCCTTTGATTGTAGTGTTTGATTTGCAATGATAAATGCCTAGAGTGTCCATATGGACACGTTATTTATTTTAATAAAGAAAATGATTTTTAATGGAAAATATCATTAAAATTATTCTTTGACCAAACATAAGTATATAGCATTGAAAAGAAATTATTTTCGAAACGCATAAATAATCCAGGCATTACTGGGCTATAAGATTGCGACTAATTAGACTGTATGTTGGTAGTAGGTATAATTCACATTATTGCATAAAAATTACATAAAAACTATGAAAACTTAGTATGCTGCACGACGGCTCATAGTGATTCAAAATTCATTCTTATAACACTTTTATAACCTGTTTATCAAAAAGAAATAAATTATTTGATTTGATAAATATTTTCTCAACAAGGAATAAAAATAAACTGCCTGTTCTTGGCATCCCCCGTTCCTTTCTACATAAGTTTTGATTATAGTGACCCTCCCTACCCTTAGCGTATACGAGAAGGGCACGATAACCTGTGTAAGCACAGGGACCTTCGAAGTTCAGTCACAGGTTATTTTCGCTGACTTCATCTGGTTCTTAAGAGGCTAGTGTCTCAAGTGAGCCGCCACGGGTGCACGTACAGTACCCTCCCTATCCAGATAGGTACCGGAGCTGCTATGTAGGCACGCTCACTTCCCGTAGTGCATTGCACAACTAACGGTTGCCACCGCTAAGCCGTAAATCCACTACCAAATCTCCTCTTTGGTGGCGCAGCTGTAACCTATGCGGCTGGAGGGACCAGAGAATGTCTAGCTCATCCTCTATTTGCTCTCCAGGCTAATAGTACCTACCGGAGATGTCGGTCGCAGCCCGGACATAGCTTCCAACTTAAAGGGCAGTGACGGTATGACCTCCTTACATCGTCATCGCACCTTTTTATCGCCTTTCTCCGGTTCCTGGCCACTCGTATTTAAATTTATATTTTGAATTTTCATAGTTCTTCTGCCTCGCATTCTGATTTTATTTCATTCCATCGTCACTCCCTGCTCGATCGCGACAGCGGACGGAGCTGTTTAAATTCAATTGCGTCTAATTTTGATTCTTTTACTAAGTCAATTGTAATAAGTGTATAACAGTCTACAGCCTTATCATGTACCTATGAATACGTTACTGTAATTCAGTATAACTCGGCCCTTTTAGGGGTAAGTGTCTACTTTAACTCTTTATATTCACCATCATTAAGATGTGAAGCGTTTTATATTAATGTACCTGATTTTCTTACAGTTACAGCTTGCCTCCTTACTTCTTTGTTACCATTTCTTCTTAACCCGACTTTAAATAAATTTGTGGACCGTCTGCCGACTGCCGTGAACCTGGTCACGGCTTGTTAGGTTACAACCCTTTCAGGGCAACTCACGTGTCCCGAGCGTCTCCTCGCCTTAGGCTCTCGTCTAGACCGCTACTAAGACGCGCTAGCTGCGCACGAGACTGACGTCTCCGGCCACACACCACGGAGCAGACGAACATGTCTCTGCTGCTACCACAAACCCTGGCGAGTCCATACCCAGAGTCCGGGTCCGCCATTCACGACGTTTAAAATGATATGTAGTGAAACAAAAAACCCTTATACTAAACTTTATATTTTTATTATTGTTGTTTTGCGTCTTGTGCCTTGAAACCCTCGCTCAGGAATCAAAGCCAAACAAAAACTTTACAGCCTTGCATAACAAATAACTATTATGAAGTACTTTGTAAGACATGCAAATTTTTATACGAAATACAAAATTCATTATACGAAGCTTAATATGATTAGTAGTTATTAGCATTATTACTATTACTAGTCGGTCGTGACCATGGGATTAATAAAGAGCCCGAAACTTTAGTGAGTTTGACAAAAAATAAATAAATAAGCGCGTTTAGACACAGTTTTTTTATCTTTTCGATATTAGCAATCAGGACAACTTAAGTATTCGGGAGTAATTGTTTCAAATTATATGCTTCATTAAGTTGTTTCAAAGAAAACAATCGCAAAATTAAAATATTACAATTGTTTATTCACATCTAGGTATTCAATGTTATTAATCAAAATCGTACGCAATATGGACTTTATATGCCTTGTTATAGATTATATTCATAAAAGAAACGTTGTGGCTACCATATGTGTCAATAAATACGCACCTATTGTAACTACAGTGACGCATGTACTCTATTTGTAGCTCTTCATTATACTTACCATTTCTTTCTTCTGTTTCTTATTCAGACTATGCCACGTTTGTCGGGTTCTATGGACTATAGTAAAGATACTCGTCACGTTTGTCGTCATTTGTTCAACATTTACTTTATGTTGTGTTTATCCACTCGTCTTAGTGAACTTTATAATTTCAAGGTATTATTAGATCTAATAATACCTTAAAATTGATTGATCAATAGGCATTATAGAATAAATACAATTTTGATGCTTGGTAGTGTAAAAATATAAAAGTTTGCCATACAATATACATATAATCGATATTTCTTTAAACATAAATATATAGGAATATCGATTCTCTACTGAAATGCAGCAGTCTTTCTCAATTATTTCAGATCACGGATCTAAAGTTAAAATTTGTGCTTCTTTACAACGTACAGAATTGTATTTTTATGCTAGCTTAAAATTTCATGCATATCAGTCGAGGAACGGTCGAGTAATTCCGTTCGTAAATTGTACAATTTGAGTAGATGCCAAAAGAGCTTTGTTCACCTCCATCGCTGCGCTTCGATAATGATTTATTTATTCCGTAACACTATTATTAGACGAGTAAGTTGTAACTGAACGGAGAGTGCGCGTATAACGCTAAGAATGTAAAACACGGACTGTTACGTCAAATTTATATTTTTGATTATTACAATGTTATGTATTGCATGATAACGGGGTCAATGGATTCACTATATGAAACGTCACCAATTAATACATACATACATATACACACTAAACACACTTGTTCAGGGTCAAATCGAGGAATGCTAGTACCTTAGTTGAATTATTTCATTGACTGGGCAGACGTCTGTTCATTGCTTTTTCTTCTTAAAAAAATTGTACTTACTTCGTTACGCCTTGCAATAATTTTAATGTATGTACAGTGATCGCTATTCAAGAACATTGCACATTGCAAATATAGTCACTTAATTTACCTACTGTTCAATTTCTTCACACTAATAATATTGTTAGTAACTTTGTTTGTCCATTGAGGAATACAATACAAACAAGAAACTATCGAATATGTAGTTACTTTTCGCGGTTATCTAAGTTTTGAACGTTCCTTCCGTCTTAAGCATCAGTCAATGTAGTGCGAGTTTGTAACTTGTAATAATTGAATAACTATATTTAAGAATAGAAATAATCGGCCCGTTTACGACAACATTGTCTTTATATTTTGCGTCGAATGATATGTCCGTCCGAGCAGAACAGAACTGTCCGCAGGTCACCGTAGGTCATCACTACACACATTGTATACAACGACCGACACATTATACAAACACAAGTACATATTACGGCTAATTAGTACCAGTCTGTTAGTCAAATAATACTTGGATAAGTTATATGGAAGCTGTATAATTAGTTATAATAATAATAATAATAATAACGATTGATATGAATAAAAATGCCATGCGGGCCTATTTTAGGGCCTCAGGTTCGGGAACCGGACGGACAGGTTATCGAGGAGTAATGTACCGCGAATTTCTTCGGCTGGAGCCAACTTTGACCGTCACAGAACAAAACCTGGCGGACCGGGTTCGGTACCTACAGCGCTCAGGACTTTTTAGCGCTGCCGAACTCGAGCAATTACGATGCGAGGCTGTTCCTCCACTGGAAGAAGAGCCACCCAGGCTGGAGCGCTCTCCTGTTCCCAGCACGGAAGTTCACAGGGAACCTAGTGCTCAGCAGCCGGATACGGGTGGTACTGAAAGTGATTGGGGAACAGTCGCCCTGGATTTGGAAGCGTTGAGGAGTAGTCTGGAGGAGACGATTCTGGAATATCGCCACGTGCCTCTTGAGCGAAGGCCACGGCTGCCTCGAGTGCCTCTCAGTATCAAGGTTCGGGATGCCGTTGGGGCCATTAACAACATGCTTCCCTCATTTTTAGAGGAAAGCGCAGACCTTTGGGAGACAGACTCAATTCTCTTCGCTGCCGCAATGACTGTGTGTCAATTTGTCGGCGTCAGGATGCCGCCAACAAGACCCGGCGGTAACCACCAGGTTGGCAGCACTACTCCTAGGACTAGTACTAAGCCAGCCTGGATGAGGCGAATTGAGGGTCGTATAGCATGGGCCAGGGTCCTCATCGGCAAACTGACTAGCTTCAGATCAGGCGTCACAAGGCCGAGAGTGATGCGCTTTGTCCGAGAAGCATTCTCCGGTGAGAACATTTTTGTAGACTCACCGGAGTTTGCACGAAAACTGACAGGGCGCATTGATGATCTGAAGCAGAAGATAGCTGCTTGGGGCAAGCGGATTCGGCGATATTCCGAAAGGGTGAAGAGGTATCGGCAGAATCGTCTCTTCATGAGTGACCAAAAGAAGTTTTATAGGACACTGGAGCGTCCTGATGTGGTCTTGACGGGTGAGCGTCCGGACAAAGCAGAAGTGGTCGCCTTTTGGCGAAGGCTTTGGTCGCAGCCCGTCGATCACGAAGAGGGTCCATGGTTCGAAGCGGTCGAGAGAGCATGTGCAACCATAGCGCCTATGAATCCCATCAGCATATCCGAAGAGGATGTAGCGGTAGCGGTCCGTAAGGCTCCGAACTGGAAAAGTCCGGGACCGGACGGACTGCATCATTATTGGCTGAAGGGGTTCTGGTGCTGCCACGCTACTCTCGCTCGTCAGTTCCAAAGTGCCCTTGAGAGTGGGACGCTCCCAAACTTCTTAACTACTGGGGTCACTCATTTAGCTCCAAAGAGCGATGCTACCGTGGATCCATCACAGTATCGCCCCATAACTTGTCTTTGTACAATATACAAGACTTTAACATCTGTTTTGAGCTCCAAGATAAGTCAGCACATTGTTGATAACAGTGTGATGTCTGAGGCTCAGAACGGATGTAGGGGCGGTAGCCGCGGTAGTAAGGAGCTGCTCCTCATCGACGCGGTCGCTGGCCAACTTGTCAGACGCAACCGTCGGAATTTCTCCGCTGCCTGGATAGACTATAGGAAAGCGTTCGACTCGGTGCCCCACTCATGGCTCTCGAGGGTCCTCGAACTGTATAAAATTGACAGTGCAGTTCGACACTTCCTCGGGCAATGCATGGGATGTTGGAGAACGATCCTGAGTCTGGATGGTCGGCGGATGACGGATGCGGATGACCGAATAGAAATAAGGCGAGGTATTTTCCAGGGTGACTGTCTGAGTCCACTGTGGTTTTGCCTGGCCCTGAACCCTCTGAGTACTCTATTGGAGAGGTCGGGCACAGGCTTTCAGTTTCGGAGAGGTGGACCGCGAATGCCTCACCTTCTCTACATGGATGATCTCAAGCTATACGGCCCCACAGCTGACAGATTGACGGAGCTGCTGACAATCACCAACGATTTCAGCAGTTCGGTTAGGATGGAGCTTGGGATCGATAAGTGCGCGGTGGTCCATGTTGAGAAGGGACGTGTCATGCATTCTAATGGCATTAATATTGGCACCAATCACCTGCGGGTACTCTCCGAGACTGAAACATACCGGTATTTGGGCATGTCGCAGACCATCGGTGTGAAGGAAGCAGACGTGAAACAGGGTGTGTGCGAGGTTTTTTATGGGCGCCTGAAAAATGTGCTAAACAGCTATTTGTCAGGCGTTAATAAGATCCGAGCTTATAACTCCTGGGTCATGCCTGTTCTGATGTACACATTTGGCGTGCTCAAATGGACTCAGACGGAATTAGACGCTCTGGATAGACGAGTCCGCACGACGATGACCTCTCACCGAATGCATCATCCGAGATCGTCAGTTATGAGATTGTATGTCCCGCGGAAGTGTGGAGGTAGAGGCCTATTAAGTGTCAAAACCATGCACAACCGCGAGATATGCAGTCTCAGAAACTACTTTTTGACGATGACGGATGACGTGATTCGTGGAGAGGTTGTCACATGTGATAAAGGGCTAACTCCCTTATCGTTGGCCAAAGAGGAATGGCGAGACCCGGTGGTGCTTAGCACCTCTGACCGCGAGTCCGTATGGAAAGAGAAGGAGCTCCATGGGAGGTTCTTCAAGGTACTCCACGAGCCTTTTATGGATCGTAAAGCCTCCCTACATTGGCTGCGTTTCGGGGACCTCTTTGGGGAAACCGAAGGTTTTGTCTGTGCAATACAGGATCAGGTTATCAAGACGAGGAACTATCGGAAATATATCCTAAAGGACGGCACAGTAGACATTTGTCGGGCATGTGGCCGTCCCGGAGAGTCACTTAGGCATATTGTTTCCGGTTGTTCCGCTCTTGCTAACACTGAGTACTTGCACAGACACAACCAGGCAGCCAAAATATTACACCAAGAGCTCGCTCTCAAGTACGGACTAGTGCAACAGAGGTTGCCATATTACAAGTATTCACCGGAGCCAATACTCGAAGATGACCGCACCAAAATCTATTGGGATCGATCTATTATCACGGACAGGACTATTCTTGCGAATAAGCCTGATATTGTGATATTGGATCGATCGCAGTCGAGGGTATTTCTTGTGGACGTCACCATCCCGCATGACGAGGGTCTCGTGAAAGCTGAAACCGAGAAACGCCGGAAGTATCTCGACCTGGCGCACGAGATCACCGACATGTGGGATGTGGCCTCCACTGAAATAATCCCAATTGTTTTGTCCGCAAATGGGTTAATTCCAGTAAGCCTTTCTAACAGCTTGAGGCGGTTGGATTTCTGTGGCGTGTCGCTTCCAGCACAAATGCAGAAGGCGGTCCTGCTCGATACGGCACGTATTGTTCGCCGATTCTTGGACCTGAGTCCCTGACCCCGGCTGACTGTGCCATTGCCGGGAAATACCGCCTCTCCCATTTAAAAATTCAAAATTAATCTTTTAGGCCTTGGGAGAGGCGAGAGTTTAAAATAAATACGATAATAATAATAACGCACACACTCAACATAGCCCCACACTAGGGAAACCCTGTGTCGCGGGTGCCATGGACACACACATAGACAACCACAAATTACACCCAAACTCACGAGAGAAATAAATGTAGGCCATACAAATATTTCTCCCGGCCCGGGAATCGAACCCGGGGACCTCTGCGTGGCAGTCCGGTATGGTAACCGTTCGGCCACGGAGGCAGTTAAATATGAATTGTTTGAAATGGAAAATTCGGGAAGTAATTTTTATTTTCTGAAATGGAACTGAAATAATAAGCGTTATGCACTATATCATAAGGTTCCCAAACTTTTGGCCCCCGATGACTCAAGATAAAAAAAATTCATCGCCCACCACCACAAAAAATAAATGAAAACACGTATTTTTTATATTAATTTAACAAAAAAATCACAAGGAAACATATATATGTAGTGAAGTTTATATAAATAATTCAGATTTTTTTTTCGAATGCGGTAGCTCCTCTTGGACAGCATCAACGCTCCCAATTGATTCCGAGACTCCTATCTAGAACTCTTCAGCGTCCAGTGGGGGACACTTTGGGAAACTATGCACTATATCATTACTCATAGCTTTAACGGTTGTTAACGCCTACTTTTGATAATTTTGAAGACTGATGCTAAACAAGAATAATAATAATCAGCACTTTATTCGTTAAAAGCGATATATTTTAACCATCAAATAAGAGAAAACACGCTGCAAAGTGGCATGCAACGACACCAATACGTAATAGCTGTTAATAGTCAGAAATGTTATTAGGTACAATTTTGCGATAATCTACTATAAACATATGTAAGATCAGGTTGTAAATTTCTGAAATTTACTTGTTTTCCTCTAGCTCAGGCCGTCTACATTATGTACATATTTGGAACCATGAATACTGTAGAGTGTTTACGATGAAATAGGTATTATTCGAATAACTTTGGATAAAATGTTCAATAATTACATAATCTTAGTAATAATTTCCGAAAAGAAACTAATTCTTTCTGTTAAATAACAACAAAAGAGTAAGTGTGGTGTAGTAACTTGTAAATATTTATTGGTCACAGGAGACTTCGGACGGTACCAGGCCTTCCAATTCACGCTTCACATCCTGGCTGCGTTCACAGCGGGCATGCACATGTTGTCCTTAGTAACAGTTGCTGCGGTGCCGGATCATAGGTAAATTATTAACTTCTACTGTTTGTTAATTCATCATCAATTTGATCACAAGGGTAAGGACGCCGAGGACTGTGTCGGATTTGATTCCCCAGTAAACTTTTATGCAATTTTGTTTGGTCCGGGGGCTCTAGATGGAACTGCATCATTGTTTCAAAAGAACACAATCTAACTAAGGTGAAGATTGCGACTATCAAACCAACAAACTGAAGCCTGCATGGCATGATTTGATACACGGGGGTGTGCTAATCGACAAACAACCAAATACATTTTTATGCATGTCCAAATATAAAGTCATTATTGTTGTATCTAATGGTGCCTTATATGCATTTGCCCGCGAACAACGTAACGGTAATGATGGATTTTTATTATTTATTGACTTGTCTAATATTAAAACCGGCCGTAATATGCGGTCTATTTATAATTAATTCTAACTGTTTGCGGTCAATAATAAAACAAGATTATATTGCCATAACATTGAATTAATTCGGTATGAGAAGCGCAAAATAATAAAATATGTAACGGAAGACGAAAAATATATAGTTACGAGTACCTCCAAAACGTTGGAGAAATTGTAGAACCCCTGGCATTTGGGAATTTTTGCCGGTCGTCGATTAAACGCACAGAACATTTGGAATACTACTTAGCTTTAGTTTCCTTTTTTGCATAAAAAATAATAAACCTACGTATTAAATGTTTAGTACTTTAATTACTCTAAGAGTACGTAACTATTTTAGAAGTATTTGGGTTAATATAACATGATGATTATTCGCGGATCACTGCTCTTCATTGCCGATTTAGGTACTTAAACGTTCAGTATTCCTTATAAGAATGCATGATTCGCAACGTATGCTCGTACCTAATCAATGTCTGCCCGTGAAAGCAATGTTTTAAGAAATGATTTGAGCTCTATCACATTTAAGCTATGAAAATATTTTATGGTGTAATTTTTGCTACTTGTTATCGCATTGATAGAGGTCAAATTGTGCAAGCTTACGTTTGGGTTTGGTACAAGGTTATGCGTTTTAACAAAAAAGTGCTTTTTAAGGTTACAGAAAGTATAAATTACTGCTTGATTACGGGACAGGGTGACATGAGACTACGGAAGTCGTTTACTCTTCATTCTACACACAAAGTGTTTTCGATGTTTACATACTTTGGGGTGAATGTAAGTATATTTTGTTTTGTAACATAATTATGACCCTACCAAAAATAACATTCGGTTCGATGCTAGCAAAGTGAGAAAGAAATTAGTGACGGTTTCTTTTCTTGGTTCAAATGTTTTGATGAAACTGCAAGTACAATAACGTCTTTATCCATTGTTTTTGATTCTTTATATCTTACCTTTACTTCTTACATGGGTATGGGTAAGTACATTTCTACGTTAAAAAAAATTATAATGTGTTCAATTAATTACTTTCTTGTATGTTTATCTACTATCGAACTATTTTAAATATCATACTACACTACATCAGTTTTGTGTTACTACCAATTGTTATGGTAATACGTAGTGTCAAATCACATTGCATGCTACAATACTAATTTGCAGGGTGGGATCGTCACTTCCTAAGTATAGAATACCTACTACCTATATATTTAAATACTCCCTCACGCTATTTATTTGTCTTACAATAGAACCTATTTATACCTAAAAATTTACATAACAATACTCACAGCTTTTAATCATAATGTGCACAAATAGTTACCGACATCACGTACTGACATTAATCACAGCACGAGTAGTTTAGTACATAATATTATATCTTTACTAAAACATTTCATCTCGAAGTGTATAATGATACAATAATATAATTGGTTTTTTATATTTCAGATGTGCACTGCCAGATGTTGACACTGCCAATTACACTGAGCCTTTTAATTCTTCCCTGGTGCTAAAAGCTATACCCCTAAACGGGCATGGGAAGATAGAGTCATGCGAAATGTATGGAACAAATGACACGTTGGAGAAATGTCAGTCGTGGGTTTATGATACCCGATATTTCACCTCATCTCGCGGCATCGAATGGGACTTCGTGTGCAGCCGCCGGTGGATGGGTGCCGCTGCGCAAACGGCCTATATGTTCGGAGTGATTCTTGGCTCGCTAGTACTCGGAAGACTCTGTGATAAATTTGGAAGAAAAGCTGTTTTCGTATGGGCGGGAATACTTCAACTAATTCTGGGTGCCTCTGTTGCATTTGTAAACGAGTATTATTCGTTCGTAACAGTGCGTTTCCTATACGGAATCTTTGGTTCCGGACCTTACATCGCCGGATTCGTATTAACTATGGAACTAGTTGGTCCAAGCAAACGTACTATATGTGGAGTCATGTTCCAGATTATGTTCGCGGTTGGAATAATGTTGCTAGCCGCATGGGGATACTTGATTGACAATAGATTCTATTTACAAATCGTGTATGCCTTACACGCTGTAGTATTGCTTCCTCATTGGTTGTGGATGGACGAATCCCCGAGGTGGCTCTGGTCTCAAGGGCGAGCTCGAGAGTCTGTAGCTATTATAGAGAAGGCATTAAAAGTTAACAAGTCTACCGAAACTCTAGACACACCATGTTTGGTATCGCACTGTAAAGCTACTTGCGCCAAGTATACCGAAGAGAAATCGGCTGGCACAGCACATCTCTTTAAGACGCGGAACATGCTCAGAAAGTCATTAATCATTTGCGGTTGCTGGTTTGCCAACTCCGTTGTTTATTATGGCCTTTCTCTTAATACTGGCAAACTAAACGGGAATCCTTATTTTATCATGTTTTTAATGGGCGTTGTAGAGCTTCCTAGTTACGTCATCATTATATATTTCTTAGACCGAGTGGGTCACAGAGCTCTTATAAGCGCCATGATGTTATTGGGTGGTATTGCCTGTTTGGTAGTTGTAGCATTACCACATAGCTCTACAGCGGCAACAGGCGTCGTGATGGTTGGTAAACTTTTTATATCTGGCTCCTATTCAATTATATATAAATATTCCGCAGAATTATTCCCTACTGTAGTCCGCAGCTCAGGAGTTGGGCTTGGAAGCATGTGCGCAAGTGTATCAGGCGCTCTGACTCCTTTGATTAGTCTTCTGGATTCTTTAAACCCTAAAATTCCTACGATTATATTCGGTTTCATGGCGCTCTTGTCAGGGTTATCAACACTGTTACTGCCTGAAACTATTGGCAGGGATTTGCCACAATCTTTGGAAGATGGCGAAAAATTTGGTATCGGAGATACTTGCTTCACGAATTGCAGTGGTAGAAAAATGAGTGAAACTTCTGTTGATCTTCCAGAGACCATGGTACCTCTAGGAGAATGTTAAAGAAATAAATGAGGCCGAGCGTCCGAGTAAAAGTTAAAATAATAACTCAAACAGTCTTAATTACTTAGTTATTTTAGGTTCTCACGTCCACGAACAAAAAATAACTAAAATACACTTGCCCAATACAACATAAATAAACTTGCCACGCAGCATTCAAATCAAATACAGGATATTCTTATGTAAACAGTATTTAGGATTACTATTAAATTAAACTTGACTTCAGCAAAGCTAAAATTATGGATGAATTTTATCTAGTAAACTAGGTTATAATTTAAAGCTAAGACAAACTTCGAAAAGACTCAAGCTTATGATTATCTAGTCAGATTTAAGCAAAAAATGCAAAGTGGACTCGTTTAAAATAACACGTAACTATAAAAATGAGACGAACATTTCAATTTCAAAAGGGTTTTCAATTTACGCAAGTAAGTACCTACTTAGAGAGTACTTTAATTCTTTTTTATAATCTTATGACGTAAGCATCAATATAAATGTTTTTAATAAAAAACATAGTCATGCTTATGATATGCACTATAAGTAATGTTGTTAAGTATTTTTTAAATTTATTTTAAGTGTACTAGTCGGTAGATCTGCCTACTTGCATATTTTGAAGCTATTTAGAGAGAGAACGCTGAGACGAATTAGATTTCAAATACTGCGATTCCTATAAAAGCAATTGCTTAGTGCATTAAGTACAATGTAACTAGTCGATAGCGTTTACGAAAGCCCCAAACGTATAAAATACAGGGGGCACAAATCAGGGTTAAATTACCTACCTTCTTATCGTTTTGTAGGTAAGTAGGATAGGTATACTATTAGGTATTTGGAAATGTTATTAAACTATTGATATTTAATCAAATATTTTTCAACGTTTTCACTAAGAACAATGAACTACTTACTATACTTATTATGAAAGTACTTACTGAGGTATGAGACTTACAGATTGTTAATCGCATTAACATTTCTTCATAACGACTTCACAACCTGAACTGTATACGTTTAAAATTATTTATATTGATTGTTACTGCCAACTTTGTGCATTTTTAGTCATAATTCCGAAAGTTTTGTTTAATTTAGCTAGCTTATACCTCTTTTACTTCGATTTGTTTTAATTATTTGATATTTTTATTAAACATTTTTATATCTCTATTCAAAATGTCTTCAATTTTACCCAACACACAAATAAAAATCTTGAAAGGTAAGATCATAGATATAGTAATTATTAAAGTAATTTAATGCAAAATTAAATGGTCAGATAGAGATCGTATTGCTTCAGAAACATTTCATCAGCAGAATATTATATTGTTATACACGCCCGTTTGAAACTATCACATTAAAATTATTTATTACTTGTGTTAGTATTAATTTTTAAGTGTCATATTTCACATTTCAGGTGCTGGATCGACGGTGTAGACACAAACGACTCTATCGCATCATGGAACTCGTCAAGCATATTAGCGGCTATACCCTTGACATCAATGGGGAGTCTAGACTCATGTCATATGTATGTTAACGCTAGTTCTGAGAGCAACGCGACCATGACTTGTACAAAATGGGTGTTCGATTCAAAATACAGGACGTCTTCGCGAGCTATTGAATGGGAGCTGGTATGTGATCGCAGGTGGATGGGATCTCTGGCGCAAACCATCTACATGTTAGGAGTCTTCACTGGGGCTGTGGTACTCGGAGGGTTAGCGGATAAAGTAGGTAGAAAACCAATATTTTGTTGGTCAGGAGTTTTGCAATTAATTTTTGGTATACTCGTGGCTTTTATGCCAGAATACTGGTCATTTGTGGGTATTCGATTTCTGTATGGAATATTTGGGTCAGCCGGATCTTACATTACTGGATTTGTATTAACCATGGAAATAGTAGGCCCTACTAAGAGAACCATTTGTGGGGTAGCGTTTCAAGCTGCATTTGCAGCAGGTATAATTTTGGTAGCAGGGTGGGGTGCAATAATTGATGATAAGCAAGTTCTTCAAATTATATACGGATTACATAGTGTTTTATTAATTCCACACATTTGGATAATGGATGAATCGCCTCGCTGGCTGTGGACTCAAGGGAGAGTGAAGGAATCCGTAGACATACTTGAAAAAGCCCTGAAGTTCAATAAATCTGAGTTCACGATAGATAGAGCGGATATAGTATCAAGAGGTAGGGCCGAAGCTTCTAAAGGTTCTGAGAAACCCATTTCTGCAGGGACTTTAGACTTATTCAAAACGCCAAACTTAAGAAATAAAACTTTAAACGTCTGCTTGTGCTGGTTTGCAAATTCTATAGCTTATTATGGCCTCACTTTGAGTACTGGTAAGATGGAAGGAAATCCATACTTAATCACGGCGGTAATGGGGTTTGTTGAATTGCCGAGCTACATAGCTGTTATTTATTTCCTTGATGTCTGGGGACGCAGACCTCTAATAAGCTCTATGATGTTAGTGGGCGGAGCAGCCTGCATTCTTGGTTCAATTATTGGTCCTGGTAATATTTGGGCTACAGTCGTAGTCGTATCGGGCAAATTATTTATTGCTGGTTCCTTTGCTATTATATATAATTTTTCTGCAGAATTGTTCCCTACGGTAGTGAGAAATTCAGCTATGGGGCTGGGTTCAATGTGTGCCAGAATTTCGGGGGCTTTAACACCTTTGATAACGTTACTAGATTCCTTCGATCCAAAAATACCAACGGTGACTTTCGGTGTTGTAACAATTGTTTCGGGATGTTTGTGTTTATTCTTGCCTGAAACTATGAACCAGCCGATGCCGCAGACTATATTAGACGGGGAGAACTTTGGAAAAGGGGATACGTGTTTCAAGAGTTGTATAGGGAAAAGACGTAGAACACATATTGTGGACGATAAAACTCCAGATGTAATGGTTCCCCTGGAAGATGTCACTCGAAAGGGATGATAGTAAAGTTTATCGAATTTCAGCCTTAAGAGTGTACGTGATATGACCCTTTAAATAATCTTACTGTGCATAAATAATACTTTAAATTAATTATATTTCAAAGAGAAATCAAATAACTTATGACTATTTATACGAATGTACATAAAATAATGTTAAAAACATAGATAATAATTGTTTAGGTAAGTTAGGTATTTAAGTACTAGACTATTATAAGTATCGTTAAGTTAAAGACGTTTATTAAAACTCAATATTTAATTTTATATTTACATCAAACAATAAATATTGAAATCACAGTGAGATTTGAAAACACCCATAGATAAGATACACCAACGTATGAACATACATTGAATATCCGATGTTTTAACAATTTATAATAATGTACGTACCTATGTAATGTAATATGTAGTTTAAGCATGGTATTAAGAATATGAGGTGAAAAGTTTTTTACACAGGGTAGTGCTCTTGTTAGTAGTGGTTAGAGTTTTATACACTTAATGGTCCAATTAAAGGGGGACATCGAATAAGACGAATAGCCAGTTAGAGCACATCAAGTACACAGTTGTATAAACATCAATAATGTTAAGTAGTCATATAATGTACACAAATCTTAATATCATGACACGCTTACTAAACATACTACATACCGATCACCATCGAATACCGACAGATTATCCCTTTGGATTAACATTGAATGTTAGCCCGCAATCTACGAGTTCTTTATGTAAATATAGCTGTGTATTATACCCTAATAAATTCGCACCCGACTTACTACGTGCAAACAGGTGATATAGAACTACTAATAATTATATTTCAACTGCCATTCGATTGTTAAATACTTACGTTCAATTGCATAAACGTCCATTAACTTTAATAATTAATTATGTAACACGCTGTCTTACGTTTTGCTCTGATAAAGTTAAGGGCAGTATAGTAGCTAATGAGTTAATGACACACTAAATTTAAAGAACGTTTTTGCAATTCCCTGTGAATCGATTAATTTATAAACATGTAAGTACATCACAGAAAATATACAGCATTGCACGGATACTTGAAACATGTATTATTAAATACCTTCCTTAACACCAACATCCGTAAGTACTCGATAAATGGTATGGAGGTGATTTAGTGCACGTAACAATATAATATACGAAATCTGATAGATAACTGAAAGGACATCTACTCCAAATTCTTAAGGTTCCAAACAATGCTTACTACTTTCCACAACCATTTGTCTGGAAATAACCAAGTATATAATTTTATTTAATACACACTATCATAATCAACATCTCAGGCTTAAAACAAAAGACAATTCTACATTTTATTTGGTGTCCATTGACCTACCAACAAATTGATACTACAAAATTGTTGGTAGGTCAATGATGTATCAATTATCACGTTTACTTGAATGTAGATCTATTTACAATTTTATAGAAGCAATGCAATTTGTAGAAACAATGAATGTATATGGGTTCAAATATAATATGTATATTCTTATAAAAACTACTTTATTTTATCTCTGAACAATTCATTTTGGAATTTTTGGATCGCTAGAGTGTTGGAGATGACAATGAAGAAATAATATTGAAACCAGTCTTTCGTAAGTATTAGACACTAGTGATAGCTAGGAGTAAAATAAGACTGGCAAGGAATAGTCTGCCGATAGTAAGACCAATATGTCAAGTTATAATAATTCAGGCAATTCAACAGTAAAACAATTTTTTCAAAGTACTAAACAGTTTTCAAATGAATTCGCATTCGCCGATCTTAAAGAATGTTAGAGCATTGAAAGAAATCTTTTAAAAATCGAAATGTAAAAGAAAACAGCTAAAAATTGTCTAAAGACACTCCTTATCAATCGTAAACATGAAAGGTATCAAAGTGTCGGCCTACGGTTTTACTCATGGAGCGCCCACACTAAGATCTAATAATATTGTTGTGGTGTTTTTTTTCTAATCATAAACAATTGAATTGAACATACAGAATTGAACAAAAATGTATATACAGGAATTTTTATTGTGCATGAACATGGCAATTTTTGAGCAAGACATTATTTGATAAAATAGGTAAAGAATTTTAGATACGAACAGAAACTGAAGATTTAAAGGAAGAAAATTTAAAAAAAGGCCTACTCTCTTTTAATTTATTCATTATGTCTTTGAAAACAATTCCAAAATTTCTACCTAGGTTGCCATTTGCAAAAATAATTTATTATTTACATGTTAATAACAATATTAAGAATGTGACTCTCACATATTAATTATCACAACATTCTACGTAGGCTCCTACCCAGTTGCCTGGACAATACAATAAATTAAACTAACATAAGTGCATAACATAAGTGCATAACGTAAATTCAAAAGGAAGCAAGCAATAATCATTAAATTTGAAAACATATTCTTGTAATCAGAGGTGTTACAACACATTCACTGCAACATATTTAGCCATAACAATTAATAAATAATTGATTTATTTTTTAAACATTTATTATATTTTACAATTACAGTTAACAATAATAAATATATTTAAGGTTGTAAAATAAATACTTGAAGATTCTAACAACTTCATCACATGACCTGTATGGCAGAAGCTATTTTATGTCACAGGGAATGTGTATTCAATTAAATAACATTATTGAGCAATCTCAGACTAATGTTTATGGTGTTCTTTTAATTTAAGACTCTAGTTCCTCTGATATGTTATTATTTGTTATCCAATTTACTGTAATAAGTTCCAAATGTCCAATTATCCCAAAATTTTTCTAAATGAAACAAAGTATACACTATAATTTTAAATAAATTTGAATAGAATCTTTAATAAATAAATTTTGCATTAAACTAAAAATAATACCATAAAATAGCACCACATTAATATGAAAAGAATTAACAAGCAATTTCCTATGGGCTACAAATAGTAGTGAAATTCTACTGCCAAACATTGTATACACGGACATTCGTTTACCAGATTTATACACTGCAGAAATGCATGTTTTGGCATTGCAGGTCATCAAAATTGATTGTGACTGAAAAAGCATTCATTCTTCTACTCTACATAGTTAATTCACTAGCTTAAGGGCATATCAATAGTCTGGACAACGAGTTTGGGGAAGCTTACAAGCATTTCGCGGCACATTCGCGTCGGGCGCTAGCGCGGTGTGAACGACGATGGCTGGCTGCGTGGGTGTCGGTGCATGGAGCTCGTGGCTCTCGCCTGGCGCCAGGTTAGCTAGCGCCGCGAGCAGATCTTGGTTCACCATAGGTTCAAACTCTTCACGCGGCTCCCACCCCACTGGTGGGCTGGACGGCGGCGAGATTAGAAATTGTTTTACAGGCGCCGGCGGACGTAAGTTTTTTAACGACACTGGTGTCACAGGCTGCGCAAAATAACAGTTTATGCAAGTATCATGGAATTGATATTGATGAAGCTGAATACGAGCATTAGCGGCCGCTACGGGACTGTCGTAATTGACACGCAATCTCTTAAAACTGCGGAGCCATTGAAACGTTGTATTCTCTGAAAAAGTGCGGAACAGATCTTCCATTTCTTTTTTTAGCTTGTCGTCGGCGAAAACGGCGCTGTTAATATTAGTAACGATAACAGATTTTGGTAGATCGTCTAAATCATTCAATTCATCTTGAGAATCACTCTCATGTTCCAAGTCCGCGATGTTGGGGTGGATATTAGGCATACCATCTTCGGCATTGATGTAAACGCCGTCTTCTGGATAGCATTCGTCGTCATCTTTATGAGCCATCCTAGATAGTATATAGAAAAATCAAATCACATATACGTTGTACAGTTCTTCACTTTCGGTAATCTGTAGTCAAGAAAAAGCAATTCCAAGCAAGAATTTGTATTTTTGTTTGACAAAAAATAATCAAAATCGATGAACATCTGTCAAATACAAATGTCAACGTCACAGCTGTTGATTGTATTTTTTATTTATTTTTTTATTTATTAAGCTTTGGCTACGAGTAACTATATTATTTTAATTTGGATGGCGTCCATTTTAGATTTAAGACAACAGGCACAGGAGATCTTGGTTCAATTGTACAATACCAACACTCGAGGGTTGAAATTAATATGGTAGATAGACTACATAGTTAATAGTCTAATCCTAAAACATTAAGTTACGGAAACTCGTAGTTTTGATAATAAAAAGTATTGAAATATTCGAAAATGAATGACAGGAAACAGGTTTTGTAGGTTAGGAAAGGACGGCGTTTGGTTGTCGCGGTGTTAGTAATTTATTCCTAAAATATTAAATTACCGAAACTCGTAGTTATAACAATAAGAATTAATGAAATATTTGAAAATAAAAGATTGGAAACGAGTTTTGTAGGTTAAGAACGTACAGCGTTAGGTTGTCTCGGCAAAATTTTGGGAATACAGAAAATTAATAAAAATTTTCGTAAAAAGAATACGGAGACGTAAATTTTGCGTATTTGCTAAGTTTTTATATGAAATTTACTTTTCTCGTATATCTCAGGAAGGGGGGTTTCCGTAACTCCCCGCTCACAAAGTAGGCTGAGAAGGTCCCCTCTCCACCCCCTCCACCATTAAATTCCATTGTTGGTATTGTACAGTCCCACCTTAACTAACAAAAGGAGTAATTTGCAATTTAAAAAAAAGAGAGAATATTGTTTCTATTGTAATACGTATTTCAAAATAATAACTAACAAATATAATTTTTTGTTTGTTTATTTTAATCGACATTTCATTCAAGTTTAAGCGTCGTATTTCAGAACTCTACTCAATGCTCAAGTCAGGACGTGACTATGATTTCAAGCACTAGAAATACGACCTTAATGGCAAGGACTTGAGTATGATTTCTAGTGCTTTAAATCATACTCAAGTCCTGACTTGAGCATTGAGTAGAGTTCTGGAATACGACCCTAACTCACCCGAACTCCTAAATGCCTCTGTAATTAGACGATGGAACTCTAACTAGAGTTAACTTGCGTACTGACGTACCTCAAATACAATGTTTGCAAAGTTTGTTCGTAGTTCGACTGAATACTTTAGTCCTTAACCTCGCTAATGTATTCTAAATTCGCATACTCTATTCTTAACTGTATCCTAAACAGTTGAATTTTAATCTTAAATGTCAATTTCAAGTATGACTTGAATCTTGACCCCATATACTGTCTCAGAGACGGTATAATTGAATTCATCAGTTTACTTTGATATACTAAAAGCAATTTTAATATTTTATACGAATCGAAACTAAACTACAAGGGTAAATAAGGTCCGTGTTTGTTAAAATGAAGAAAAATACTGCAAATATCATTAGAATATTTCTTTACCATAATTATTCTACTTTCCTCTATCTTCCTTTCTACATAATTTCCATTTTATTAAAACATTTGTGATACACCTCAACAAGTTTTTTAATTCTAACGTCAAAGAAAACTGTCGTATGTTAAGAAGTCCTCCAGTTTACCTTTAATTCATGACTGCAGTTTTCTCTTCTTCGTTGTCAGTGTTGATATAAGGCATCTATTTTCATTGCTTTCGGAAAAACTAGTATTAATAATTTATTTTGCAATTCTGTCGATAAACTGAGAGTTGATGACGAAAATGGGAATGAAAATCCCCTGGCTTTATTATGTGAAAGAACACAATAAATTAAATTTATCATGAAAAATATCCATTTTGAAAAAATCACATTTTTCCAATAGTTTTCCTTTATTTTTCCACAGATAACGTTGACACCTGTCTAAAAGGACATGTTATATTGACAAATATAAATCCGACATATGTATATGATGCATTTAGTCGTTGAAAATATAAACATTTTATTGTCTTTATTTAACTACGGCGTGACGTCGTAAGCCAAAAGAGATAGCACTATATTAATTTATGTCAAACACGGGAATCGAAAATACGTAACGTCATCATATATGCCAACCTCAGAGGGAGAATAAAAAAAAGAATAGAGAAGCTTCTCGCATATACTGAAAAGAGATATCAACAGAGTACCTATAAATTCTGGGTTGTCCACTTATAAAATTTTTTTTTAAAGAAGTTGAAATGAAAATGAAGCCATGGTAGCCTAATGGTTTAACCTACTGCCTCTCAAGCAGAAGGTCGTGGGTTCGAATCCAGACTCGCACATCTGAGTTTCTCGGAATTTGTGCGAAACTTAATTTGGAATTTATCATGAGCTTTTCGGTGAAGGAAAACATCGTGATGAAAAGTTGAAGAAGGTTCAACGACCTCGGAAAACGTGTGCAGTCCCCAACCCTCATTGAGCCAGTGTGGTGGACTGTCGCCTAAGCACTCGCCTGAGAGGAGACCCGTGCCCAGCAGTGGGACGTATAAATGGGTTCATGATAGTGATGAAATCTGCCGAGTTTAAGGAGGGAGAATCCGCCAGACCACATTTAGCTTGGTTGAGTTTTAGTAACCAAATAAAACAATCATGACAAATCATTACTTTTTTATTGGCCCTTGAACAGTATTAACTTAGTATACATATTTCGAAAGCGAAGGAAGATGGAACAATTCAAATTTTTTAATTTGAATATGAGTAGAAGAAAAAAACGATACGTTACGAATGGAGAGAAGCAATACAAAAAGGTGGGTTGACGATGTAAGGAGGTCACATCGACACACACTTAAAACCAACTGACAATTATTTATTTGAAATCAGTTAATCCACATATAAGGTAGCAAAATAAGAAGCGTTGAAAAAAGAATACTGAAAAAGTATTGAAAAGTAAAAAAATACAATTTTTAAAATGACCCATAAATTGGGGAAAAGGTAGTGGCAAAAGCACGGTATCCCTAAAATCAGCTGTCTAATTTAATTTATACGTTATTTATTTGACCACTCTTTCTCGCGTATCATAACCACTACTGCTAGAAGCGAGATGGTCATATTTGACAAAAGTAAGATATTCTCCTTATTTTAGGAGGTTTATACGATGCAAACAAAAATCTTTCATTCAAGAAAAACACTGAACACTGAATATCATGTAAAATACATGAAATCGTAATATTCCAGGCTTGTAAGAGTATGTCACTAGTAATTCATACAAGAAAATTCATTGATTGTAATGAAAAATTAAAACTTACGTGGGAAAGGTTACGTTGGGAATTTATCGTGTACAGAACTACGGCTTTTACAGCCCAAAATATAACAATACACCATTATTGAGAGCTGCAATAATTGCAAAGGAACGGTTAGTAACTTTGTAAAACACTTCTTAAAAGCAGAAACACATAAAATCGATGCACATCAAACACTCGTAAGGATTTTTTGGTCTCAACGAGCGTTGAGTCATACAACCAAAACCGCGTACGTAGAAAGGGACAAAAAATAATAATGCATCAATTTTATGTGCTTGTGCTTTTAAGAAGTGTTTTACAAAGTTACTAACCGTTTCTTTGTAGTAATTGATTATTGCAGCTTACAATAATAGTGCATTGTTGTATTTTAGGCTGTAAAAGCCGTACGGAACGAAAAATTCCCCACATAACCTTTCACAAGTAAGTTTTAATTTTTCATTAGGTAAAATCAATGATTTTTCTTGTATGAATTACTAGTGAAATACTCTTACAAACCTGGAATATTTGAAGTGTTTGTCTTGTTTGAAAGATTTTTGTTTACATCGTATAAACCTCCTAAAATAAGGAGAATATCTTACTTTTGTCAAATATGTCCATCTCGCTTCTACCGGCAGAGATTATGATACGCGAGAAAGAGAGATCAAATAAATAACGTAAAAATTAAATTAGACAGGTTTAAGCTGATTTTAGGGATACCGTGCTTGTGCCACTATGTTTTCCCCAATTTATGGGTCATTTTAAATATTGTATTTTTTTTACTTTTCAATACTTTTTCAGTTCGAAATATGTATAGGTACTAAGTTAATACTGTTCAAGGGCCAATAAAAAAGTAATGAGTTGCCATAATTGTTTTATTTGGTTACTAAAACTCAACCAAGCTAAATGTCGTCTGGCGGATTCTTCCTCCTTAGACTCGGCAGATTTCATCACTATCATGAACCCATTTATACGTCCCATTGCTGGGCACGGGTCTCCTCTCAGGCGACAGTCCACCACACTGGCCCAATGAGGATTGGGGACTGCACACGTTTTCCGAGGACTTTGAACCTTCTTCAACGTTTCATCACGATGTTTTCCTTTACCGAAAAGCTCATGATAAATTTCAAACTAAAATTCGCACAAATTCCGAGAAACTGAGAGGTGCGAGTCTGGATTCGAACCCACGACCCTCTGCTTGAGAGGCAGTAGGTCAAACCATTAGGTTACCACGGCTTCATTTTCATGTCAATTTCTTTAACAGGATAAATTTTAAAAGTAGACAACCGAGAATTTATAAGTACTCTGTTGGTATCCCTTTTCAATATATGCGAGAAGCTTCTCTATTCTTTTTTTATTGTTCCTCTACGGTTTGGCCAAATGTTTTATTGAATTATTCGCATGAATTGTAATAAATTTGGATAAAAATATTGACAGTGAGAACAATTAAGTATTGATTAAAATAAGTCGCTGCGGCATTAAGGGGTGTGGCAGTAGAAAAGGCGAAAATCGACCGAATATTACATGACACCGGTCATGTGTTATTTTTTTGTCTATAAATCATACAATAGCTATATAATAAGTAGTTTATTCAGAAGGCTTGCCGAATTTTGCTTTGGTTACTTCAGATTGCCAGTTTGTTAGTATATTTTGAAGATTGTTGAAAAGATGTTGATTATTTTGAGATAGTGTTGTTCTTGTAAGCAGACATATTATCAATATCCTGTTATTAAAACAATTCACTACGAGATTTTTATTTTTTCATTATTATTATTTTTATTTTTAAAGTTTACCTACAAATGAAAAAAGACAGAAAGAATGGTTGGAAATTATAGGATTGCCGAACATACATATTGGATCAAATATCACCTTCGTTTGTTCGCTCCATTTTGACGAATCAAATTTTAATAGATCTTTGAATGTAACTAGATTACATGGTAATGCAATTCCATCGTCGTATTTATTGGTAAATAATTTTATATTTAATTTAAAGTAAACAAGAGACATTGCTAGGCATTTTCAGTTCCTTAAAACCACCCACTCGTTTCCGATTTTTCCCCACTAACAACTCTAACATTATATAACATGTATTGGATGCAATGACGTAATAATTATAGGCACCCAATAATAAATAGCAGCAGCTGCAATAACTTGTTCGTCATCCATGTGGTTTCAATGTAAATGATAACTGACAGCGACCAACGTTACACAAAACGCATCTACAATGGCCGTTTGTAATGCTCTTTTTCAAACTTGTCGAGCGTGTAGACAGCAGCACTAGCTGTATATCAATTTGCTGTATGTCTTGCAGTAAACCGTGCCTGAAGCCATGCCAACTACGCCACGGAACGAAGTAGCGGACCTTACGAATTTTCCTCACTTTTTGAGTGAAGAAATAGATTTCTGACAGATGGCGCTACAGCAAAAAAGTGTGGAAAAATTAAAAACAAAGATCTGCAACAAGCACTTAGAAAAATTCGTAAGGCCCGCTGGTTCATCCCGTGGCTTAGTTTGCATAGTGTCACGATTGACTGGAAGACGTTGGTTCGAATCCAGCCAGATCGCTGCAATTTTTTGTAACTGTTCGATCTTTAAGAAACTAGTGGAGTAATTTCACAAAAATAATTGAATATCATGGTGGCCAAACATCGTCACATTCAATCGTAACTTAAAAAATACAGAGAAAGTAACTTAAAATGTATGTTAATATGTATAATAAAATACCACTCTAGATTAAATTATTAGACTCATGATTGTTTATAACGAAGTTATGTAAGTGATTAAATAATTATATTTTTTATGACAAGAAATAAAATATAAAATTTTATGTTGATTTTAATAATTCTTGGCAAATTTAATTTGTAACTTGTGACCATTTGTTGTGACATTTTTATTATTGTGGTAGTTTAATATATGGTTATGTAATACAACATATTTGTGCTGACTCTGTCTCTTGCTACATTTTACCTATTATTAATATTATATCTGATTTTATGATTATCGATAATGTTATTAGAATTATATAAGTAATTTTATTTATTTCAAAAATTAAATGGAAGTGTTAGATTCACCTAAATCAAAATAACAGATATTAATTCTATACCAATACATAAATACCTTTAATTTGGAAACCTTTTAAAAATATAATATCAGTCTTGAGATTGGAAATGCACATAGATCTCCTGATATATATTATTTTTCGTAATATGTGAGCATTTGTAAACGCAAAATAATGAATTCAAAATCTCTTATCTATCATCCTGGATATTCCCATATGACAATGAATTGATCTAGTTTCATTAAACATTTTAATCATACTTTGATTACAGTAAACTATACAAATTACAAACATAACAAAAAAAAACAGTTTCAACATTCAAGCCATACATTTGCTGTCAATATAGACTTATCGATGATTATGGCACAACACTAAAGAAATCCGCCATTTGTGATGGACATTTTTGGTTTAGGTAGGGATGTTTATCCGTAGATAAGGCAGCTCCTTTCCTTTCCAGCTTTTTTCCTTTCCATCCTCTAACAGTTGCTGAACGAGAACGATGCAGCCAACAACAAGTGGTGATGGTGTGGTTATTGGAAGTTTTTCGCTTTTCACAACATCATGTTAAATCTCGTTCTTTTATTATGTGGCTTTTAGTTAAACAAGTTTATTTTATAATTCACGCAAAGTAAAACTGCAAAATATATTTCTAAACGTAAAACTAAATATTAGCCTTCCAAATAATATTGTTCCTTATTTTCAAATTTTTCCAATTTTTCGGGAATTTTTCCGGAAAACTTTCTACTATTTGAAATTTTTCGGAAAATGCCCAACAGTTTTTCCAATCGACTTAAGTGCTTGTAGCCATAGTCACGAAATAAATATAAAAAAATCCTATTTATCCATCCAACGCTGCTTTGAGATATGTGCTTGGTTGATAAAAAATATTTGAAGATTTCAGTGGTAATATAGTTTAACTAAAATTAGTGATAAAATATTCTAAGAAGTTATCATATCTTAGACGTTCAAGCCTGTGTACCCTTACTATGAAAATGGCTGGCTTAGAATCAATGGCAATGGTAGTTGAAGAGGTTAAACCCGTTGAAAAGCCTGTCGATAGAGAAAAGGTGCTTAAATTTTGCATTTACTTTACTATTTCTTTTTCTGTTGTTATTTTTTGTTTCATTAGTCTTATTGTTAAAATTTGTTTGTTTCGTAAATAACATGAATTTTTACTTACTATTTTTATGTTCAATTTTGCAGACTTGCCCACTGCTGCTTCGCGTCTTCTGTTCTACTGGTAGGCACAACTCTACAGGCGATTACGCTAGAGGTAATGTGCCACAAAATGAATTGCAAATCTATACATGGATGGATGCTACGCTTAGAGAGCTCACAGGTCTGGTGAAGGAAGTAAACCCTGAGACTAGGCGTAAAGGCACATACTTTGATTTTGCTATAGTCTACCCAGATACTAGATCGCCGACATATCGTATGAGGGAGATTGGGATAACATGTTCAGGCCAACGAGGAGGTGACGATAATAAGACACTGTCATCTGTCAAATTCCAAATTGGCAACTATTTGGACATCTCTATTACCCCACCCAACAGACTACCTCCTCCTATGAGACGTCCACAGCCGTACATGAATAATAGGCCGTACTGATTAGTAAAGCTCTATATTTATCTATAGTTATGGTATTGACTAAGTTTGATTGATAAAGTTCACAAGTTTCTTTTAAAGATTTGCTATTTGTTGTAAATAGCTAATGTGTGTATAAGAAAAATACTGATT
The DNA here is from genome assembly GCF_003589595.1 of Hyposmocoma kahamanoa. NCBI lineage: Eukaryota > Metazoa > Arthropoda > Insecta > Lepidoptera > Cosmopterigidae > Hyposmocoma > Hyposmocoma kahamanoa. The sequence goes on from NW_020653850.1 coordinate 13,990,543, forward strand.
GTGTTGCTTTTACAATAGAATACTTTTGATGTTAAAACATAAGATTGTTTTCTTTGTGATAAATGACTATGAATAAAACAAAATGATATACCTATGTATCTATATTTTTATTGTGCCCCTATTTTCATGAACAAGGACAAGTGACACCACCTGAAGTCATAGAAATGTTACTTTGTGTTTAGATAACACTTAAATGACAAGACAACGAAAACAACCTTAAAATTAGATTTCCTAAAATAAATATGATGAACTTATCATAATTTCTAATGAGGATTGGGTGACCTGAAGGGCCTTCTGGATTTTTTACCCATGGCAGCGAGATCAATGGTTATACCATTAGGAAGGACAGCCTTATTCTCCTGATAATCTATGAATCCTTTCTCATCTTGTTGTTCCTTTGTTCTGTCACAAGGAATTCCAGTTTCATAGTTGTATTCCCGTTTTACGCCATCCGGGTCTACATAACCGTATTTACCTCGTGTGACGCAGTCTATGCCGATAATTTCCTCTTTGAAAGAGCCATCATCATTCTCGAATCCCCACGTTATACTGCCATCTTCATTTTCTTCTCTGTACTTTCTAATGATTTGTGCAACTGGCTTCTTTTCCCTCGGGTTGGAAGGGGAGTACTTTTGTTGCGGTGCAGTCTTAACTGGTGCACGAACAGGTTCTTGGGGCCTGTTGTATTGCCTGACTGGTTGTATGTGCGCCTCATCATCTTCCAGGATCGGTCTAGGTTCAGGCCTAAATGACGGTCTCTGGGGCCTAATGGACAATGGCTGGAGTCTCTGAGGTTTGACTGGTTCATTCCTAGTGGGACTGAACGATTGCGACGGTAAGAGGGGTCTGTATTGTGTCGGTCTGATAGGTTCGGCTTTCAATACAGAAGGTGTAGACTGCTGGAAAGATAATGGGTTAAAGGCAATGGGTGGTTTCGGTTGTGATGTCGTGGTGAATTCGAAGAAATCACTTTGCGGTTCTGGTGTTGATAATATGTTCGGCGAGAACGCAGTCGGAGTGTTTATTTCGATGTCGTCTTCAGGTTCTTCGGTAACTGGCTTTGCCTGCTCATCAAGTGTTTGTAAATTTGGTCGTGGAGTAGCCTCCACGGACTTGAAGGAGGGTCTCGCAGGGCCTGGTCTCCTAATTCTGGGTACTGGTACTGCAGCCGAAAAAGGTACGGCTTGCAGTCTTCCTTGTCTGAAGCCTCCTTGCCTGGGATTTCCTAACGGGATGGCCCCAGGAATCTGAAGTCTCGGAGGAGCAGGCGAATCAAATTGCGCGTATGTTGTGACTGCGCACAGCATAAATATCTGAAATCATGCAATGAGATACATATGTTATTATACGATCGATATAAATAGAGTACTTTGGGGCGTATAAGAAATGACAAGAGCAAGGCGATCAACCAATTTATTTATAATCATATGGGGTTCGTATTCGTCGTGTTTGCAAATCCGTCCTTTTTTTATTTATTTTGTTTTGTTATTGTGAGAAACCATAGCCCAAGGGTCCGTACATAAATACTATTAATGAATTTCGTAGCCCGGTATGCAGCGCCAGACCGTGCAATGAATGACATACTTTCGAGTGTCGTAGACCTTGTTTAGCGTGAAACGCTTACACCTGACTTATCCAACACGCTATGGAAACAGCTTTAATATAATTATATGATTTCAATAAGATTTACTTAAACATTGTTTAGTTGCATTACGTAATGTGTGTGGATTTCATTGTATAACGTTTAATTGTAGCACAATCCAGTTTTAGGAACGTATTTGAGAAACTACTGTGTGTGATAGATATTCTTGAGTCCGATAATTAGCTAATAAACTTTAATTTAGAAATGAAATTGAAAAAAAAATATTTAAATTTTAATTATTATTTTACTTTGATTTTGTTTTTAATTTTTTAAGTCTTTAAAAGTTTAACAAGTTTATTAGTTAATCGAAACGGAATAAAATATATATACTTATATTTTCACAAATTTTTGAGTCTTCGGTTTGGATGTAGAGGATGTAGATATAAGGACTATCACTATCAAAGAGTAAAAGAGCAATAATAATAATAATAAATAATAACGCACACACTCAACATAGCCCCGCACTAGGGAAACCCTGTGTCGCGGGTGCCGTGGACACACATATAGACAACCACAAATTAAACCCAAACTCACGAGAGAAATAATTGTAGGCCATACAAATATTTCTCCCGGCCCGGGAATCGAACCTGGGACCTTTGCGTGGCAGTCCGGCATGGTAACCGTTCGGCCACTGAGGCAGTGGCCGAACTTATTTTTTTTAATAACTTTATTATTTTTAATAACGTTATTATTATTAATAACTTGGATAAGATGATTCTTATTGGTGATTCATGAGATTGACGAATGCGTTTTTGTGTTTTAGAATATTGGGAAATGCAAAAGAAGTTTTAACTGAAGTACGTAAAGGTTTATTGCGTATTGTCGCAAGCTTATGGTATACGAGTACTCTACTTTCAGATGGCAATCAATCGTTTCGCAACTTTTCGACCTTTATCTTGTTTATGTGCTCTGGCACGCATGTCATAGCTAGTTGGCTGGTACATATTAGCGACTGGACTATAAACATTCACATTGATCGTTATATATCCTTTATGACTCAATAAATTGCCGAAACAATGTGATGAAAATTGTTACTATGTATATAATTGTCATTACTGTGTACAATCTATATTTTTCTCTCTATATGTACGATATATTATGTATAGGCACCTATGCTTCTAGATATATTCAACAGTATGAAAAGAAATAAACAGCGTCAATTGAAAACCTTTCGGAAGAGTGCTCAATGCACTATTCATACACTATTTCATTGTGCATTAATTAACGTGCAGGAATTTTAAGAGTTCAGAATAAAGGCGGGTCCAGTTTCGTATGACCAGTAAGGACGCCCGGCTGCACTCGTCAATATGTGTGTAAACTTCCGCCTGCCAAGGTTGCTGAGAGACGGTAATGAAAAATAAGTGGTAAAATATTTCATATTAACTGTCGAGACAATTTTTGCCCAGCTGATTTACTTAAGCGCGTAGTGGGCATCTTATTACAACACTTCCAGGGATTTTGAATAGTGGAACTACATTAATAAATACGTGGCTAAGTAACATTTGAAGCTATATGTAACTGTAGTCTTAATTTCGGTCAAGTTCACGCGCTATCGCGGGGATATTTCATCAAATAACAGAAATGTTGAGTCAACATATACCAACAACTATAAGCATGTTATTTAGCGTTTTAAGATTGTGTACGAGTATGTGCGCGTACATAGTATTTAAAATTCTATTAGTATTGCAATAAATAGGTATTTAATGCAGCAAGCTATCTACAAGTTTATTGACAGCCGAGTATTCACAGGAAAGGATTGATGTGCCGCAAAATTAATAACTAACATACATATACGATGTAATTAATTATGTATTTTGTGTGTAAATATTATAATTAGACGATGTTTTGCAACAATACGAATTGCGAGTACCATGCGAGGTGGCGTATGTCGTAGGCCTTCCTCCGCGTTGAAGTCTTTTGTATGATGCATTTTAATGTATTTGTTATATCTATAAGCACTGTATATTTCATGTTTAATAGTTGGGTAATGCGTGGTAGGCGGTCGGAAACTATGCGATTATCAATACATAACAATGAATATCGTAATGGTCATGCATTATTTGTTACAAACTATTTAAAGGTAACACCAACATCGAATGGCGTGCGGCATGTAATCTAAGACCTTTAAGTAACAAAAGGAACTAACTATATCACGTTAATGATCATGCTTACAATAAGATCAGAAAATAGTTCAGGGATTATCTAACATTCGTCTTTCTTTTATGTAATGATGTAATTATACTTTTAAATATCGAATATTAAACACTTTCATTAAATATGAATTAGACGATTATTGCAAAGTTTCTCACAAGTTCATTATACTATTGGTGATTGCGGAATGTCTAAACATTGACGATTATCGATCGAAAGTTAAAGCGGTTCTAGTTTACAAAATGCAACCTCTATCTACGAACTGGCTCCAGTTTAATGCTAACTGTTGAAATAGAGTAAGTTATGCGTATCAACCGTATCTACATCTAGTCGAGCCTGTTGGTAATAACAGTGGGCCAGTGTGGTAACGTAACCAGAAAAGCATTTGTCCGGTAGTGTGCTTTACGTAATTGAACCGTTAATATGACAACAGTGTACTTGCCAAATAACATGTTTGCACTCGACAATTAGTTCCGCATTGAAAATTAAAAAGGGCAATTTTCGTGATGAAAGGTTACCCGCATTCCGGATTTGTTGCCGTGCTCTAGTCACCTATCAGCTTACAATCGACTTCAAGGTAAGCACGAAATGTATATTCCTCGAATACCAGTCGTATCATATCGACCTGATTTACTCTTGTCAGTATACAAAAGGCACGCAACTCTTGCGTAGGTACTCTATGCAATGTAATAGTTACATATTCTACATTAGCACTTCTTGGTTGTACGAAAATATTTAGTATAATACATACATAGTGACTTAGTTTAGTTTGCTCAACTTTCACAGTACGGTGTCCTTACTGGTCATGTTTATTTATAGACTTAATTAACTTTTTTTACAACTTGTAGTTGCTTAAAGGCAATAAAAGTGGTATACATATTTTTACTACAAGTTGTTATTTTAAGTATGCCTATTATAAAATTCCTTGTGTTGAATCATTATTGCTTATCGGTGGTAAAAAAAATTGCTAATTGTTGTATTATTATTATTTCAAAACATACGTTTTAGTTGATTTTTTCATAGAAAGTGTGAAATACATAGTCTTGTTTTATGTAACTTTTACCAAAAAATGTCAAAGAATTGTCTTCTCTGTGCTTCTTCTTAAGAGTTTTAATTTAAGCAGGGGTAATGGTAGGATTGATAAGGGTGACACTTACCAGTAATGTCCGCATGATGTCCTGTGCACGTCACTAGCACGCGGCGCACTACCAACAAATAAAGGAATCGACTCCCGCGCAAGCTATATGAGGTCGCCCACTCTCGCCCAGCTCAGACGCGAGCACCATACTTTATTGCAAGGTGACCGACTGTGGACGTATGCTACACCTCTACTATCCCGAAGAAATGCACCGGTCACATAAATCAGCTGTACTAAATAAAGAAGGTACCGCTAAATGAGCTATTAATTAGTATTCGTTTGTTATATTTTTTATGTATCTTCACTTGAATTTTTATTATGGCTAATGTGGAAATAATTGTAATGGCTCACATAAATAAATACCAAGTCAAACCGCATTGTCGTATTAATTTGCAATTGGACTAATTGCGATGATGAAAAATCAATAACATGACTTGTGCTTGTGTGAAAAAGAGTTGTTAATTTTTAATAAATGTTAGAACTTTGGAATATCTGAAGGTGAAACAAAAAAGTTGCGTGCAAATTAGCAATGAAAAAATGTGAACATTTATCAAAATTATTTTCAACTAATTTTAATTCATTTCTATGAATATTGAAACATTTTCTATTTATCAGTTTCGTGATTTAAAATGCGTCCAATCATAATTAGCAAATAATCTGCAAGTGAAATATACTGGTTTGTTTTGTATTGTAGATTTTCAGGCATGCCTCTACAAATTAGCTTCTAAGCCTGTGAAATTAGTAAGCGGTACTTAGACATTCTATAACTTCTCGTCAACAAGGACATGTTAGGTTTGTAGATCAAATTAGAATAAGTTCCTCAGATGAGACACCATAAAGTTACAAAAGCAGTGACGTAACATCCAATTCGTCTTGTCACCTCCTATTGTTCTTTTTCAATTTGTAATTCAATCGGGCGATATGTCAGGTGTGGCAACAGCTCGTAACTTTTTACTTTTAGTGGTTCAGGATTCTATAAGACATTGTGGAGCTATACGTATGAACATGTTAAGATAATATTTTAAATACGCTTACCTTGTCATGTACATACAAGTCGAGTAAGAAAGAACATAAGCAAACATACTTAATGTACTTTATTTTTAATCAATAAATTTTGATGATAACATAGGAGACCCTGACTTAGTTGTGTGATTTCATTAAGATATTCATACTCAGTGGTGTGGAATTGCAGCGTGTTTTAGCGTGTTGGACCCAATACAAACAAGCTATAAATATCAATAAATATCTGGAACTATTACAACAGTCTAATGTACCTGCACCTTCTTACTAAAATTATGACTGGCGAGAAGTCTCATGAGAGGTTCGCCTGCTTAGTAGGGCACGCATAATATGCAGTTTAAAAGCTAATCTTTCTATTTATGTAGTCATCAAAAATACCATAAAATCCAGACATGTTAAGCCTACATGTGGGTAATGTAATGTTTTACCAAAATCCTGCTGTGACAAGATAATCCAATTAGGGTGTTACATCATCGATGCGCGTAAGCTGCAGTCAAGTCACGGCGCAGCGGTCTGCGCAGGCGCACAGGAAAGTGTATCGACAGCATCACGAGTGAGAGTTTCTTGGCCATAATAGTTCATTCCCCGCTGCCCCCGCCTCCCGACTAACTAGACATAATTTTCCGACAGTGGAAATTTGTAATGTCTACGTTGATATACTTATAGAGTTTCTTTTCGTCAATTAAGTAATTAAGAGAATTTTTCCCGCTTTTTTTACACACTTCGAAAAAACTTACAATAAAAGTTATTATTTACAATAAAGTACTGTCATTGATTAAAGAGTAGATATGCATTTCCTGCAATTACTTACGTTAATAAAAAGTACCTGCAACCTAAGTGATAATAAAGTAATAAATCACCAGTTACCTTTATCTCAAAGTTACGTGCTGTACGAAGTAAGTACATGTATGTGACTAAAAAGCTATTTGTAACTCGTACGATATAACTTCCTTGTTTCATAGATGTTGTCATGTTGATAGAAACAATGCTTAATTTTGTATCTAACTGACATTAAACACAATCACGGCGTAAGGCTTCTAGACCAAAAGTACAGAGTATAACAATGGGTACGTCGATAGTCGTCAAAAGTATTTCATGCTCACACTAATAGCTAGTTACGAACACTCTTCCTACAAGCCGTCGTTGTTTAATATGTAACAATTTACAGCATAACGCTTAGCAAGTATTCCCCGAACTACTAACAGAATTGCCCGACAGGATAGTGGTGGAAGGTGAACACCGTTACCTGTCCCGTATCACCTTTTTCAACGGTTCGTTTCTGATTCGACACGTACTCTATTTGTAACCACAATGGGACATGTTTCGGGGTCATATTCATACATTCTCAGGTACTCAGCTACCTGTTTAATTCATGCATTAGTGTCAGGAGTATCACGGGTGAATGACCTGGGGCCCAATTCTGCTGATTTTCCACCTCCACTAGTTACTGTAATTTTGAGACTCCATTGAGATTACATTGCAATTATGATAATATTTGCTATTCTATTAAAATCTAGTTGCAATGGCTTTCTAGTTGAGTCTCAGTGGAATTTCAGTGATGGCATATTCATACTAATCAATGTTGCTTTATTAAAACTACTGTGGCAATTATTATGCATATCTTAATTTTATCTCGTTTAAACTGCTATTTAGTCTTCAAATTAAATATATCGCACTGTTAATACAATATTATGTATTAACTCAAAAAGCGTATTTTCTCAGAATCGACGAAATACGAATTGCTCGCTTCCCGTGAAAGATCTTGCCAAATATACATATTTAAAAACAAAAGGGAAAAAATAGTTTCATATTTTTTAATAAGGACTATTTTGGCCAGAACTAGCTCACAAAAAGCGTTTCTCATTTTGAGTTAAGTAGTTAAGTAGATATCTTTTAGTTGTTTTTTACAATATTCTAACGACCGTTTTATTGACGTGTAGAGAATCAAATTTTACGTTCAACAATGGTATAATCTTGAATTTCACATATTTTGAGTTATAACACTATTGTAATAGCAGTGCGATATATAATATGAAAATACACTATCGGCGTGCCATTTTTTGGCCACTGAAGAGCAGAATATCAAAAAATTGGGCCGTTTCCTCATGCTCCTACTGGCACGAGGACTAATATGTCCTTATGCTCCTATTGTGACGTCGTATCTAATAAGTACACTGAACTAGAATAAAAAAAATCAAAATAAAAAAGTCAAAAATATCTTTATTTCATAGGTAAGAAGAAAATTACGCTTGAAATCGTCACTTTCCGCTCTTTCGGAAATACGTTAACAACTTTCAGTGAAGACGCTAATAAGCTTAGAGAATCGATAACATGCATTCGAGTACTACAATATCAATTACATATATTTTACAAATTTAGGTGACAATACATTAGTAGATGCACGAGGACATATTTATCCTTTTGGTCCTACCAGTAGGAGCAAAAGGATACGGCATGAGGAAACGGCCAAAAATTTGCAATAGTAGTTGAATAATAGCTCGATGGCTGGCCACTGACAAGCCACTACGCTTAACTTTTAACAGAATACCAAACGTACAAAATCCTGCCATTGACACTATCAACACATAACTGAGGTGATTTGAAATTAGCAGAATTGGGGCCCTGGTAAATAGCTCTGAATTATTCCAATTCAAATCATAGGATTACTTCATTCGAACAATTTGTACAGGCCACTGATTGCTTGCCAGACAATTTAATGCGACCTTGTGAGGGCTAGAAATCAAATCACTGACCGTGTAAGTAGTCAACTGAGACAGTTAATTTGTATGTTTATATTTTTTTTATAAACAGACTATTTAAGAAGCTTGATTTAAGAACTTGTGTACATTTGTGAAGAATCAATACACTGTAAAACTAGAGCAACAGTACTAAAAGTAACTAAACTACAGGACTATTTTTTAACATGTCAAAGGCTTTTAACTATGTAACACATAATTTACTTCTAAAAAACTTAACAGCAGGCATAAAGCCATTTTTCATTGGAGTCATAGTTGATAAACGGCCAACAACGCGATTTTGTCTCCTAAATAACAAATATTAATGTAATTTAATTCTCAACCTAAATCAAAACACACAGTAATCCACAAGGAAGTGTGATAAGAGCAATTCTCTTCGTACTACATACAAATAAAACTTGAAAAAAACGTTAATTAATATTATTTGCGGACAGCATATAATTGTTATTTCTGGTAGGAAGAAAACAACTGTTAGAGACCATGAACTAGACATAAATAATACAATTTATAAATTTAATAATTGGCTACAAACAATAAAATAATCTAAATATACCTTAAGCAAATCAAACTATATACAATTTAAAATAAATAATAAAATTCTAGTCGAAACATACAAAATATAATTTCAATTTTAATATCCATAGCAAGTTTGTGTATTGCTTGCCTTAAGAAAGTTAAATATAATTAATAAGAAAGCTATGATAGGCATATAAATGGCGCATGTAGTAGTAGTAGAGCTCCTTGTGAAAGAGTTTGTCCAGGGAAGTTCTGCCACCTTACCTATTTCTGCCACCAAACAGTAATGTCAGCATAACTGTGTTCCGGTTTCGAAGCTGGTGAAGTTACAGGAATATGGGATATGTCAACTTATATCTCGGGGAGACGGGCGCAATGGCAGTGCACCTCAGACCTTCGCGACTTAAAGCTCTTAGTGGTACTGCAACTGTTACGGACAGGCGTGTAGCTAACCATCAGGCGATCGAATTTTTCGTCCCGTCTCTTGATATTATTTTAAAAAATGTAGACTCCATATTACGTTACGGTTTTATAGCCTGGGGTAATAGTAAAAATCTAAACAGACCTTTTGTAATACAATAGAAATACATTAGAGCAAATTACAGAATTTCACCCGCATGGGATGAAACCCGCATGTTTCATACTTAATTGTTTCAGATTCTTGGTTTGTTGCCACCGTCGTTATATATATGTAAATTGTATATATATATAATACGTAAATTGTATCTGTGTACGAAAACAGACACTTTTGTTTAAGAACACTAGTGACATACCATTTAACTTATAAATTTGTAACTTGAGACATTCTTATTATTGCAGCAGTCAATTGTATATACGTGTAATCGTATAACTATCTAGTTATATCTATATAAGTAGCTAATATCTATTAGCATGCTATTTATTATTTAATTCTTTATACTTTCACTGTTTTTGTTATATCGTCTGCTGTACATGTTTTAAGTAAATAAATAAATTATTATTATATATCGAGTTCTTAGGTTTTCGCGATTGTTACACATAGGAAATGAAACTATTTTTCCGGATTTAAATCGCGTATAAACGGACCACGGTCAACCGTGACCATGGGACCTGTAAAGGGCCCGAAACGTCGGTTTGTTTGAAAAAACAAATATACGCGATTTAAATCCGGAAAAATAGTTTCATTTCCTAAATTATTATTATATTTAACCAAGTAATTGGATGGTGACGGTAGAAAAAGATAGAACCCCGTATAATTGCGTGTACTAGTAACTTTTGTGTACTGTTCTGGAACAAAATTTTGAGTTTAATACAAAGTACTATGAATGTGTGGGTTCGCTATTTGCTCCTAGGAGTGAAAAAAGAAAATAATATATTTTGAGAGTCAATATTACCTCAGCTCGAATTCAATTTTTTCCCGTACTAATACGGTTCATTTTGCTTGGGCCGAGCACAAGGGACACTGGCTTTATTTCAGAATTTACTGTTTTACAAACGAAATTAAAGCCATTTGAAAAATGTATATCGTATACTATACGTGTTCCATTTGGTTCCGTTGATATAAAAGTGTCATCGGTGTACGTAAAGTAAATTTCGAGGTAAGTTTTTTTCTATCGTAAAAATTTTTAGGAATTGTGTTTTCACACCATACAGTAATCAGTGCATATCCTCAATTTTGCTGTATATTTTTTTCCAAAGTGATTGATTCAGTACTTTCACTGTTATGTGGAATCAACCAAAGCCATTTGAGGTTGTATAGACTTTTAATGCTAACAGTTCAATTGACTAAAGCATGCTCCTCGCTAACCCAATGATTGCTTGTATGTTATGTATTATCATTTACAAAAAACGAAACTAGTGTTTACGTGAGTGTCAGTGCAAACATACAAGTGAGTAGTTTAATCAGTCGAGACACGTGCCGTAACGCCGGCGGCGCAGGCTCAGGCGTCACCGTTACCAACATTTTGTAACGACAGCAAGGGAATGCACCGCCCGCGCCCTAGACGTGTGTCGGTGTCAATGTCCCGCTTAGAATATTTAAATAGTTACTTCCGGTATTTATTCTTTATAAAGTACTCTACCTTGTATTATTTCTTTAATAACGGTTGTCTTACCCGATTTGTAAATATATTATATAATGGAAGACAGATTTGAAGATATTCCATATTTCAACATTGTGTCCCTAAAGTCTTATCTTGTATCGTTACACTTTACACTGATAAATAATTTGCAATTTCAAAAAGTGACAGGTTGTACCTTATGGTATAAAGCAAACGTTAGTCCTCTAAAAATACTTAAGACACACCATAGCGCGAAGGGTCAATTGAACTGATCCTATTCTGGGCAAGAAAATACCATTTTTTAATAATTATGTCCTGGTGGTGTACGTACATTATTCCAACGTAAATACACGAGTTCATGTATTTACGTTGGAATAATGTACGTACACCAACAATTATGCAGTTGCATAACGGGTAAAAAATATGTGGACTCATACTTAGTCATATTCAATGAAAGAACAAAAAGTTATGAACAGTAGTTTTATTTAAATAATATATTTCCAATGTACCTATTTACAAAACTGTACGATCATGACAATTTCAGCTTTATTATTTACAGCGCATATAATAAGAAGATAATTAAACCAGTATCGGTAAAAATTTTGTGAGACATAAAGATTCCTTGACTGCGAAGCTGAGCTTCAAACTTGTCAATAGTTGTCATTGTCGATATTCTTTTGTTGTTGTTATGACTTGTGAGTAAAGAACATTGCGATTTTGCTATTTTCTGGTATTCACTTTAATATTTCTTCGACAATATAGATATTGTCGAAGAAAGTGTTGATGTTAGAAAGTTAATTTCAAATACACAATGTGTATGTTTAGGGTAAATAAATAAATATAATTTTATAATTTTGTCGTTTAATATTTAATGAATGACAACAACATTTTTTTATCGACTAATTTCACTTTGACACCACTGCTTAATATTTTGTTAGTTTATGATTTATGATACAAGTAAGGTAACTTAGATCTATGCAGGAAACTGACTTTTCTATCCTATTAGGTTATTGATGGATTATTGGATGTAATCAAGCGTATATTGTATTTAAAGAATGCGTTTGTGTACGATAGATACAAACGCTATTCCGTCGCGTGATTAATAGAATTAACAAATTGCAAGCATACGAGAGATTCAACAAACTGCCAATGAACTTTTCGATAATACATTGGTGATCAAAGTGAAGTAATAACTCATCACTGTTACGCCAATTTGATACAAAACACATTACGCTAAATACAACAATTTGAATAAGTACATACACTCAGGCGTATTGCGTTGATTTTGTGATATATATTTAATGTTTATGTGAGAAATCATTTAAAACCTTGCAAATCAGTTATCTTTCCAAACACTACTCAACAAAATTTACACGATTTATATTTTACGTGAAAAATAATTTCAAAACTTACTTGCTTACCCTTGTTTGCACGGAAGAAATTTAATTTCTCGTCGAAATACACTTATGGACCTATTTCGCCCCTGACTTCGACCACGGATCAATAGAGGTATTTATTGATCCATGGTCGACGGGACTGCTAATCTCCGTACTACAGATCGTAACTCTGAAAAACGTCAAAATTCTTTTTTATATATAGATGGCGCTGATCAACCTGGAAGTAGTTTAGATTATGTAAATGACGTGGATATAAATTCATTCCTCTTTAATAGGAAATGTAGCCAGTTTTTTTTTCCTTGTAATATTATGCAAATATTGATCATAAGCTAAACATTTCTGAGCTAAAGTTTTCTGAGCTTTGACATGTGTGTCAATAAATCGTCGCCTTACTTTCCCAAGCTCGTATCTTAAAGCACAAAGTTACTGAAATGCAAAAAATGGATTGCGTATACAAATTTTGCACATTGATTTCACATCACATTTCCTTCATATTCACACACTGACTTTTACCTATTCTTATAGTAACGCATTCAAATTGATACCCTTGACAAGAAATTAATATAAATAGAAAGATTTGCCATCTTCTGAATAATCACTCTTTATAAGATACGAGTTCGAGAAAGTAAGGCATGGAAATGGCATTCTGTGTTACAAATTAGTTTACAAATTAACGCTTCCTAATATAAATGAATGGCGCTAATGCTAAACAAAATAAAAGAGTAGTCGGCGGCGCAATTCTTAAAAACTTGTCCAATAAGCGCCATCTAGTTGATTTGTTTGTTATCACTACAAATTAAAGTAGCTTTGATAAATAGCTAGTCAATGTAAAACAAATTAGTTTTAAAAAAATAGCTATTTGGTACTCGTCGCGACATCTGGTGTACCAATTGGTACTAAATACCTGACTACGCTGTCTTGTACGCGATTATCAGTCCTCTTGAGTTATTGATCCATGATTCTACTAAGCAAAGATGATGAACTAAGCAAGTTTTTCGTATTTACAAAACAAACTTTACCTAAGTTTAAGCAAAAATTAAATTAAACATATTAAATTTTGTCAATACAAAAGACTTACGTAGCTCGCCATCTTTGTGCAATCGCTCAAGTTAAAGTTCGTTTTATAAATCTCAGCCTTAGACGAACGCTTATAAAGGAATTATGATAACAATGTTCATATGAACCATATGAACATTGTATACGGCATATATACTAGTACGTTCAAGGTGAGGTATTTGGAGGGGAGCCTTTATTTTAGAAGTTGAGGTGTGAGGGAGGGGCGCGCCATTAATATGAAAGAATAGGCGGAGAAAATTTGACAGAGATCTCACGTTGACAAGCGCCCAATGGCGATTGACAACGTTTTGAGATAAATATGAATTTAATAAATAGGGCTTCACTTAAAAACCAAAAGTTTGCAGGTTCTCTGTAGTATTTAAAGACAAATATCTCCATATGAAAATTATGTGCAAGGTATAAAAATTTTGTTCTTAAATAATTCATCTTAGACTTTTATTTTAGCCTGTTTCGGGATTTTATATGATCGAATAAAATACATCCTATCGTGTAACGAATTAAGCGCATTCTTTAGATGATATCCTTGTGTGTGTGGTAGCACCTAAACTATTTATTGATTTCGCAAAACTGATTTTCCCGCTTCTTCTCCTATGACTCGCCCAACTTTAAAAAATAATTACTTTAATCGTCTTTTGATTTCGATTAAACATTCTGGTATATGTGGCCACTGGTTCGTATAAATACTGTTATCATAAATCAACCTTTATTGGCGTTCCTCTAAATAAGTCCATTAGTATTTTTGTTTATAAGTAAATAGACGTGCTTATATAATCTATGCGTTACTTAACTATTAAAGTATAAATGTACTTTTAAATAATATTACAAAAATATTATTCGCTAACAGACAATTATTCACAGACACGTTCTCACTTCATAAAAACATGTAAGATATGTTTTATTCTTGTACAACTATTTTTAAATGGGCAACGTCGACATACTATTGAAAAGATTTAATAAAAACCAAACATAAAAAATATATTTATAATAAAAATATATAACAAAGTAAATATTTGATTTATTTAAGTAAAGCTAGTTATAAAAGTCACAAGGCAACTAGTACCTACAAGGAAAATTGTATCGATATCTTTCATATTATATTTGCATTATAATTTCTTCAATCTTGAATCTATATTTCCGTACTTGTGACGTCGTTTATAGAAACACAAAACATAAGTTTCTTACAAAGATTTCTTATTGTTCATTCACATAGTTTATCTTCGTAAAAACCCTTAGTTTATCTTACCAACTTAGTACTTCTTTAAGATTGGAGTCATTTTTAATTTTTGTCTTTCGCCATTCCAGTTTTACTACAATGAAAATAATACATAAGAATACTTTTACGTAATATATTTGAATGAGCAAATGTATGTAAGTAAATGTAATCTTACTTATTATGTACATAGTTTTATGAATTATTTACCTTGAGTGTTTTGGAGAAATATTTAAATTACATTTAATTATATCCCAAAAATTCTGATCGCGACTTTATGATATCTATGGAAATAGGATAGGTGGATAAATCCAAAAGGACCCTTGTGCCACAGATGAGCTACTCGTCTGTGGCTTGTACATAAATTATGCATCTAGGCTTATTATGAAGATTATGAGCTTATTATGAAGATTATAATGAATTACGTTTTCAAAGTAACTAATTTCCTATTTGCAAAGTTTTAATAAAAAAGTATGTACGACGAAACACACTCATTCGTATTTAATTTAATTATTATTACAGAATTGTACATCACGCGTTTAAACGACAGTTACGTTAACGTGTTCCTAAATTTAAATTATCACTTTCGCTAATATTCCATTTTGAATCTTCTTGACTTCGCCGTAGACGGAAAATGGATTTAAATTTCCATCTCTTTTCACTTTTAAAGTGTCCGTATTTATCACATAGTTAGTTATTAAATTCGAAAGTAATCTCACTAATTCCTAGGTATGAATATTGTACACTTGGAATGGTAACTTAGTTTCTGTTCCAATATTTACAATTTTACGATCACTAATGCCCTCTGTCGTCGGTGACCGTAAACGTTCCATTGCACGGTGACGCGCAATCGAAAGAAGGCCTGCAATAAACAAAATGGTATTACTATAATAACAGATGGCACCACTATGAAGTTTTCACAATTTCGATATTTATTCATAAGATGCGTTATGTAGATTATAATCAGTATTCGAGCTAACTATACAATGTAAAAATATTTAAAAAATTCTATCACTTTCTTCCTACACGAAGGACGATTTCTTGCGAGTTAGGACGATACTATATAACTTATACCTATTTAAATTCTAAAACTTACTTCTTATTACCAGCAACGGATGGAGGTGAGTGATTATTTGTCGTTGCAGTTTCTGGAAGTAGCAGGACAATGGTGCCACCAATGGCGCTCAAAACCGCTATCGTCACTAAGGGCAGATGCTCGTTCAGTGTTTTCTAAAAAATCCCCATTTTAATTTCTAAATGAAGCAATAACTGCGAGCTTTCTTGATTAAAGCCTTGCTTGCTTTCAATGCAAACTTTATCAATGGAAATGTTTCAAATAACTTTTACTACGTTCATAATTTGATCTTGTGATCAATTTTTATACCTCTAATAAAGTATACAGGGTTTATAATCTTATTGTGTGCCCACGCGATTATTCCATAGATGTAAGAGATATCAAAAAGCTTTAAACTGATATCGAAAGTACGTTACCGAATGAGTAATCGACGTGAATAACTTTTAAAAAATAAAAATATTCAAGATTTTAACGCTAAACACTCCCATACATTTAATATGACATTCGTAGGGAGGCTTTAGTTGACCCACTTTAAGAGGTAACAATAAGTTTACAGACAATAAATCTACTATAAATAAAGTTATAAAACTATCTTTTACTTGAATAAGACTTTAATGGCATATTCAATTATTTAGTAAATTATTTGGTCGTGTGAGTTGTCCATATAAGTTAATTTTTAGTAGTGATCGACTTAGTTTCTCGTATACAGGGTGTAAATTTGAGACGGGGCAGCAAGGCCAGCCACCTTCATCGTTATAGTTACAGAAAAACGGTTCTAGAAGACTATCCATGAATTTTGAAGATATTTTGACATATTTGGCATTCACAGATTTTGGAAAAATGGTAGAGTCAGCAAGATAAAATTCAGTTTTTACAAAACTTTTTTGTTATGCCGTTCGATCCGGTCTCTGTTAAGAACCAATAGTCTCTATGAGACCAACTGAGGTAAGAGTACTCGAAATGTCAGAAATCAAATAATGTATAAAATGTATGGAAAAACCTTTTTTCCATACATTTTATAGGGACGTATTTAGTAATCAGTTATTCTAGGTAGTTAAGGAAACTAACAAATTGACAACGTATTATGTATTAGTTAAATGAAATTTATAAAAAAAATACAACAGTGTTCAAGAAGTTAAAGACGCAC
Source organism: Hyposmocoma kahamanoa (assembly GCF_003589595.1). Classification (NCBI taxonomy): domain Eukaryota; kingdom Metazoa; phylum Arthropoda; class Insecta; order Lepidoptera; family Cosmopterigidae; genus Hyposmocoma; species Hyposmocoma kahamanoa. The sequence continues at coordinate 14,007,711 of NW_020653850.1, forward strand.
TTGCAGCAATTTTCAATGGAATTTCTGCTGTCCCAATTCGTTTTCTTCCAATACAATCATTCTTATAAGAAACTGAGTCTATCAGCGTTAGAAAAATTTTGTAAATTTTCTTCAAAGCAACCGTTTAATGTCAAAATTTTGGATATTTCTAGTTTTATTTTTAAAAAGTTATTGATGACGACTTACTCGTCGTATTTTCTATATCACTTTAATCTTTTTGATATCTCTTATATTTATGGAATAATCGCCTGGGCACACTTAACGATTGCATCTTTTATAAATTAGTAGTTAGAATTTTTATTTATAGCTTATTGAACGTCACGTGTGTGCATCACCATGATATTCAATTATTTTTCCGAAATTACTCTACTAGTTTGTTATAATTATTAATACAAAGATCGAACACTAAGAAACAATCCTTCGATCCGACTCGATTCGAACCAACGTCTTCCAGTAAACCGTGCCAAACGCTATGCCAACAAAGCCACGGAACCAAGTAGCCGGACCATACGAATTTTTGTATCTATTACGAATTTATCTATATTTACTAAAAAATTAAAAACTATAATGAAAGAATCGACATCTGTAAGTGTGGTCGTGGTGGACATTTATCAGATATCATTTTTCATTCATAATCGCCAAACCTTACTTTTTTTAATACAATAAAAATTTTAATCATTGTCATCCCAATTTATTGTTTTATTTTGATTTACAAAACAAAGTTCTTGTTGAAAATCCCTTTAGCTAACTTCGCTTAGCGTCGCTTTAATAATTGTATTATATATTATATAATACAATTATTAAATAAACAAATTGTATTATATGTAGTATATATTTTTAAATTAATGAATGTCACCTAACCTAACCTAACCTAACCTGATGTTTGAATTTTACTTACTAATTCCCAAAGATGTGGTATGCAAATCAACGCTAATCCTGCTGCACATTGACTGGCGCCGACTCCTAAGTTTCTTATAAACGTCGGGTAGAGTTCTGCTGTAAAGATGGGTAGCATCATATTGGTTGATCCAATTGCGAACTTGCCCAGCATCAAACAGGCAATCAGATACCACTTGCTCTTTAACGACATTGAGAACAATTCGAACGCTATACAAGCCACTCCACAAACTAGAAAACTGATGAAAATAGGAATCCTTCTTCCTGCTTTTAGTAGAACTGGTATGCTCACTGCTATAGCTGGAACCTCTACTATAGCGAGAATTATTGAACTAGTATGAAGATGCCCCAACTCCAGCTTGCCTATGTTTAATAAGAGTCCATAATAGGCAATCGTCAATGTAAACCAAGCGGTGAACAGAAAAATTGTTCTTTTGAGTATATAGCCCTTAAAAAGCAACAAGACACTGGGTTCTTTGCCGGAATGCTCAGATTTGTTAAGTAAAATCATTTTGTCCAAATCAACAGGGAGTTCTCTCTTGTTAAATTTAGCTGCTTTTTGCAAGACTTCTTTTGCTTCCTTGACTCTTCCCACACTAAGAAGCCATCTCGGGGATTCCGGAAAAACGAACCTGAAAGTAAAATTAGGAATAATTAAATTATTATTTAATAATTGGATGCAAAGCAGGAATCTTCCCAAAATTTTTAATAAAAATAAACCCTTTTCTGTACGTACCATAAAAGAAGCAGCAAACATCCAGGAAACGATAATGTCATTTGAAGTTCCCTCCATTTAGGCAAGTACAAGGAAAGTATGGATACGATAAAGTACGCGAGGGGCAGTGGGAAGAAGTTGCAGACGCCAGCAATAGTCACCCATTTTCCACCAACAAGTTCCACGGACAATACGAACGCGGCGTAAACCACCGATACGGACACGAAGCCCATAACGAACCGCACGATCACGTACTGCGTGTAGGAACGGATGAGTAAAGAGAGCAAGGCGAGAATACTCTGCGCTGCCATCATGCTCATTAGCACACGTTTGCGGCCAAACCTAAAAA
>NW_020653850.1:14014671-14078600 GCF_003589595.1 Hyposmocoma kahamanoa
CATAATATATATATAGGTGGCGAGACGGGATTGCACTTATAGAATTTAGTCCATGATAATTGTCGTAGTTTGACGAAGCAGATTGGTAAACTAGCAAAATTGACATCTCAATTTCGTCATCGTTAGTAATTTACAAATAATTTGGATTTATCATTAAGATCGTGACGTATGGTATGCCATACGTCACGATCTTAATACTACGAGAGCATACACTTGACAGGATGATGAGGTTTTCTAAAATTCATGATAGAATCTGTTCACACCGCAACAAAATCTCGTACGTTTCTAAGTAAATATGTGAGTAATATGATATATGATAATTTCAGATCCTAACGCGTCGTTTATAAATAAGCGAGGCGATGTTGTTATGACATTATTCTTCTTCTGGATAGACTGTAGAAACTACGTACTTACATAGCGAACATTGCATTTGGGGCCAAGGTTTATAAGAAGATCGATTTACAGTGATCGCGATGCGCGTGGTTGATTTAATACAACGGTATCGAATTCTACATGCAATTTGATTTTATATTATTAAGCGTGCGTTTAACTCACATGCATTTAATAATATTGATAATGTGTGTACCTAGTATGTATATTTTGACGGCCTCCGCGGTCAACTGACTTGCACACCGGTTTTTATGGTGTCGCCATCTCTGAGGTCCTGGGTTCGATCCCCGGCCGGGTCAGTGTAGAAAAGTAACTTTTGTTTATTGTCTGGGGTTTGGGTATTTATGGTACTCGTCATTGTTTCTGATTTCCATAACACAAGTGCTTTCGCTACTTACTTTGGAATATATTTATATTTACGTAGAAGTATATTCGAGGCTATCAGCGCAAAAGTGGTGCAATCCTCATTTAATCTTATATTTTATAATTTTATCTTATATTTGGATGATATTTTCATGTTTAAAAAATATATGTAATTCATATTTTTTCTACATAATATGATACATCGCAAATACTGGCGAGAGCTCGGAATTGTTCGCATAAAAACCAAAATAAGTAAATATACGAGTTGTTCCTAAACAATAAATACTTTGCCGATCTTTCGAAATTCTCTTATGATAAAGAGATTTTTGAAAAACTTTTTCAACAATCACTCACCAGATGTCACTAGCGGCGACGAATACCGACAGCCAGTACAAAGATCTGTTACAAAAACAACGTAACGGACCCGTAGCTCAGTTTGTAGGACGTGGATTCAAGTCCTAGCAGGTCGACGAAATTTTTATGTGTTCGATTATTAGAGTTTACTTATTATTTTCTATAATATAGCATAACACTAGAACATGTTATAATAAGTGCAGAACAATCCCCGTGCAATGAAGCGTTTACATAGTCGTTATGGCTTTGACCTGCTTTTTATGAGCAATCTCAAATGTTTTCTCTGGTAAATAGAGTAGATATATTGCAACATCTCTCAATATAAAACTAAAACGCAAAGTCATGTTTATAGTGCTTGACGATTGTACCCAATTCTTTGTATCTAATAGGAACGTATACTTTCAAGGTAGTCGCCTAATCTATTGTGGATAGTATCCGATATGAAAAAAACTAATTAATTTCCATCTTGAACGCACTGATGGGCCATAACGCCCTAAGTCAACAATTTCCTACGGCACTGGAAAAAATGCTGAAGTAATTAGTATTTGTTACGGTAGAACCAACAGGAGCAACCTGTTTTGTGAGTTGTATTTTGATTATGAAGCACTCTACGCAACAACAAGTTGTACTATGACGAATCTACGTATTAAGAATACGCAGAATGACATAAGAGGTGTTGTTGTCGTAATATTAGTGCAGTTAAATTTCGCCATTTAGATATTTTTAATTCTAAGTTATGTTTATAATCTAACTCTTAAATTTTTTATTCAATTGATATTCGATTATTTTTTGTTAAATTACTCCATTAGTTTGTTATGATTATTAATACAAAGATCGAATACTTAGAAAAAAATATTTCGATCCAACTGGATTCAAACCGACGTCTTCTAGCAAATCGTGCCAGACGCTATGCCAACTAAATCAGGGAACGAACCAGCGGATCTCAATACTTTTCAAAACTTTACTAAATAAAATATCAATATCAAATTTGCGACCAATATTAAAATGTGTTGTCTGTAAAGTCAATAATTACAAATTAATGCTCTTTAAAAAATATTTTTGTCTGATGTACAGACGGCTGCACATCAAGCTACACATTGACGGATCTCATTCCGTGGCACTGGAGGCAATATTCGAAATAAAGCTTGATGTGCAGTTGACTGTATAGTAATTTGTTGAGTATTGTGACTAGCGAGGTGGCGCGGGCGCATCTCGCCTGGGGGACGCTCCGGAAGCGCCTCGCTCAATGAGATTGATTCGTCGCGATGCGGCTCGGTCACTGTTCTGGTTACTTGGTACTCATTTTACTACTACAAGCTTCCTACGCGTTTCTATATGTTATCAAAATGGATGATGCAGGCGTTTAGACGTACAAGATTTAAACAATATATCTAGATGCCAGAGGACCCATTATTCCAAACAACAAATCATAATTATTTTTTTATAAATTTAGCAAATAAAACATTTCCGTTCATAATCAATAAATATTAATAAATGCATTATCAGTTCGATTTCTGGAAAATACGTAACAATACTATGAGTAGGTATGTGTGGTGTTTGTCAAACATAAGGTAAATCATAGTATTCTAAATGGTAACTTTAGCGTTTAGCGCAATTAGAAAAGGTGGTAACAAAAAGTACGATATGTTTTATGTCATCGATCCTATTTGGGAACAAATTGCTCTTACTTTTTGTACATTTTTATTTAGATATTTAAAAATATAACGTATCCGTATCGCTTATCTACTTTACACATTATACAAATATAACAATACGAGGCAAAGATAAAAGTAAAATTAATTTGCAATAATGCCCTTAATAGATGGTAATATTAACTTCCGACAACTACATTTATTGACCCTGCACCTGCGGTTGCATTATACTGTCAATGTCACTAGGGTACAATAAACTTGCTAAATGACTGTCTGTTTCGCTGAAGTTAACAAATCCATGAACTTTCATTTGTATTTTTTTGTACTAGCACACAAAAAGATTACCGTTTACAAAAGCGACTATTTTACTTTATCTCTCCGTGAAATTAGTTTTTATCAACAAATGTACGCATAGCGAATTCGAAACAAAAAAATTCATCAAATTTTCGTGGAAAATCTGACCAAACGAGTTATCCACACGAGCCATTCATAGAGCACACTTCGTGGAAAACTCACAACAAAAAATAAATATTTTTTTTTTCAAAAGGCAACCTTCTCTAATTTACGTTACCTGGTTCAAAGTTTATGGACATCTTAAAAACAAAGCACGTCACACAATTTTGTGTATTTATTATGAGAAGGTTCAACGTTTGTACTTAATGACGGGCGTAGTGGCAGTGTCCCTAAGATCTTTGCGATTGATGCTCTCATTATATTGCTCTGAGTGGCACTGCAACTGTTATGGATAGGCGAGTCGCTTACCACCAGGCGTACGACGACGTTGTTAATCCCGCCACTTGGTGTTATAAAAAAAGTATTTTAATACAACCAACACGAGATTAGTTTTTTTTTATTTGAATTACAGTCAAGAGCACATTAAGTTCGACACTATGAACTTGGACGATTCTTTTCGTAACAGTTCATTTAGGTACTTCTGCGTACTTGGACGACAAAAATCCATGGTAATGACCCTTTTAGTTCTTAGGATAATCTTTTAGGATGTCTCGATCTATGATAATGTAATGTTTACAAATGTTTATTTACAAAGCAACTCCTGGAGTTTCTTACATATGAGTAGTAGAGTTTATTCAATGTGACGATTGCAAGTGTAATTTGTTTACATATGAAATGATTATTTGAGTTTGAGTAAGGGAAGTAGATTTGAATTTAAATCTTAAGTGACTATACAATAAAAACAACAATGTAAACAATTAAAATTACAATTCGAAACAGTAATATTTCATCGGTAAGCACCTGACTCCTTGAAATCTTGAAATCAAATGAATAATTACAATCAATAGTAATATATAAGAAGTTCCATGTAACAACGTGTAAGTAACTTCAAGAAAAAACAAATATAATAAATTACGCTCATACAAAACTGCTATTAGCACAGTAGAATTTTTTAACGCCAAACTAATAATATATGATGTCTCTGTATTAATTCCTGCCATAGTAGGAATTACTTTTATTGAGATATTTTATTATTGAAAACAATTCTTCTTTAATGTATTCCTTTAGTTTTGTTTATTTGTTTGCTTGTTCCTCCCTAATAGAATACACGTCATATAAATTTAATTATGTACTTACGTATTTTTTAATAAGTATGTAAATATTATATTAACAAATGAACACTGCTACTCATACGAGAGCATTAAAATTTGTACCTAATATGACCTGTAACTAAGTTTGCATTCTTATTTACAGGAATCTAAAAGTGTCAATTCATCACGCAGACCGGAGCAAATAATTATTTTTATACACAACTCATGATAATAGTCGTTGTGTAACATTCACTAGTCGTGTCGCCGTAGCCATTTTTTTGTATCCAAATTTCAGTAATACAATTTTAACTATTTTCTTAAGTAGATAAAGAGTTTTTCTAAGTTATATTGTAGATAAGGGCATTCACATCAAGCTTTTGGCAGTTAGGAGTTTGGACCGTTATAAAGTGTCGTAAAATATAATTAAAATTTTAAGGCTTTATGAAACCAAATTTGACTTCGACTACGCAAAACTGGCGAGCTAAGGAAGTTTTTCGTATTTGTAAAACGAACTTTGCCTATGTTTAAATAAAAAAATAATAATTAAACAAAGTTCGTTTTATAAACATGAAAAATTTGCTTAGTTGTCATCTTTGCTTAGTTCAAGTCAAATTCGTTTTATAAAACTCAGCCCAAGTGTTCAACTTGTCATGGTATAGTACAGTGGCAGTGGCAGCACATTAAGCTACATATTGACTGATTTTGTTCCGTTGCAGTGGAGGCGATATTCGAACAAAAGTGTGTGTGTGTGTGTGTGTGTGTGTGGGTGAGTGTGTGTCGCGCCCCGACTAAATTCGTGAATATCCCACCTCCATTATAACATGAACTTTTGAGTAGGCACAAACCAGAATTACTATAAATATAATTATTATCTTAATCTATGATTATACCTTTATTTTCTAACTAACAAAGGGTCCATTAATAATATTTAAACTTTTAGTTGCTTGATATTGTGCATGAAGAGTAAAAAAAGGATTTCGGCCAAAAACGGAGTTGCGAAGTTTTCTTTAACCAACAATATGTAGTATTGGTACAGATCAAAGAAATTATATGCGAATGAAGACATACATACTATTATATAGTATATGTAGTTTGATATCCACAATATTTACTGTGCTTACGATTAGAATTTATTTACTTTCAAGTATTCATACTTCTTATTAGATGCGGGCGGAAAGAGGTGAAGGCTACGCGCCGTGTCTTTTGCAGTCAATTCAAAACAACGGCTAACGACGCTTAATACAATGAAATCGTATTAGCTTCCGTCCACCAATTTAGTATGGAGGGTCTGGCACAAGTTTCGTAGGGATATATTGACGCTAGACGTGTGGGCACTTGCAGGGGGCCTACCATAACCTTTCCAAAAACAATCTTATTTCAATGTAAGTTTATTATAATATTACTCATGTTCATACCATGACGAACCTATCAACCAAGTAATGTATTATTGCAAAAGTGATTGAAAGAACGAATGATTTCCCAATATTGTCTATTCTTTACTAAAAATAGGAAAGAGATAACGCTATGTGAACTATATATTGCCATCTCTTTCTTTTTAGATGTTCCGAATCGGCTTATCGTAGTATAATGTTAAAGTACTTAATGTTATTTACATTTAGAGAATTTTGACTATTAAGAAAAGAAAAGTATGTAAAATAAAATCTATTGTCATAGTACGAACTGAGTGAATGAATAGTCACAAAGCTGCCAATAAAACATCATAGTTTTAATATTACAATAAGCTTACTCTAAGTGCGTTATGGTACTAGAAGTCAATGTAAGGTTAAAGTAATATTGTTTTGAGAGGTTGTGGTAGGTCCCCTGAACATAAACCTAATCAAGTCATGTTCTTATATCAAATCAAATAATTTCTCGTTAAATAAAAATACGCGATGTTTATTTCGTAAAATTATGACAGCGCCATCTATATTGGCGAAACTATCAGCTAACACTAGACTATAGTTCCGAATTCACAAAGTGACAATCAAGACTCGGCTTGTTTTATTTATTTTTCTTCATAAAAATGCGGAAAAATAATTGAAAACAGAGTAATTTTAGTAGATTTCATTATTACATACTTTCTTTATTTGGCAGTTAAAAATCTCTAAATGTAAATAATATTCAATACTTTAACATTGTACTACGATAGACCATAATCATCAAAAAAAAAGAGGTGGCACTATACAGTTCATATAGCGTTATTTCTTTCCTATTTTTGGTAAGAATAGACAATATTGGGAAATCATTTGTTCTTTCAGTCACTTCAGCAATAATACATTACTTAGTTGACAGATTTGTCATGGTACGAATATGAGTAATATCATAATAAACTTACTTTAAGCTTACATAGAAATAAGGTTGTTTTTTGAAAAGTTATAATAGGCCCCAAGGAATAGACAATATTGGGAAATCATTCGTTCTTTCAGTCACTTCAGCAATAATACATACATTACTTGATTGACAGGTTTGTCATGGTACGTATATGAGTAATATTATAATAAGCTTACTTTAAATTACATTGAAATAAGATTGGTTTTTTGAAAGGTTATAGTAGGCCCCCTGTATTTAGGTCTCCAGGAAGAAATTTCTTTTAGAAATAAGCAGAACCTTTTGTTTGTATCCTCCTTTTGTTAAATGTGATTTGTGATTTTCCTGTACAATAAACAATTAAATAAATTAATAATATCCTATTGTAGCTACAGCTACAGCGCTCCTTGTGAAAAAGATTGTTCGGTGAAGCTTATTTATTTTAACCGCCAAGCAGTAATGTGAGTATTACTGCGCTCCGATTATAAATGAAGAGTCCACAGAAAAAACGTTCAAGAAATCAGTAGAAAAGAATTTAGGCAAAAAGAATTTTTAATTTGGAGAACTTTTAAAATTTGGTGGAAAAGGCACGCTATATAATACTCCCCGAAATAAAGTCAATGCTGACATAAACGTATGTAACCCTTGTAATATTTTAACTATAAACATTTATAAATATTTTTTACTTTTCTACCATTTAGTCGCAGGCATTTTTATGACTAAAAGTAAAAGCTAATTTTTAAGGACATGGAATCTTATTAGCGTTTTTCTGGTTTAAGCAAAATACGCTCAGTTATTACCCAACTGGATGGCGGTATTAACTCAAAACGTGTTTTGGGTCACTTTGATCATTCTTTCCGTATCTTCAAATGGTAACGGTGCCGGTGGTAAATTTCAGGCACACGGAACTTATCAACTTATGTCTCAAGGTGCAGTGCCCCTCAGATCTTTGTGATTTAAAGCTCTGAGTAGCACTGCAACTGTTAGGGATAGGCATGTCGCTACCAGGAGCTCGATTTGTTCGTCCCATCACTTAGTATAAAAAATAGTACCTAATTTATTAATTAATTCAATTTGCTAAGAAACATTAAGACTTGTCTGTCGCACAAAGCCGAATTATTGTGCCAAATGGAAGGTTCATGTGTTCTCAATAAAATATAAACAAGTCAAAATATTAAATTATTTTTATTTGGGGCACTGTTCTTAAAAAGTACAGATTGGTCTGCAAGGTTTTGGACAATTCACAAGGAAGTAAGTAAGATAATGTAAAAGTGCTTTGTAGTGGCATAATATGCTTACTTTGTTATTTATTTATACAACTAGAACGATGAATTAATAACTTAAAATATCAATATAAAATCCTAGTAATTGATTAAATAGGACCAGTATGGAAATGATTATCAAAGGACACCAACATAATTGGCGTTACCGTATTAATGTGGCCTTTAACAATAAAGTCTATAACGAAAGGACTAAATTTAACTTCGAGGTAACTGTGTGTACTTACTTTCGAACAAATGTGTTCTAGGTGACCTGATAAATTATAATATTAAAAACATACTTACTGTCTTAAACAATAATTACAAAAAAATGTTGAAAACATGTATTAACTCATATGTAGAAATGCTACATAAATATGGCTTTCGAATCCCATAGGACTGGGCTAAAAAAATTTTAAAAATGAAAAAAAAAAAATTCAGGTAATCAGAGACTATCGATCGCTACTACGATATTGACAAACCTCTCTTGGTTGACTTATAATTATCAATGTTTTCTTAGAAGCCCTCCTATTTTTTTCACTACTCCAGCCAGTCTTTGGATCTGAAAAGGTCTTCGTGGCTAGTTTTATACCATGACAAAAAAAAGTAAAGTTTATTAATATACCTACAGTGTTATTTTTAATGGAACATTATGGGGAAAGCCGAAACCATAGAAGGTACAAGGAAACTGTCTTAGGAACCATTAAGTCCTTTTTTTATGAAAACAATTTTGGCATAGTCAATTTTTTGGTCAAGCGTTAGTTGTCCATAAAAATTAATAAAATTGACAGTTTTTTTTAAATTCTGATAGTCTCTTATAAGAATAATTTTATTGTATTGGAAGAAATAAAATTGGGACAGCAGATGTTGTTAACATTTAATAAAATGCTATTCATTTTGTATACAAAATTTCCTAATTCCCGAAAAGTCCCGATTTTTGTTGTCCGATACAATGAAATTATTGATCCCTTCATGAAACTTAGTCGATCAGCAAAAAAATATATTTGATCAATTTTATGGACAACTCACGCATGACCAAAAAATTGACTATGCCAAAAATGTTTTCACAAAAAAAGGCGTAATGGCTCTTAAGACAATTTTCTTGTATCTTCTATGGTTTCATCATGGTTGATTTCCCCATACTGTCCCATTTAAAAAAAAAACCACTATCACTATAACATAGAAGTAAGTATTTTTGGATAAAATAATTTTAAAAATTTCTACCGTTCCAGAATGTTCGGACAATCACCAAACAGTCGTGAGCGTCTTCATCCAATATTACGTTTTTAAACTTCTTATTTGGGTATCTCTAATTTTAATTTATTAAAGTGTTGCTATTTGAATGCCTACCGTGCTACTTAAAATATTAGGTTATATTTACGCAGCAATAATATTAAATAAGAGGTTAATTAATAAGAAGGCCTAAACCAAATAACGTTACTTGATATGCAATATTTAAACTAACATTAAAATTATAACAGTATACAAACAATACAAAGGCTAGTACACTACTCATATATTCTCACAGCAAGTCAAGAGAAACATATTCTAGACCCTTTGCCTTTATGCTAATAAAATGGAAATTCATAATTCATCAAGTTATTCTCCAAAGGTTACGGCAAGTCAAGAGAGGCGGGTTTACAAGCGTCTGAAGTTCGAGGCTTGCTCTGAATTCCATAGCAGCCTCTGAAAGAACACGTCGAGTGATGCGTTACTTATTCATGCTTACTTTAGGACGGGATGAAACCTAGACACACTGCTGCACAGATGTTTCATTGGTAACTGACGAAGTTGCAAACATTTATACACTTAGTTGAAGGTACAAAAATGTACGAGAAAGTTCTATATTCGTTTGCAATAAAATAGTGTCGATAAAAATTGGTATTGGATGTAATTGTGTATGAATCACAAAATCGCATCCAATACCATCCAATAACCATTTTATTATGCAACTTTTCCCAAGCAATTGATAAAATTCTGATTATTATGCACTTCCAAGCACTTTGATCCCTTATCAATTGCCATTTCAATTAAGAATCATGAATAAATAAACGATTAATTAACAGAATAAGATATAAACAATTACACTGATTGTGTGCATATTATAGTACTTAGTTTGTACTAAAACGTACATATTATAAGCAGTGTTTCATCTAATTTTAAATCAAAACTAACGCACATAGTAGGGAGTACAACTGCTAGTTCACATTAGTTTTTTTTAATGAGTACAATAATAGCAGTAGAGTTCCTTGTGAAAGAGTACGTCCAGGGAAGCACTGCCGCCTTACCTATTTCTGCCGCAGAAATGCTCACAATGCCAATGTGAGCATTACTGCGCCCCGGTTTAGAAGGGTAAGGGTGCTGGTAAAATTACGGGTAGACGGGACTTGTCAACTTATGTCTCGGAGCAGTGGCGGTGCCTATAAGATCTTTGCGATTTAAAGCTGTGAATGGCACTGCTTCGCTTACCATCAGGCGCATGACTTGTTCGTCCCGTCCCTTGGTATTATAAAAAAAAATTGTTCTTAATGTCCCTAAATCCCTTTTAGATATAGTTTAATATTTTGTTAGTTTTTTAAATACATATATTCCCGCTCTTGCCAATATTTTTTTGGTTATGGAATACTGTGTATTTAACTGCGTGTCAGTTTTATAGTTCTTTTTAAAAAAGTTTTTGTACCATTTTGTATCGTATATCTGTAACTGTATCAATAAAATATAATAAATAAAAATTTAATACAACATCCAGTATTTCAACATTACTGGACTAATAAAACATCGATGACATATTTCGTTTCTTCATGAATTGTTGCAACAGACTACAGTTTCGCTACAACGTTTTCTGCGCGCTGTATTTTTGTAGGTTAATATTATTCTTAGTTGTATCTGCTTTATACTTTGCAAACGTTTCTATGCGTACAAGTAGAGGTTGCAGCATACTGCATAGGTGAAGGGCGCAATATAGAAATTGCAGGTTGTAACCGTCGAGCTGCGGATCTTACGTCAACTCTTGATGAAAACTATCAGCCTTGCGTGCTTCTTTGAATTTGTACTAATGTTAGCAGTTAATGTTACTAATAATCACGGCTTTATTATGGCTTTGACCGCCTAATTTAAGTATCGTTATTGTTAATTTTAGCACTCTAAGTGCCAAGTTGCGAAAATTTTCGCACACGTAATGATCGGGAGCTGTAGGACCTCGGTCTGTGTTGCTACACTACATAGAGCTTGCACAATGGTTTTTTTTGTTTTTCAAAAGGAATTTGTTAACATCAGTATTTATAATAAAAGTAAAGTTACAAATTCATTGAACTACAATAGAACGTAATCCTCACATATTGGAAAGAATAAAGATCAAAGTGTATATTTACTGTAACTTAAAGGACTAGGAAGTGTCCGCCTTTTTCATTAGTACAAATTTTGTTCAGTTCGTTATAAAATTAGCAGACGTTCATTTGAATAAGACGAAGGATAGCGGCTAGGAAGACCACACAAATTATGCGTTGAAACGACTCTAGATAACCTAAGAAAAGATCATCGCTGTCATTAGCGTCATAGATTATACTTACTAGCGTTAGGAAGATTGGTTCATAATAAACATATATACGGGACATTATACCATATATATCAAAAAGGCATAGTTATACTGAGAAAGTGTTAAATTTGATTTGAACAAAATGCGTACGAGAATGTCACAGTCACACAGAACAGTCGTCACTACTGTTGGGTAATTTTCCGGAAAAAATCCCGAAATTTGGAAAAATTGTAAAATTTGGAAAAATATTATTTAGAAGACTCGTATTATGTTGTTACTCGTAGAAATATCTTTTGAAGTTTTATTTAGTGTGAATTATAAAATAAACTTGTATATCTAAAAGCCACATAATAGAAAAACGAGATTTAAAATCATTTCACAACTGCGAAAAACCTCCAATAACTACACCACCACCACTTGTTGTTGGTTCCATCGTTTTCGTTCGGTAAATTCAACTTTTGACAGGTGTCAACGTCAAATGTGGAAAAATAAAGGAAAAATATCCGGAAAAATGATTTTTTCAAAATGAAACTTCTTCCATGACCCAACACTAGTCACATAAGGTTTGTTGAATTTTTTTTTCTAAAATAAGTCATTTGCATGAAATTTAGACGATTGAATACAACCCTGTATTGAATCAATGTCAGTTCGAACAGACACTAGGCCCCTAAAGCCATTAATGCATTTCCGAAATATAAATAATGAGATTAGATTTTGAAATGTATTGGATTTGACATTGCACTCTGAATATTATCTAGTAGCAGCAGCGTTCCTTGTGAAAGAGTTCGTCCAGGGAAGTACTGCCGCCTTAACTATTTCTGTGGCTAAGCAGAAACGTGAGCATTAATGCGTTTTAGTTTTGAAGGGCAAGGGTGCTGATAGCGCAGAGGCACAGCCCTTCATAACTTTGCGATTTAAACCTCTGAGCGGCACTGCAACCACGCAAGGGACCACTTTGGGAAACTATATGTTAGACGTTTAAGCCCCGGAACTGATTTTTGGAACTGCCTACAAATAATAAATTTGATTCTTTTTCTGCTAATATCTAAACGTGGATTCATATAGTTACTTTGCAAAGCTTATGGAATGGAATAATACACAGTCCAATGAAAAACAGTCATTCCTCATTCATTTGAAATATGCATGACTTCGGTAAATAATTCTGTTTTTAAGTTTAAGTAATTATGTACGTGACGCAGAAGTTATTCAATAGTTCCGGCGCAAGTATTTTATTAATAATCATTTACTTACAATTATATGGACGTCGGGTCCGCGCTAAAAAGTGTCCGCACTTGTAAGGCGCTAAAATCGTATACAGAGCGCGACACTCCGCTTTAGTCTTCATTTGTTCTACGGACAGCGCGATACTGCGATGACATAACAATTTAAATTTGGAATAGGTTGACTTGGGACATTTTTTTCGTGGTTTTTGTATTAGACCCGTCGTCCATTTATTTGTAAGTCAATGTTAATAATAGATAATCATCGCACGTGCAAGCACATATTGTATAGATTCCAAACAGCGCCGACGCTAGTCCTTGTAGCGCTCCGGTGCAAACAATAACCTGACACTCTCTAGAAGGTACACGATCAAAATGGAATAACATACAGTCATATTTTCGTCAGTGATCGGAAATTTGGGTGCAAATAATGCAATTATTAATGATGTTGGGAAGCAATAGCCCTTTTTCGCTTGCGCCGCGAGCGACTCAGGCTCTTTGGAGTTTCCTTCTATTCGTGTGTTTTATTAACACACGAAGGAACCAATACTTACGATGATGAAGAGATATATTTAATTGGTGTTACTGTATAACTTACAAAAAATGTAATTTTGTTTTCACTTATCGTGCTCTAAAAGTACGTCAATATAGCCTTACGTAGTGGGAGGGAAGTGCATTATTTAATCCCTAGAGAATAAAAAGTACCTACTTTTTTAATTTACTTCGAGTGACCTAGACATACTCAAACAGCCGTGCTTGCTCTAGTTTTGGGCTAAAAGGTAAAAGCTCAATACTAAACAAGAACAAAAAGATAATTATAACTTAATTATAAATAATTTCAAAGTTAATAAACCCACAGTCTCACAGAGATCGCCGCACAGCGAAAATTCACAAAAATCGTTGTCAAAGACCGCTAATCGTGGCGTTTTGTTGCGTTTGTTGTATCTGTCTGGTTGGAAAAAAAATACCGCGAAAACTTCAAATTCAAATTCAAATGTTTTATTGCATACATGTTGTTAAATATAGATCTTAGATTAGTACATGCAGTATCAAACATAAACCCTGCAAGGGCACAGCAATGTAAATTTTTAAGTACGTTCTAAATATATCCAGAATTGTATTATTACAATTTAATGAATCTCATTTAAAATTAGATAAATTAAAAATATAGAAATTATTACAAATAGTCAAAAGTAGAATTAAGTAAAATTATTTTATTAAATTATATTATTTCAAATTAGCTAAATAAAAATAAAATAAAAAGATTATTACAAATTGTCAAAGTAAAATTTAATAGTGTATTTGTATAATAGTTGATTTCAATTTTATTTTAAAATAGTTTGTCTTTAAAATATTCTTGAATTGTGTAATAATATTTGACAATTAATTATTTTCTTAGTAGTTTAATAAATTTGTAGTTGTTCTTTTCGTTTTTCATGTCATTAGGTAATTTATTATATATTATAATGGCCACTGCATGTGAATAGAAGACACTAATTTTAACTTCAGAATTTTGGCTTGTGATTTTATTGTAGAGCGAGCGTAAACGATTGAAATAATTTTTTTTCTTGCAATTGAAGTGAAAAGTAAAGTTTTCCCCTCAAAGTCAAAGTCAAACAATCTTTATTTCATAGGTAGCAAATTACACTTGCATCGTCATACTGATTAAACTCTACTGCTCATTCGTTAGGCAGGTTCCCCTGAGATGAGTGAGCAAGGAACTCTAGGGGTTGCTCTTTGTAAATATACATTTGAATACATTTATCATTACAATATTTTTTTAAACGTCTTAGATTGAGAATACCTGAAAGAGGTAAACGGGTCAAAGACTAAAACCAATATAAACCCTCGGAGTAATAGACATATCAAATCATCATCAATCGACATGTCTAACCATCTCTGGTATACTGGTTGTTTTTCTCCCTCGATAACAAATACACTATTAGATTCATAAAAATCTAATGCTTAAGACCATTGACCTATATGCTTAAGACCAATTGCATATTTTAAAATCTCATTTCATTTTAACATAGAAAGTATTTTTGCAAAATTTAAGTACACAGATTTGTATGTATAAACATATATTACAGTAAGTATAATAAATCTCGGAAGTACGGAAGTACTAACTTCCGTGGGTTATGCGGTGCGCCTGCGGCTGTGGTTGGTCTATAAACCGGGTGCCATTGAACGGTTACTTGCGGTGCGGCGGCACGCGCCGCGTGCTTGGAACAGCAATGAACTTGAGGAAATGTTACATATGTAAACAGGAAAGCAACAACAAGTACGAGCGATACTTTTACATAGACGACAAATAATTTGTTCCAAAACAATATGCCATTCCCATCATATTCAAATAGTCACACAAATTACAGTACAAAAGAATAGTTTTGTTATTACAGTTATTAAAAGTACAAAGTAAACTAAAGATGAATTACCATATCACACAACATTTTCGTATATTTTGATAAGAGTTGAGACAGAATCCCTTGAAAGAAACAAATGTGGAAACAATTCAATTTAATGCCGATGGCCCTTGTTCTTGTTCTTGGTACGTTCTGTTGGCGAAATGTTGAATGTCTTCAATTTTATTATTACACAATTTCGTGAATAGCTTTTTTTTATTATATTTCCAAACTTATGCAACGGATAATATTTACAGATTACAGATTAGTGTTCATTATGCGAATATTTTAGATTTTTACAAACCTATATTCTGATTTTTCCATTTTCCCAAATATTAGAACTTTTGGTATATTTGTATATACAAATTGTACTGGTATGAAAACTCTAATAATAAAAGCTGTGCCACCTATAAATGAAAAAGACGAACAAGTAAAATATTTTGTGTCTTATAAACTTATAATAAAAACAAAATTACCTGTAAATGAGTTTTTCCAGCATTGCGGTAAACCAAAAATGGAAAATACACAAAATAAAAAAAAATGCACGTAGCGATAATTTTGTGTATAATTATTATGCTAGTATCAAAATATCCTTGAAGATTACCTAACCTGAGATACGTGACCATAAAGAATCATGAAGTGCGTTAGCTACGATAAGTAAAGAATGCTGTAACGCTAAGAATGCAACACAGTGATTAATTAATTAGTGAATATAAGACATATTTTATCAATATCAAATATTACTTTCCCGTACAGAATAACTAGTGAATAAAACTAATTTTTTTCTGGCATAGACATTTTTTCCAATTTTATATTTTTTTCTTCTCAAATTTCATTCCGTTTGTGACAGCAAACAAACCCTCTAAATTTTTTTCAATCAGCTACATAACACCGTGTATTATTTTTGTAGCTTTTTATTGCTTAATTATATTAGTAGCTTGTGTCGTATCCAGTCGACTCATTACTCTGCACTGCTGGACACGAGGCTCCTCTAATACAACAATAGTCCACGACGCTGTCCTAATGCGGGTTGGAAACTTCACACCAAAGGTTTTGAATTTTCGTGAATTTTCGTCGACAGGTTTCATCACGATGTCTTCTTTCACTGTTTTAGAGAGATATTGTTTGTAAACATTCACAAACGTAAGCAGATATAAGTGGATGTTGCCATCGCGATTCGAACTGCTTATCTCTCAATTGAGAGCAGCCGATCTCCCACTATGCTATCGCCGTATCAGAGTAGTAACGTGATACTCTTCCGAACTGCTTCTGATGACTCGTGTTATTGCTATTAAAACACTTGTACGTAATTGAAAGTGCATTCATAAGATTTTTTTCTTATGCACGCCTATTTTTGAATTATTTTATTAAAATACTTTACTTATCTAATTGAACACACAAAAATTACATTGAAAGATGCAAAACGTATACATGTCGAGATACCTTATTTGCTTCATTTAATGCTAAGTTAAGGCTTAGACATTTTAGCTAGTCAATTTACACATTGTCACAAATGTTTTTGCGTGAGCCTCAACACATAAACTAATATAGTTTGATGTATTTTAGACAATTGAATGAATGCTTCATGGTTATTCGCGCCGGTAAAAATAAATTTCCTACGCCTCTCTACCATTTAATTTTTTTCAAGATTCAAACAACAACAACAAACAAAAAGTTTTGAATTAAGTGTTAGAACTTCCTATTAAAAATTAATTAGTATTATTTTCGAAAATGTACTTCCCCTTTTTTTCAATTGCAGACAAAAACAACAATAAATCGAAAAGAATTAAAGACTACCACCTAACTAAATTTGATTTTGTTATCAAATGGTTTTATATAATATTTTAGTACAGATAAATAACTGGTAGTATGAAGCAATGTTCAAATTCTATTTAGCATTGCTTCATATTGCATTGATATTTGTAAGGATTTCAGCTCTTGACAAAAAGACCTCGTGTATTCAAACTGATTGTGCAAGATAATAATTGAATCGTGGGTAAATTGGTATAATCTCGGCGTCGACAATATTGAGAATTTGTAAGTGAAGGAGTTGCTACCAATTGTTACACAACACAATGTTATTACGACACGTTTTTTTAAATTCGTAATAAACGCACGAAAATATGATGTTAATTATTAGATTAGACCATGATAGAAAGTACATGTTTTATCTGCTGAAACAATTAAGCCATTTAATTATTTTACCCGCGTACATACTCGTCGACTGTGTCACGAATTTTTTGCGACGCACTGCCTAATTTATTAATTTATTTTCGCATTCGTCCCATTTTTGGCTAATTTATTGCTATTTTAGTTTATTAACCGGTTAACCAAATTAGTCACGACGTTATTTTCCAGAGTCGATTACAATTGCGTTCATACAGATATGACTACGCGAATTATGCTACGTACAAAAGCAAGTGTTAATATTCTCCTGGGCCTTGGTTTAATCTTTTATGGTCTTCAAACCAGCAAACGGCAAGCAGTTTGAGATACTAAGGAAGTGTCCTTACATTGTGGTCGTGGAATTGTCTGACAATCGAATCACATGACTATATCCTTTGTACGTTTTGTACATTACAGCGCTATAAAAAGATAATTTAATCTCCAAACCAAATATCAATAAAAGTTTAAATCATTTATTGACTGCACTAGCATGATAAAAAAAATCCAACATGGCAACACAACAATAATATACGATGTACTAGATTCTTTCCGTCATTATTCAACATGTTAGAGAAACAAACATTTATGAGTCGATTACTGTCTATGAGACCATTACATACTCTGTAGGTACAACTCCATTCGCATTAAAAAATAATATACCGTCAACTATGTTTGTATGTTCCATGAGTTGTTGCACTTTTGCATACCTATTTAAGCGCTAAAATTGCAACCTTGCACCTTATAAAAACCATCAAAAACTTTAAAATTGCGCTATAACCACTATATTATGTTATTTTTATTTGACCCGAAACCGAATGACATAACAAAACATTCAATTCAAATTGTGCCGTTTCAATTGTTTTTTTTAAAGAGATTAATAATGCGTTGATCTATATTTTTTTGCTGATGTTTATATGGTACAAAGGTATTGTAATATAAAGTACTGCGATGGAGACTGTACTTACGCAAAAAGTATAGTTAAAATAATCTGACTTCATTTAAAAACATGACATACATTGGAAACAACAATAGATGAAATAGAATGTAGCATTGTAACAACTAAATAAACATAACTTGTGATATACTAGTAGATTAGTATTTTTTTCTTAGTGAACGTTTGTTGCTGTTATATGATATCTAGTAGTTTAGCCTAGTAGTCTGTGTGAGGAGATAGTGGCGTTGCACCGATGCATGCAACGTGTTGATTACTCTGACCCTCGGCGGTACGCATTCGACCGATACATTAAAAATTTCAATAACTCTACCTGAAGGATCACTATGCTTGATCACTTGCTATCGTATCTTCTAATCAATCAACATAAGAATAAAGAACTACGTATTCGAGCATTTTTCAAACCATTTTCGTTGTAACTCTATTGAGTGTGTGATATATAAAATGCAATGCCTGGTCTTTAACTCCCTTTGTACCAGATGTGCGACATTCACTACGCATATATTTAAACATATTCTTTTATTACATAGTATTCGGTACTTACTCATACTTTGGTATTTATGTCATACTAACTTAATGTGTATGTAAACTTTTAGGTTGCGTTTCACTAATCGAAGAACTTATTAAGTTGTCACTTGGCAATTATTTTTTTGGGGACAACAGGAAAATATCTGGAGCATACAAACATTTAATGTGTGCGTACCGACATGTATTGTTTACATATTGATTGTTGTCGGAGTTAAGATTCTCTGTACATTATTTACTTTCTATAAATGTTACTTGAAACAATTTATTACTTCGACACCAGTTTTCATAAGAAAATCTATTATCTATAATTAATTAATGATCATGAGATCCGTGAAATATACCACTCTAAAACTGAAGCTATTATAGTCGATTTTACTACAACTGGGAGAAAATAATCACTCTTATCGGCAACTAGAACATATAATAAGACCAGAAGGGAGAAAAAAGAACGACTATTATTATATATATTATTTGCAAGCACCTTTTCGTACAATATTTATCTCCGATTACCTGCCCCCTAAAGCGAGACGGTTACATTATTTAGCTCGTGAATATTTAAAAAACAAAAAGCTACTATCTACATGAATTTCATACGGGAAGGTCTATGTCAGGAGAAGCTAGGGACAAGTGCCTATTCGCATTGATGAGGAGCTGGAGCGTAACAAACTAATTTTATGACTTTTTAGATTCAGTAGTTTACAATTTTTGTCTTTCTTTTTGCTTTTACCTTTACTTATATTTTTACTTTTATATTACTTTGTCAAAATGTTTGCTATCTATATAATACAATGTAAATGCACTAATGTACTAGTACGCAACTCAACACACACGATGACTATCGAGCATTACAATACAAAAAACCATTAACCATGCATATTAAAATATCACACAATTCCTAAACAAAACACGTAATCAAAATAAATACATTGAACAATCTTATCTATTAATAATTAAAACGTTATGCTTTCTACATCTACATTTTAATATTGCATTACACGTAAATGGACTTTTATACTTCTATATATCCTACTTGATTTTGCATCATTATACAGCTTTTTAATACCCATAGCGTATGTTCTTAACTGTGATATTTTAGTAAATCGATAATCAACAGGATCTAATGAATTCGATTGATTGTTTTACCATAGCAAATTCTTTTACATATGATCCGGAAGATTGTATTCTACACATTAAAAAACCTACTTTTTATCACAAAATTCTACATCAAAATATCCGCAGCATAAACTGTAATTTTTATAGCTTTAATACGCTACTCGCTCGTTTCAGCTTTGAGTGCGATATAATAATATTGTCTGAATGTTGGTTATCACACCTACTTAAATACGTGTATTACGCGGATTAGTGATTGTCCTTAAAAATCATACTATTTATGAAGTCAGATAGCCACAGTTTATGGATGCAAACTGCTTAACAATTAAAATAAATGAAGACACTGTTATGATTGCTGTCTATAGACCACCAAGGTTTTCAAACTTAGAATTTTTTTCTATCGCTGCATACATTACTTCTATCATTAAACTCATACAAAAACATAGTGTTGATAGACGATATAAACATAAATTTACTTGACAATAGTTCTCAAACCACTACCTATCTGGACGCTCTGAGTTATCATGGGCTTCTGCCTACTAGCTACACTCCAACCAGATATTAACTGCCAATATTGACAGCCAATAACTGTCTGGATCACATTGTATTAAAAACAACATCTTTAGCATACTTATTTACTCTACAGACTTCGATTACGGACCATGCATGAGACTATTTGTTTGTGCTTATTTAAAAATCCACTACTCGCTGCATAATAACAAAGTGTACCACAAAAATAATTTTGAGATGTTACTTTCGAAATAAATAATAAAAAATATATGCTGAAAACTAGTTTTCAGCATATATTTTTAGAAAATGATGTGCAATTGGCTGTGAATCTTTTTGTTGAAACTATATCTAAACTTGTAGTTTAGTTTAGTTTAACTAAACTAGGTTTATCAAATATCTACACAAATTCAATCTCCTGGCTGACACAAAGTATGGTTTCCGTACTAGTCGCTCAACTTACGATGCGATTCATGAGTTCACTGACTTTGTGGTTAAAAAAATGGATGGGAATTACAAATGTCTTACGATCTTCCTTGACCTGGCAAAGGCTTTTGATACGGTATCCATTCTCCGTCTAATTGATAAACTAGAGGAACTGGGTATAACTCTATACCTATTGCTTTGCTTACTAGCTATTTGATTGACAGATCTCAATTTGCTAAAATTGGAGATGTTGTAAGTGATGAACTTCCAATAACTTACGGGGTACCTCAAGGTAGCATAATAGATCCAACACTCTTTCTGTATTACATAAACAAATTATGTCAGATAGATTTGACGCAATGCAGGCATCGTACGCAGATACTACGTTGACATTTTATTCGCGCTCATGGGAAAAACTTTTTAAAGTGACACAAACAGGATTCAAGACTGTTTGTCATTGGCTAGCAGTTAACTCTTTGACACTTAACGCTGATAAAATTCTTCTTACATCATCTTTTCAATGAGAAACAAACTAGATTCACAGCCTCCCGGATCTCTAATTGCTTATAGCTGTACATTTGCAAGCAGTGTGTCGTGTATCTGCCCTGATATTTCTAGGACTCACACTATAAAGTTTTTGGGCGTGATTACTGATAGTAACTTGACCTTTGGCGATCATATTCATATGATATTGTAGAGAGTAAGAAAATTAGCATATTTATTTAAACACTTGCGGCATATTGCAACACAACGGTACCTTAAAAATAATTTATCAAGCTTTAGTTGAGTCGATTTTGAATTATTGCAACAAAACCTGGGGCGGAGTTCCAAAGACACTACTCCTAGAGATTGAAAGGTCCCAAAGAATGTTGATAAGGTGAGTTTGTATCAGCCAAAACTGTATGACACGTTACAACGATATGCAGAAGCAGGAGTACTCACGGTCAGACAACTTATATTCTTAGTATTATTCTCTATCAACATGCCAGTGGATTCTTACGTTATATTAAGCAAAAAACAAAATAGAAGGTACTATGAGCTATGTAGACCACAGTCGGTTAGAACACCCTTCGCGCAAAGATTTCTGTATTTTAATGCTGGTAGGTTGTATAATGTATTATATAGAAAATTAAATATTGCAAATAACAATAAATTTGAATTGAAAAAGATATTAATTTGTCACTTAAATGCTTTAAATTACATTAATATTGAAAATTCCATTAAAGTAGAAGCGTAAATGTGGAAAAAAAAAACAAATAACACCTTACACACACACATATCCTTCTCATTTAGTTCTTTTTATTTATAGTATAGTTTAAAATTGTTGTATTACACTCTATTAAAATCGGTGTAAATTTAAATGGCATTAAGTTTGAAGTGGGGAGCCTGGAAGCCTAAGACAAAGATCTCTGATCTAGATTAGATTCCAGTCTCCTACAAATTTTGTCACTTTAGAAAATAAGATATTTTTGTACGCCAAGACTTGTAACCAAAATTTGTGGAGAGAAATAAATTTATTATAGGAAATGAAACTATTTTTCCGGATTTAAATCGCGTATATTTGTGTTTTCAAACATTTCATGGTCGCCTGGTGGGACCTTTAAAGGGTCCGAAACGTCGGTTTGTTTGAAAAAACAAATATACGCGATTTAAATCCGGAAAAATAGTTTCATTTCCTATGTGTAACAATCGCGAAAACCTAAGAACTCAATAATAAATTTATTATTATTATTTAGCTTAATTAATAAACTTTATATTTTCATTACATTGGTGCCAAGCACAGTCAACACGCGTTAATAAAACCCAATAAGCACGTTGGACTAAAAGCCTTTGGCCCATTTTATCGTGAGTGATATAGAGTTTTAAATTAAAAACATGTCGATGTACGTAGTACACTTTACATTATAGATAATTTTTCTGTAAATCAAACTTTCCTACATGGTACGATATGCAGACTTCCAAGAAATAATCAATCAAGAGGATTGATTCGTGCCTAAGTCGTTTTTACTACTTCCAATGTCAATTCATCTTTACTGTAGTGCTGGTACGATTTAGTATTGCTATTAATATTTCAATGTGAAAAATTTACTTTACTCTGGAATTTATGTAAGTTATTTCAAACATCGTGACACCTTAAGCCTGAGCTGCAGTTGAGGGTTTAAGAGTTGCTAGTATGCCGTAACCTTGACGCCCGTGTAAAATACGACGGGCTTAATAGATTTGTCAGCACCGCTTTTCTCTGTTCACCTTAATATAAAATGTTCACAGATTTCAATATGTGTTGGTTATTGACTATCATAAGGCATTATAATTCCATGATTTGATTCCGCCTTCCCCATTCCATCATCGGGGGACTAGACGTGGGTTGGGGTTACACCCCTATGTTGTGGACATTCCTAGGATTCGCACGAAGCGTTTTGCTTCCACATTTTTGTATGGCTAGCGGCTCGGGAGTGGAATTCCCCGAACGCTATAACTTGGACCTTTTCAAGGCGAGAGTGAATAGGCATTATTTTGGTGTGCACGCTACATCATCGACCTCGTCGTCACTTTCTATCAGGTGAGATGGAGGTCAAATGCGCACTTATTTTTATAAAAAATATATATATTTACAATTTGCGCCTAAAATAGGTATTTATAATAATAATATTTGCTATATCATTTAAACTCATACTTAAGAACAAAAACAACATAATACAAAGAAAAACAAAGATACAAAAATTTTTCGTAATGATCGTACAAAATAGCGGATTTTGTAGTTACGCATATATGTACCGCAGTAAGTATCGGTTTGTTTATAATAAAAAAAATAGATTTTGAAGTCTCGACTACATTTTGATTACAGTTTTTTGCTTATAAATAATTTTTAAAACGCTCAAAATTTACAGCTTAATTGAACTCCTACCTAGTAAACTCTTACATTGGCATTGCAAAAATATAAAAAGAAAATACTTAATACATATATATACACATATAATACAGTCAATCGTGACCATGGGACCTGTAAAGGGCCCGAAACGTCGGTTTGTTTGAAAAAACAAATATACGCGATTTAAATCCGGAAAAACAGTATCATTTCCTGTGTGTAACAATCGCGAAAATGGTACACAATGGTAGAAAAGCATCATAATTAATTCATGACTATAGAAAGTACAACTATTAGATCAACACTGTATTGAAAAAAATATTGCAATTTAAATTTAAAATCGGCATTAGTACTTCTAAATTATTGTGACAAATTGATATAATAGTCACTCTCTAAAGTCATCGATACAATTATTCATTTTAATTAGGTGCAATATTACCAACACCTTAAAACACAATTTTGGATTTACAGTATGTCGCATTTATTTGCTCGAATACTCACTTTTAAACAGGCCCATTTTGAAGCACTTTCTCATAACGTCTGGCAACGAACTGACTTTATTAACTTCTCCCATGTGTAAAGGATACACTAACTTATTCTCAGATAAAATAGATAAAATACCTTCAGGTATTATATTTCTATGTATTATTGATCCTTACAGATCTGCAGTGCAGGTCGAATTACCAAACACTGAATAAAGAATCTTCAAAGATACGCGAGACTATTTAAATAATTTATTATGTATGAAAACTCGTGAAAATGTTGCGGTGGCTGTAGTGAGATAGCACCGAACGGTAACGAGTTGATACATTGACTGAACCGACCCGCGCACAGCTGTATATTCGAAGGAACTGCGCGGACGCAGGCTCATTGCCACTTTTGCGTAAATCATATCCGCGGTTTATCCGAGACGCCATCTTATCACTACCGTTGTTTTGTGACACTTTTAGCAATGTCTAGGATTAAATCCATATACAAATACTTATTGCATATACTGCAGGCGGAGTGCAAATTAGATGCTTGTAGTCGCGATGCAGTCGCGCGGCTATATAGTTTCATACAATTTCTAGAAGTGCTACAGTCGCGCGTCAGCTGCTCATCAGTCGCGGTTTAGTTGCTCTCGGAAATTTTATCAATAATGCGAAATGTAATTTCACTCACTTCAGCATAAATTATAAGCCCTTTTTCTGCAGAAATACTGTTTTCGAGCATGGTTTCTAGTAATTGAATATGGATTTCTAAAAGTAGAAATAACTCTAAAAACAGGATGCCAGTCATTCGCATGTAATTATCACATTTTTTATCACCATATGGGCGAACCTTATAAAATCCATTTTGATTATTTTGACAAATAAAGTAACGAAAGGATTCTAATACGTTCTGATATTCTTTTCCTTTTTTTTCTTTTCTTTCATTAAAATACATCGCGTAACTGACTTCAAATATGAAAAATCACTAATGATTTGGTCGTGTTTCAGAAATGCAACATTTGCGCGACTGCTGCGCGACACGCGTGCAACTGACCCGCGACTATAGTACTTGTACAAGCGTCTCCTCTGAACGCGCCCTTTGAACTGTTCACAGTTATAGAACTATTTCCGAAAAAAGTTGTATCAAATAAACAAATTTATCGAAATATATAAATATGGATATCTTTTTTTAATTTTTTGTTATAAGCAAGGGTATCTTATCGAAAATGAAACATTTTTTCGGATCTAAGTCGCGCATATTTGTTTTTTCAAACAAGCCAACGTGAACGTTTCGGGCTCTTTACTGGTCCCATGGTCACGACTGATATAGATATCTTAGATTACGACTATACGTCAGAGAACACTCATCATTTATCTGTAATAGAGAAGTAGACGTCTACGTTCGTAGTTACGCATGTATGTAAAATATAACATATAAACAAGAATACATGGCAAAGGATGCATGCAAGGCATGTTGTGATATCCTCGCTCAAAATAACCAAAAAAGTTTGAGTTTTTTTTAATTACACACACACCTTTATTATTAACAATAACGAATTCATTACAAATAATTATGTGTATTTTACAGGCTCATTCGTTAACTACGTTCCGGTTTAGAAGGGTAAGGGTGCTGGTGAAATTACAGGCACATGAGACTTGTCAACTTATGTCTCAGGGTGACGGGCGCAGTGGCAGTATCCCTCAGATCTTTGCGATATAAAGCTCTGTGCGACATTGCAACTATTAAACGACAGGCATGTCACTTACCATCAGGTGCACGACTTGTTCATCCAGTCACTTCGTATCATAAAAAAAACTTTTTTGATTATTGAATTTGTTCGCAACATCTACATGTTGCGAACAAATTCAATAATAAGAACATTATATAGTTATCAAGACATTACAAGTAGATTTTGTGATAAAGTGTACCTACTTAGGATCCAATTGTATTAAGTTCGCCAGTTACTCTGTTATTATTCGTGTCAAGGATTACTTGATATATTATTCTATATACTTGTAACAATCTAAGCTCTCTATTTAAATACTCTTTACTGATATTAAAACGTATAATAAGGATAATTCAATTCAATAAAGTTAAGTAGATTTTGGGGATATATACACTGACTATTAAATAATGAAGTTACAGTACAATAAAAGCCTCTCAGTAATAAGTTTAAATACTTATGTCGCCAGCAAGTACTATTATAACAGTGTAAACCTAGTTGAGAAAACGAATAATTACACCATACGATTTTAAGTTCTGGGGCATCAATAACGTTTTGTAATTGGTTCTATCATAAAAATGAAAAAACTTTATTCGTGGTTAGGACAACAAAACAAGTACAAACGTACAATGCCTTAGCCCACCATGAAATGGAACACACACCGTCCCAAACACTGTTGTACAAAAATAAATAAAACAATGAAAACAAACCATTTGTTGTCTGTACATTTTGGAGTCAAAACTAGGTTACCCTGTGCCATAGGTTTCCAGGCCTCCTACGTGCCGACCCATGGATAAAATATTCCTAATCGGCTGAGAAAAAAAAATATTATAAAAAAGATAAACAAATTATAATTTTCAAAAGTTTTTGAAAAGCCCAGGGTTGGAAAAACGAAAAACCAAAAAGAGTCAACTTTCACGACTGCTCGTTGGACTATCTCTAATTTCAATAGAGATGTTTTGGCTACTCCACCCCAAGAGGTGATGCAGCATAAAATAACGGTTTCACACATAGCAAAGTATACCATCATCCTAAGGGTCGTATTCCAGAACTCTACTCAATGCTCAAGTCAGGACTTGAGTATTGCAGTGCGCACTGAAAATCATACCCAAGTCCTTGCTATTAGGGTCGTATTTCCAGTGCTTGAAATCATACTCATGTCTGCTCAAATCCTGACTTAAGCATTGAGTAGAGTTCTAGAATACGACCCTAAGAATATCAGAATCTATAGCTAAGCTATATGATTTAATGTTTTAAGAACGAATATTAATTTTCGGACACGATTGGAGATAACTTTGATGTGATTTTTAAAAGTCAGGTGTTAATCTATACATAATTATATAACACATAAAGCAATTTAAAAAATTTGCTTTTTAACATTTTTTTACAATGTGTCTAAATGTCAAATCCCAAAATCTATGCTTCCTGAACAAATTAATTGGACAATGTAAATAATAATGTTATAAATAAAATTCTCTCTACCTCTATCTCTTTTCGTTAACAATGTCGCAAGCATTTGTTAACATAAAGTTATTCTAAACTATTTTATAATCTTCAAACAAAAAAAAGTTTTAGTGAAAAATCCTTTCATAGGCACGCTTTTTTTAAAAAGTATAAAGTTTATGAGCTGCTTTTTCCATCTCTATATGTACATCTAAATATTGGATGCTTTTTACCTACGGTTTGCAAAGCGGGGCACATGCAGCTACCACTATTACAGGTTTTTAGAGTGTCATGAGTAGTTTGTTGGGAATCATGAGTTAGATCGTATCCTGAATGAGTTTTTTTTATAATATGCAAGTGCGCATTTGACCTCCATCTCACTTGATGGAAAGTGACGATGAGGTCGACGATGGAGCATGCACACCTAAATAATCCCTATTCAATTCTAATTTATATAATTATAATTATATATTATAATTTTGTTATATAGTTATTATAAGTAAAATAAGTTATAACGTTCAGGGAACAAGTCTGCAGGCAGGGAATTCCACCCCATAGCCGGTCGCCATATAAATGTGGAATCGTAATGCTTCGTGCGAATCTTTAGAATATCCACAACATAGGGGTGGAACCCAAGCCAACGCCTAGTGCCCCGGAGATGGAAAGGGGAAGGCGGAATTAAATCGTGTAATTCCATTGCATTCTCCGTGATATATCTAACGTGACATACATATATAGTAAAGTAACGCCTCACTCTGGAAAGGATACCAAGCTTCCTGGTTGCATTTTTGGCCGTGGATTCAATGTATCTGCCGAAGTACAAATTGGAAGACAGGTCCATTCCAAGTAGCTAAAGACGGTCAGCTATCTGTATGGATATATCACAAAAAGTCGAAATCAACTCAAAGGGACTCCGTTTTGTGGAGAATAGACACGCCTGCGTTTTGGTAGCATTAAATTTGACAAGATTGGCATTGCCCTAATCGGAGACTGCCTTGAGTGTCAAATTCAAAAGGCTAACTGGAAAGACTGGATTTCCTCTCCACTGACCCTTGCGTTGGTCAAATACCTATCTACAATTTATTGTGCTGTCATCAGCATCCGCAAAGGTACCTGGAATTAACATATCATTGATATGCAACAGAGAGGAGTACGGAACCTTGAGGAACTCCGAACCTATCACCATATGTTCGGAAGAGTAGCCCTTTAAGACCACTCGAATCGAACATTAGCTTAATTTTTTCATAAGCAAATTGGAATTTAATAAGTTTAGAACAAAGAAAATAATCAAATTAGATAATGAAACCACTAGACAAAGAATATAATCAAATTGAGCAATAATAACAATAATAATCGCAATAAAATATGATGAGTTTGATGTGATGACTTTAGTTTTTATAATGTGAGTACATTGTACAAAGTGTTATAGTATAGTAATACGTACACAAATACACAAAACAGACACATAAACACAAGCAGATATCTACTTTGTAAAGTCTGCATCCCGAGATTGCTTCTCAAACACGCCAGAGAAAACGTTTATGAATATATGTTTATGAGTTGATAATGATATTATCTGATATATACTTTAATGACTAGCAGTTCTCAGGTTAAATTTGCGACGAGTTTTGATTCACAAAATTATGATTTAAATAGGAAATGAAACTATTTTTCCGGATTTAAATCGCGTATATTTGTTTTTTCAAACATACCAAAGTTTCAGACCCTTTACAGGTCCCATGGTCACGGTTGACTGAGGTGGTAATGTCGTCAACCAGTTATGTCTAATATTAATGCAAACCATTTAAATATTTCTTAATAATTATTCGATGAGTAAATGTCGCATCCGATTTATGTAAAGCCCTCGATTACAAATTTCCCAGCAGCTTCACAAAATACCGCTATCTATAGTAATTGAAAGTAAATTATTCAATAAAGTACCTTGGTGTCGACAGGAACCTTACATTTAAGAACCATATTCATACCTTATCCCAAAGAGTTAGGAAGCTTTCGTATTTGTTCAAGTACTTACGTCATGTGGCAGACAAGGATACTCTAATAATGGTGTATCAGGCTCTTGTATAATCTATTCTAACATACTGCATTGGAACATGGGGTGGTGCTGCAAAAACTGTATTACTGAAATTGGAAAGAGCTCAAAGGATGTTGTTGAAAATCTGCTTTTTTAAAACCAAATTATTCCCAACCGAACGTCTGTACAAAGAGTCGAAGCTATTAACAGTTAGACAACTTTACATTTCTGCCGTCACTCTTCATCAGCACTCTCAAACACCTCCATAAAACCACGATAGTGTGAACCAAAAGAGAAGACACTACTCCGTCTGTATTTCAGTTCCAGTCAGAACAACATTTGCTCAAAGATTTTTGCGTTTTCGATCTGGCAGAGTATACAATTTGTTAAATAAAAAACTACATATAATAAATTTATCTAAATATGAATTAAAAAATAAAATCAACACATATTTACTAACACTAAGCTATGACAACACAGATAAATTAATTGAAATCATAAATTAAAGTGAACATACACACACTCACACTCACTCACACACACACACATACACACATACACTCATGCGTATCTTCTTCTCTACAAGTTCTACATATTAACGAACAATAAATGTAAATAACTGATCTGAGTTGGGAGGCCTGGAAACCTAAAATACAAATCATAGATTTAGTTTAGGCTCCAGCTTTCCACAAATGTAATTTGTTTTGAAATTGTCACCTTAGATTTAATATCTCTTTTATGTAATATTTGTGGAAGGAGAAATAAACGATTTTTTAAATTTATTTATTTAAAGAATCATCAATTGTCAAGAAATTAGAAATTAGTCACAAAACTCCATTAGTTTGTGCAACAATATTTTCATAAATTAACGGAGTACCTAATAACCCAATTAAATGACTTCATTAACTAATTACAAACATTATATTATATGTCCTATAAATAGTCAAGCTTCCCTTATCTTGCAATGCATTCGAAATATTGCAGTTAAAGCCTCTGAAGTTTTATAAGAGTGAGATTCCTAACAGTAAAGGTAAGTCACCTTCTTTACTATTTTTATAACACATTTGAAAATTAAACTATTATGTCGGTTCTAGAATCGGTTTAGGGCTCTTTACAGGTCCCATGGTGACGGCTAACTGTCATCAAACACTTATGTCTTAATATTACTAATATTAATGCAAACCACCGAATCTGGACATTTTAGACCCGAAAAATTTGTTGAATTTCCTTTGAGTAGCAATTGTGATAGCCTAAGAATTCGTAAATACTTAATCATTATCATCACCCCATTTACACGTTCCACTGCTGGGCACGGGTCTATAGTCCGCAACACTGGCCCAAGGCGGATTGGAGACTTAAATCACCCGTTTTCCGAAGGTTGTGAACCTTCTTCGATGTGCAGATTTCATCACGAAGTTTTCTTTCACCGAAAAGTTCATGGTAAATTTCAAATTAAATTTCGCACATAAATTCCAACACAGTTAGAGTTGCCCGGATTCGAACCCACGGCCTCTGCTTGACAGGTGGTAAGTCAAACCATTAAGCTAGCACGTCTTTTTTTTAAATATGGTGGTGAAATACTTATTTAAAATACATTATTTAAAAAAAACTTAATTTGAATATTTAGTTTTCATTTGAAATTTCAGTTTTATTTTACATTAGAAAAAATATTAACTTCGGCCGTTGCTTGTCCTCTTTCTGTAATTTATATTACTGTAATTTATCTTACAGATGTTTCGCGCAACAACAGCAACATTACTCTGTGTCATTTTGTCCATTGTGGTACAAACTGCGCTAGCTCAACCCACAAAAAGTAGAGATCTTGGCCTTTTAGGTGTGGACTCTGAAGATTCCTTTGAAGACGAAATTATCTTGGACGGAGAACAACAAAGAACGAATTTAGGAAAACTCAACTCGGTAACGCTTCTAATTAAGAACCAATTCAGAGAAATTATTCAAGACATCGGTCTTCAAGTTTTACAATACGTACTATATGTTTTTCAACAACTTAAGGCGAAACTGCTGACTAAATTTGGACTATATACTTTGTCTGATATTTTTCAAGCTATATTCCATGGAGTCACAAACTTCGTGGCTGACTCGCCCTCAGACACGTTCTACTATCCTGAACGCGTACAGACTACGTCTGAGCCTACAACGGCTTTCCTCAACTCTTATTGGCCTTTATTAAGAAGTAGTCAATAGGGTTTTATTACTTTATAAATTTTGTAAAACATTCTACATTATGTACTAGCTTCTGAAAGAAAAAATCTGCACCTTGTAACAAAATAATAAAATCTGTATAACATGAACTCTTTGAGAAAAACTGGACTACAAAGAGCTTAAAATGTAGTGTATATAATTACAAAGTAGTATAAACAATTAAATTATTTGCTTAAATTTTAATTTGTTAGTACATTCGTTTAATTTATTAAAAAAGTGTATATATTTAAATTTGCGTGCATTTTTAATAAAAAATTATTTATTTTAATGGTTTGAAGCACCAGGTGTAATAGATGTAAGTTTAGTTTGTAGATTATTTGATTTATTATTGATTATATTACGTACAGTAATAGGCATAAAAAAAGGTAAAAATATAAATAATACTATAAATATAAAGCTGAATGAGATCTGAAAGGTAGCTTTCTTTGAACAAATTAATACAAAAAATACCACATTAATTAATTATATAATTAACATGACATAATTATATTACTACAACGTATAAGTGTGCCTCCTCTGCAAAACAGTTTCATTCATTAACAAGTGTATACTTCCGGCCTCAATTAATCATATTTCCGGAAACAATGTTGGTCACTTATTTATTACACCAAAATAGAACATATTTACTGTAATACGTTAAAAATGTAAATAAATAATCAAAAATTAATGAACGCAATTATGGGATTTGGTGGGTGTGACGATTTAATTCACACTATGCAATACAATCTACATAATGGAATCATTCTACATTTAATTACTCTTCCTTATATTACAAAAAGTATCCTTGAAATAGGGACTAAGCCCTTTACCAACTGATTATAAAAGCAAATTTTGTAGGAAGTCATTATGTAAGACTGATTGACCTGATAATTTTAATTAACTAAATAAGATAAGTTGCCAGTTTCCTTCCTTATTTTTAACATGTCATCATAATACTATTAGAATTATTGTATCAATTCAATTTATATAAATCGTTTATTATCTATCAAAGACGAGATTCTCAAGCACCTTATTACAACGTCTGAGCAAATTTATTATCACGACGATCATTTCAGAACAAAAATATCGTAGAAGTTTCTGATTTTACAAAACGCCACATCTGTAGCGCACAACCTTTAATTTTTTTACACGATAAATGACTATCATTATCACGTAATAATTAATTCAATATTATTATCAAGTGACATACTTAAAGAATAAATATTAAAATAATACGAGTTATATCTATTACGTACAGTTCACCCACTGAATTATAATTTAATTTTTTAGAAAGTAGGGTTGTTCTTTCGTTTGCGTTACCTTTTTAACGCCTTCGTGACACTTAACCAATAAAAGTCTGTAAATATATTTGCTATCACGATTTCGCAGGCGTTTGGACAAACTTCATCGACAAAGTGATGTTTAATGTTGAGCATAAATAATAAGCCTAGTTATGTTTTTTCTATTTACATGGTAAGTACTATCATGCATGAATAAGCAACATTGCCAATAGCAGGACGTATTTGGGTTGATTCAAACGTGGTAGGTACTCGTACTAACACACAGGCTATAGCTATATAGCCAATAAACAATAAGTACTTCATAGTTATAATTTATGCAAAGCAATACGAAGTATATTTATAGACGAGTGCTTTAAAATAAGGCATTGTAATAGACGTCAAGAAGTCAACGCAAAGTGATTTATAATTCTATCTGAGATATTACGGTACACAACAAGCAACAATTTACTTGTAAATTCCTTTTTCACTGTAAGATGTTTACGCCAGCACCATATAATACGATACCTGCCCACGTAGAATACTGATTGATGATTGATGAACGTAGGCTCAGATAAAATAATACTATACACTAGTATAGTAGTAGTACTGATAACTTTGTTTATACTCTATTTTTACAAACTGGCAAATATTTCATGCCATTTTTATTTCAGGATGTTTTAAGGGGTGATTCAACAGTATGACATTTTAATATTTTTTCCTCATTGCAAAATTGTTCGTATTGATGGTTAGGATTAGGTGATTTCACATAAGAATGTAATGTGAATTCGTACTTATTAGGCTGCCGTTTGTTCGAAGTGGCTATTTCGAATAAATGCCAACTTATAGAACCTTATATACTAATGAAATATCCCCTAGGTTGAAATACTGGCTAGAGTGTACTTTCAAATTTGTATCATAATTTATATTCTTTTACATATTTCAAAAAACTTGCTTGTACGAGTCGTTTCTCTACTTCAAATAAAATAATAAAGAACGTTTTTAAAATTTTCTTCGCGAAACTACCACACCTTGTACATTAAAAATGCGGTACCTGCTGAGCAATTCACGTCTGTAATAATAATATTATACAGTTTACTTAGCAAAAATTAAAATTCATACAGAATAAGTACTCTGATATCTCACAACAGAGCCCAGGTTACAAAACTAGCTTCAAGTAAGGATTTTTCAATCTTGTATTCTGGGTAGAAATAAAAACAAAACAAAAATACAGTTGTAGTTTGTGATTTTTTTTAACCGACTTCAAAAAAGGATGAGGTTCTCTATTCGACTTTGTTTTTTTTATGTATGTTACGCGATAACTCCGCCATTTGTAATGATTTTGATGATTCTTTTTTTGTTGGAAAGAGGGTACTCAGAAGTGGTTTCGTTTAAATTTGAAGAAAATATTCGATATCTAAGGGTGGTCAACTAGGGGATGGATGACTTTTGAGGTCTGTTTTTTAAGTACTCTGTACTGAGGTTAGGTTAAGTTAGTTTGTGATCTTTTTACGTGCCTTCTCGAGACTATAGACAAAAAAAATAGTAAGAACACTAACATTTTCAATTCATACGCGATAAGATAGGTACAGAAACACCATAACCGAAAGCTTTATAGAATATACTATTTATAAAATCTCGTGCCGCTATAATTTCTCTTAATATATAAATGTAAATTAAATTACACGCAGTCACATTTTTTGCTATAAGCAATGAATAATTAGTACATGAAAAAAAAAGACAAATGGCCCTCTTAATATTCACTTATTAATATTAACGATACTGTGGCTACCAAATTATTTATGTTTGAATCATTGTTTTAAATAAACGTTTGCTATTTATATTAACTAATTTACATTCACAATACAGTGATATGCTTTACCACGTCGCATAAGAATTCTTAACTCAAATTTTGAATATTGTCTGTGTGTGTCGTGTGAATTTTTACATGAGGAACCTGACAAGCTCATCTTGTATTACCTATCTTTGTACTTATATTATGTACGCTGACTGACAACTTTTGAATACACAATATACACAATAATTTCAGTGAACAGATTATGTGTGTAAGTAAGTATAGTATTTTGTGGTACATGCCTGTGGTTACGCATAAGAGTATTAGCCTTACTTAAATGTAAAATTTAGGTGTGGACTGTTGATACGATCATTAATATAGCTGATATGTTAAATTCTAAACAAAATTTTGGATAAAATAGTACAGTGAGTCGTTGGTGAGAGACACGATTTTACTCACAGTTTTTTAAATAGCATATTTCAACGCTAAATAATTACGCTTAAGGAACGAGTTTCACTAAAATATTGCCATAATATTGAATACAATTAGTATAGGCGTGGTCTATAAGATTAGCAGTATTCTACACTCAAAATTGCGTTATTGAGAAAACACAATTTGAAAATTAAAAAAATCTAAACGAATCTTATTGTGAATGATGCATTGACCTATTTGTTGGTAGGTCAATGGAATGATGTGATTATTTTTATTTATACATAATACTTATTTATCCATATAATGTATATTGGTTTCATTCGGTTTTTTTTCATTTTTCAAATCACGTCCATTCACGTTAATTCCACAATTTTGAGTTACGACAGTATCTGATTTCGTGTGCGACATTTATAATTATCACCAAAAATGTGCGACGAAATTGCATGAAATCATTACGCCATCATCTATCTATCAACGGGGGACTAGACGTAGGACGGGGTTCCACCTATATTGTGAACGTGCATCCTACTATACCCAAGATTCACGCAAACCGTTACACTTCCACATTGGAGTGGAATTCTCTAGAGTTCCCTGAACGTTATAACTTGGACCTTTTCGAGGGGAATAGACATCATATAGGTGTGCATGCACCATCGTCGTCATCATCATCACGTCCCGTTTAGTGTGATGAAGGTCAAGTTCGCATTTATTTTAATCAAAAAGTTTTTCACATAATTACTCAATTTAAAAAGTGCCCATGTGAAGTACCATTTGTACATTGAATGAATATAAACAGAACGAATGAGATAACAAAATTTCTAGCTATACTTTTTTAAGAAAGTGGTATTGTTTAACATCAATGCCATCAAGTGACCGTTCATGATTTTTGCACAGCCAGTACAAGACTTAAATTACCTTCAATTGTTACAAGTTAAACATGGACTAATTTAATAACAATCAATTATCTAACCATAAAACCTCTAACTTTTCCGGAAATTGCTAGTAGAGTAGAAAATTACGAGTAGAAATATTGCTTTACTTCATAAAGTGGGTTATATTTGAATACGAAAAATAAACTTTTTAAAACGCATAAAGTTGTGTTACATTTACTTTTACAAAAACTGGAACTTCTTTTCGCTGTTTGTAATTCCTATCTATGCATATTACTATTCTGTAAACCGTTTGGCAATACAAGGAGTCTACCTCGAGTTCTTGTACTAAAACACACGTTGAGACCACATATGAATTGTAACATAAGTGCTTGTTCTGGAACTTTCTTTTTTCCGCTACTTGACATATCGGTATATGTTATTTGTAACTATTACTTCTACGCTTATTGTAGAGCTTAGTCTATTCCTTTATTTGGAACTGGCTCAAAAGTCTTTTATTGCAAAACGAACCGATTCTTATCCATGCATATAGTTAAAATTACTGTTACTAAAACGACGTTCTTGAAATATTCTGAAAAATAACGGCGTATCCGTTAGGATAGTTATCTTCATTTAATAGATAAACATATATGCAAACGTTACATTTTCGCACACCACGGCCATGATCTTTACATTACATGTTATTACTCTTTTCTAAACAGCAAATATTGCAATAGTAAACATCGGTAACCTTAGAAGGACTTTAATGAATCTTCGATTGTACAACTGATAGCTGGTAACGTAGTACCTGCATGCACTAAATGGATATATTTCTTATCTCATAGAGTATGTTCTGAATAACAACGCATTGTTGCTTAATGGTCAGAGGACGTAGGCTCCTTCTAATCACAAACGCTGTTTGCACAATTTGCGTCTTACCTATTGCCAGGCATGCGCATGACATTGAATTTACGCAGATTTGTACGCCGACAGCCCAATGGTCAACAATGACATCCGATATAGTTTAACGCGAAACGATAATAATAATAACGCACACACTCAACATATGAATCTAAATCTCTATCAGATTCATCTAATAAGCACTCAGTCTTGTTTACTAACTTTATTATACATATAATTATGTTAAACAGCTAAATGAGCGTATACCAGGATCATTTGTAATATCATAAATATATCAATTTCACGCTTATTAATTTATTTGTTTGATTTTATACTTTAATATCGTATTACATAATCCTAATGTTAAATCGTTTCTACCTTAGTACATGTTTTGATATGTACTAAGGCAGAAACGACGAAAGATCGTTAGGATAGATAAAGTAGAAGTCAGACTTCTACGCGGCTTGATTGAACCTCAAGTGACCTTATGTCAAATTTTATGTTAATTTATGATTTTGAATAAACAATTCAATCACACAGTATGTGGTACCGTTTGGCCGAATTCCTTCTATTAAAAATATACCGCGATTTTCATAAATTAAGAAATTAATTGTCACTTACGAAAATATTGTAGGACATAATTGATAGTGAGGTTTTTTGGTAGCGAAGGTCTCGGCAATAATAACATGTTCAAGAATTATAGACAGCAGCTTCCTAGCAGGGTACAAGTTTTAAAATTATCTTTGGCATATTTCAGTCTATAAAGGTCCACGACAAACAAATTACTTTGTTCGAGCTTTACTGCCTGACATATTCTTCTGACAGTGTGTTTATAGAGATCAGCTATTTCGGATGCATTCATGATTCTAATTTCGCAAATTTTTCTAACTTCTTTATTCCCTCGAATTTACTTTCAGCGTTCAACTACAGACACATTATTTTCCACTCGTCTATCAACAACATGAATATTACAAGACTAAGTAAGGAGAGCTTCATCTAGGAACTGTAAATGAGAATAAAAGAATCGGGCTAGGGTTTTAGGCCATAGTCCGCCACAATAGCCCAATGCGGGTTAGGGACTTCACACGTTTTCCGAGGGTTGTGAACTTTCTTTAACGTGCAGGTTTCATCACGATGTTTTCCTTCACCGAAAAGCTCTTGGTAAATTTACACATAATTTCCGAGAAACTCAGCGGTGCGAGCCCGAATTCGAACCTACGGCCTCTACTTGAAAGACGGTATGTCAAACCATAGGGTTACCACGGCTTTTTTTCTCGATATTTAAGATGAATAACAAAGGACTATAATAAGTAGTTTCATTTAGGAACTGTTAATGAAGATTATAGAATTTGACGCTCCAAGGAACGAAGTTATTTTTTTTGCAGTGTCAATAAAGTGTATTAAATTGAACTGTATTGCATGTAGATAGTAAGTATCTATGAAATTATTATTTATTAATTATTTTACAAATTACCAGGGCCAACGTTGCACCACCACCAAGTACAAAGGCCTTTTACGATCTAATCAATAAGTCTTTGATCATAACTTTACTAAAACAATAAGTCATTTTTAAATACAAAACTACCCTAAGACTTATTAACTAACGACGACATTACTCACATTTTAAGTAGAATTTTTGATCACGAGATTTCTAAGCTCATGATTAAGGACCACCGGCTGGTATTCGTTAGTTTACTTATTAAGAAACAATTTTTCTTTAATTATAATTATTTTCCGAAGTTATAGGTGGAAACCTGTATTTGGCTTTATATTTATTTTCCTGTTTTTATTAAATGTAAGAAACTGTTGGTTTTCCATGAATAAATAAATACATCTTAAAAATATACATATATACATTTTAATATGTTACTTAAATTTACCTGTATTTCGGTGATAATTAACATAAGAAAACTATAGTTGAATAGCTATTATTTAAGTTGACTAAGCTAATCCTTTTCGAACCGACCCGGAACTCCCGACTCTTGACTCGTAAGTAGCATTGCCAATGTGCGGGAAATTCAAATCGTTTGAGCTCGGTTGCGGTTTTCGTGGGGATTGGCGCTATGTGGGGACAATGCGGGCATTCTAGCATAGCGTCAATAGAGCCAATCAAACCAAACCCACATAGAGCCAATCCCCACAAAAACCCCAATCGACCTCAAACGATTTGAAATTCCCCACACATTGGCAACGCTGCTCGCAAGTCCACGATGCGTTAACGTGCAGAGACATGGGAGTATCGGCTACTGAGCTGGACCGAGTGGCAGTAAGGCCAAAACTTTCGACAGTCGACACTGACAGGAAACTGGCCCGCATAAATGAGGACAACCTATGCCTCTACTGAGGAGTGATCTGGTGTGATTTGTCAAGACCTGTATCCAGTTAAAGTTGCGTCGCCGATGTTCGCACAGAAGTAGGCGTTATTCGGCGGTTTTTTTTAATATACGTAGGCTTTTTTTTACGTCAGGAAATCCTCATGGATACCCTTCGACCGGGGAGGCGAGGTTTATATCGAACTTTTACCGACTTTAACCTGTCGGTGTTTCGCCCCGTCGTTTTCTGATGGAAACGCAATTGTACACTACCGCGAACCTAAACGAACACCTTGGGAGACTATTTAACGAGTCTCCCTCTACGCTCTATGCTGATGACGTACCGAAACACAATGTACGTCATCTTTCCTCGAGGACCTGTCTCTATTCGAGCATCGAATGTCCTACGCCCAATCCTCCTGAGACGGATCGAACGAAAGATCACATCATCTTCCCTCATCCGTTCCGCCGTTTCCTTAGCTCCTAACACTGCCTCGCAAAAAGCAGAAACTACTTTCTATGCCCTGTCGCTATCGACCATAGTCTTGACTACGGCCGGCAGTGACAGATCGCTTGGGTCAACTTCTAGTATCAAAAACGATCTCAAGACCGGGAGAATAATCGCACATTATGATTTTTAATGATGACCACTCAAAATCTCGTGGAAATATGTAATGTAAAACAACACAATATAATACATCGTTTTTGCTTTGTAGCAATATGTGTTTTGAGCAATTTTCAACAATAATGAAGAATGAGAGTACATTACCGAGAGCTATAGGTACACAAGTGAGGAGTGTATTACTAATTTTATTACCCGACTAAGGTGAAACCAAAGGAGGATTATGATGTCAGCCGTATATATGTGTGTTTGTAGATCCGTTCCCTCACAGAACCTAAAGTACTTAATTGATTTCAACAAACGAGGTATTGTTAGATTCGTTTGAATTGTTCGTGCCACAGAGGCTTAATTAATGTAAATAACAAAGTCAATATAGCGCCCGTGGTAGGTACTCACATAGTTATGAATGAAAATTAAAATAATTTCTAGTGTGATAGATGTCCAATTCAAGAGCTTTAACGACCATATAAAAATATTTGCATCACATGTGGAAAATGATGTAAAATATTATTTTTCAAGAAATCATTTTTGTACTATTTCGCTTCTTGTTCAAAACTATCTTCCATTAACACACAGCAGACTATACGGCCTCTTATTATCGTCTAAATTCAAAAATTATGTTCTCATCATAATTTTTTTTTATTCATGGTAAACTATAACTATATACAAATATAACTAAAATGTAAAGTAGAGTAAGTTGATGTCTTTAACACTGGAGTTGCCACAGCGAGAGGGTTACTCAGCGATTTTTTGTCTCATTCTTAGGAAAGTAACACATACATATTTTTTATTATTATTTATATATATTTTTTACACATATAATTTTATATATATGTATGTATGTGTATATATATATATATATACACATACATATATATATATATATATATATATATATATGTATATATACAAAAAATCGCTGAGTAACCCTCTCGCTGTGGCAACTCCAGTGTTAAAGACATCAACTTACTCTACTCTATTGACCAGGTTATTGATATTGTTGCAAGCTCGCAGCAGAAACGAATTCTTTCTGTAATTGGTTGAGACTACGGGTATGCCAAATATTTTGTTAACCCTAAAATTGCGTCAGGGAGTCAAAAACTTAAGTTTGTACAGTAGTTCAGGACAACCAATTGTTTTCTGAGCTATATGGATTTAATGTGAGATAAGAAGTGTTGGGTGTTGTTGGCAATTGATGACTCAGTACTATATATATATTTCTCGTATCATTCAGATTCCATGGCCACAATTCTGTCTCGTAAAATGCTTCGTCTGACCTGTTTCCGTAGACTTTGAACTTTCTTACATACTTATGCATTGCTTTAACTGCCCTCTTCGGGGGTTCAGAATACCAGGAAGGATACATTTTAGATTATATAGATTTAGAAAGTGTATTCTTATTTGTTATATTATTAATGTGGCTATAAAAGAAGTCCACAGCATTATGAAGGGGTTTTGTCGACAATTCAGTATTCCAACCAATCTCTGGTATTTAATTTTCTGAGTTGATGAGAATGTAGTTGCCTTTACTATAAAGCAGTCTATTGCGTTGAGTAGCCTTAAGACAATCAAACCATAACTATACGTTTGTTGCAGTACGGACCTCCTCTAAGCAAAAGGTTTTTGGCCACCACACTAGCCTGGTGTGGGTTGGGAGCTCGTCATCGAAGAGTTTTGTAAACTTCCAACATCCAGGTTCAATCACGTTTTCCATCACCATTAATAGCAAGTGGTAATTACTAAATTTAACAGCATATGATTCAATCATATCTAAGACCTCATAGGCCACACAACTGTATGATATAGTGTAAATACTTCAGAATAAGAATTTATAGGAAACATTTATTTATTTATTTATTGTATAAGAAATCCGACATGATACATATACAACAATAGAAATTTAAAAAACTTTAAAGGTAAGATATACACCACACTTATTGGCTAACACAGCAAGCTATACAGATTCAAGGTTATATGAAAATTAATTATTCAATTACTCTTTATAATTATAATCCCTACTTTCTTTATAGTTAAAAACAAAAACGCAAAAACAATACTATCCCTACATTAGAATGAGAATATAAATAAACGATATGTTAGAAAACAGATCATTCAGAATTTTGAATAAAATATTTTTAATTTTATTTTTAAAGATAGCTAGCAAGTCATAACTTTAAAAATATTGTTGCATTATAAGATTCATAAAATAATTTCTGAAACAATGAGACATTTGATACCAAATTAAACTCAAGGCGTCGCTAAGGAAATAAAATTT
Source organism: Hyposmocoma kahamanoa (assembly GCF_003589595.1). Classification (NCBI taxonomy): domain Eukaryota; kingdom Metazoa; phylum Arthropoda; class Insecta; order Lepidoptera; family Cosmopterigidae; genus Hyposmocoma; species Hyposmocoma kahamanoa. Next base: position 14,056,606 of record NW_020653850.1, read on the forward strand.
TCCAACTTTTTTAATCAGCCGTTTCGACATTGTCGGGATTTACTTTTGAATTTTATTGTTATAGAACTGCTGCGATAACAATTGTGATTTAGATAGCTGTAGTTAATTATTTTCTGAAAGAGCGTTACGTAATTAAATATCTATCATAAGCATAATCCTAAAATAAGTTTAATGGACAAAGCTTAGTAGCAGTAGAGCTCCATATGAAAGAGTTCGTAAAAGAAGGAAAGTAGAAGAGTAAAGAGGGAAATACTGCCACCTTACCAATTTCTGGCGCCAAGCAGTAATGTGAGCATTACTGCGTTCCGGTTTTGAAGGGTAATGGTACAGAGGAAATTACAGGCACATGGGACTTGTCAACTTATGTCTCAAGGTAACGGCGTAGTGGTAGTGTCCTTACGATCTTTCCGATTTAAATCTCTCAGTGGTACTGCAAGTGTTATGGACAGGCGTGTCGCTTACCACCAGGTGCACTATTTGTTCATGCCGTCACTTAGTATCATAAGTAAAAAAAATTTTGCGTGCTGGCAATATTATTAAGAAAAGGAAGTTTCTAATCAACTACAGTCCTTTTTTATTTTTATTTATTTTTATTTATTTAAACTTTATTGCACACAAAAAAGTACAAATGGCGAACTTAATGCCATTAGGCATTCTCTACCAGTTAACCAGAGAGCTGAGTACAGAACAATTAACAGGCGTTGCAAAACTTGACAACAAACAAACAAAAACGAAAGAGAAAAAAAAAAAGAAAGGAAAAAAAAAAAAGAGGAATAAAGTTAATAAACAAACAATTTGGTTAATGTATATATTATGTACATAAATATGATCATACATAAACAATAAAAATTAATTTTATACATACATAATAATAAATATATATACATAACAATAAATTATATTATAATAATATATATAACAAACATATATCCAAATGAGACTATTGTGATGCAGGTGGAGAATCTAGCATTAGATTGCGGACTAACTGCTTAAATGCGAGTTTATTTGGCGCACTTTGAATATGGGGTGGGAGAGCGTTCCAGAGTCGTATTGCCTGAAGAGTAAACGAGTTAGAGACAAAACCAGTACGGTGAGGAGGAACAGATAAATTAAATTTATTATGTGAACGCTGATCACGGGCATTGTGCACACCAAAGTATTGAAACTTACATTTCAAATACTCTGGTGCACATGGGTCTTTGAGTACGGAATAAAGCGTGGAGAGGATTCTCAGATTCCGGCGCTGACGAATCGTGAGCCATTTCAACTTGTCACGATATGCGGACACATGATCATACTTGCGAAGACAGTAAATGAACCGGATACAACTATTGAGCAACCGCTCCAATTTGTTGAGAAGTTCTTGAGTGATATCAGCATAACACACATCAGCATAATCGAAGATAGGGAAAATGGTTGCCTGAATTAGCAGAATCTTTGTTGTAATGGGAAGAAAGTGTTTGAACTGATAGAATGACCTCAAAATACCAATAATCTTCTGACTAATGCAGTCAATCTGAGGTCGCCAGCAAAAAGTAGAATCAATGTGTAGTCCCAGATTCACTACATGAGGCACGAAAACAATGGATGTGCCATCACAAGAAAGAGGCGCAACGGAGCTTATGTCCAACCTAGACAAAGCATAGGGACTACCCACGAACATGCCTTGACACTTGCTTGGATTGACACTGATGCCAAACTTCCTCGACCAGTCAGCAATACGTCGCAAATCATCATTGAGGTTACATATCGCATCATCCAAGGAGTCAAATTTTGCTTGCGCATAAATCTGTAGATCGTCAGCATACAAATGATGAGAGCTGCGGAGAATAGGAGAGATTAAATTTATAAAAACTGAAAATAATAGGGGAGAAAGAATTCCGCCTTGGGGCACGCCTGCCTCTAGATCGCACCAATTAGACAAGACGTCTTTGGCACGAACAGCTTGCTTGCGCCCCTTAAGGTATGAAGAGAACCATTCCAGTTCCAGGGCAGAGACTCGCAAAAAAGCTAGGATGGCTAGGAGTATATCATGGTCAACAGCATTAAAGGCGTTAGAGAAGTCAATGAGAACTAATGCTGTCAACCGCTAAGCCTCCATGCCCTCACGAATGTCTTCCGTAACTTTCAATAATGCCGTTGTGGTACTGTGGCCCGGCCGGAAACCTGATTGGTACTGGCCAAGGACATTGTGTCTAAAAAGGAAGGATGATAATTGGCGATGAACAACTGCTTCTAGAATTTTAGAAAGGAAAGGTAGTATTGAGATTGGCCTAAAGTGTTTAAGAACAGACGGATTATTTATTTTAGGAAGAGGCAGCACATACGCCCTGCGCCAGCTGCTAGGGAAAGTACCAGAGGAAAGGGAACAATTAATAATATGTGTGATAATCGGCAGTACACTGTCTAAACAGCAGACTATCATTTGACGACTAATGTCATCACAACCAACGGCATTTGATTTTAAAGACATTATTATTTTGCGAATCTCTGACTCTGAAACCGAAGAAAAAGAGAAAGCTTGAGAAGGTTGACTACACAAGAGAGGAATGTCATTGAGAGCATTGACCTTGCCAATACACTGAGTGCTGGCGGCCGCTGAGAAGTGATGATTGATGTCATCGAGAGTGAAAGAATGAGGAATAGCGTCATTCTGAGGCTTAAGCAGACCCACAGACTTCAAAAATTTCCAAGTTGCAGCAGGAGAAGACTGTACAAGATTGTCATGAAAGTTGCGGCGTTTTGCGGCTCTCACCATCTGATTACAGCGATTCCTACATAATTTGAAGGCAGTCCAATTTTCCTCCGACCTACACCGTTTAAACTTACGAAAAGCTCCGTCACGCCTCCTCATTGCAATACGCACTAGAGGAGTGATCCAGGGTGCAGGGGGTCTTTTCAATTTCACTAACCGTATTGGTGCGTGCTTGTCATACAAGCTCAATAAAGTGGCTCCAAAGTTTGCCACCTTCCCATCCACCGTAGAAGTTGCCAATACCCCGAACCAATCAATAGTAGACGCATCATGAGCAAGTTTATTTAATTCCAGCCCCGCAAAATTTCGCAGCTTTTTAATTTCGGAAGAACGTTTGTGAGGCTTAATTTTGTACACAACATAGAGCAAGTCATGATGAGAGAAGCTTGTCCTTTGTCATTGTAAACAAGGCAGTTAGTGGAAGTACAAGCTTACTTATCCAGGTTGACTCAAAACGCAACAACTAGGTGCGCCGTAGACAATCAGCACCTTAGGAGAGCGTTTTGCTTACGGTATGGTAATAAAATTTAGTGTACTTCAATGTCGGAACTACACAGGATACGTTACTTAAGATTTGCTAAGATCGTGCCAAATCGTGATCGACAACGATAACTATCTATGTTCTATGTCGTAGTTTAAGAGCTTTATATAATTCGTGACCGTAGTTTCTTTGTCAATAGCCTTGTGTTGACCTTATTTGTCCTTTTTAATTCGTCATACGTACACGTTATCAAATATACCACAAAAAAGTTTTAAATGAATTCATTGAAATTCGTCATATTATTTAACAATATCGCAATGAAATTGACTAAATGTTTGACTATAGTTATACGAGTAGGTTAGCATAACTAAGTGTTTATCGAACAACTAAAGTAAACATTTAATTACCTGCGTCTGTCCGAGAACGAGATATATCTAAATTTTATTACCATAATAAGTAAAGTCCTACGTAAATGTACTGTTTGCCTATGGCGCATTTAACTGTTGCGTTTTGAATTAGCCTACAAGAATTGTAGATGTTTAAAGACTTACTTCCCTTAATAGTACTGTCAATGAGTTATAATAACATGTAAAGCATACTTATCATTATTTAAGGAAGACACAAGATTATCTACTACGGCGATTACCGCAGTTTAATAAACACGCGGTAACTTTGAATGATAATAATTACGTCTGTCACTATCTATCAGACTTGTGAAGCGACGGAAAAGTATTTAAGTTCATAACAGAACTATAGTCCTTTAATCCCTGTTAGTCATTTTCTTACTTTTATATAAAAAGCGCGTCGACCGTTAGAGCGATGCCACACATGTGCTGCCCCGGTGCATTGCGTCGTCGCGCAGTGGATCCAAATTGATAATTCTTGGAAATCGGAATAACTTGTGGAGTATCGAGCTGATTTTTTTCATATGATAAATAACAACATTCCTGATAATTTCTATTCTTATGTAATTTCTTGAAAAGCTGATTGTTTCAGAGAAAAAAATTTTTAGTTTTTTTTTTGTTTGGAGAAATAAACATTTTATTTTTTATCTCGAAATGTAGAAAATTGTAATGTGTGTAGTTTATTTACAGTATAAGTCCTATCATTCTCTGTCAAGAAAAATATAATCCATCTGTAGGTATTTGCGGCTTTACGAGTAAAAAGGTGGCAAAATTTTAGATTTGTTATTTATTTTTTAACACGATATACTAGTTTCTACTTAACTTTCGTGTTATTGTTATAACATTCTTAACTAAAGTTAATTTTTATTTAGTGATAGCACATGTATTTTGTTAAAAAGTACATAATAAGTTAGCAATTTTGCCGTGCCTTTACTTACATATAAAGCCGCAAGTACAAGCAGATGGATTATTTTTTTCTACACTGAAAATGATTGGAACTATACTGTAAGTAACCCACGCACATTACATTTTCGTACATTTTGAGATAAGTAATATTTTTTCTCCGAAACTATAAACTTTTCAAGAAATTATACAAGAATAAAAGTTGTTAGGTTAGGTTAGCTCGATACTCCACAAGTTATTCCTATGTCCAAGAATTATCAATTTGGGCCCACTGTGCGTCGTTGCAACGCAACGCAAAGTACCACACGACCGATACGGTGTCACAACGCAACGCCGCTTACTTAGTGCGATGCCAGACGTTGCCACAACTCTCTTTCTGCTGCATAACAATGATATGTTAATTCCTGGTGCCTCTGGGTATGCAGATGACAGCACAGTCGTGGACAGGAAACTTGGTCAATGGGTCAAAGGATCAATAGAGAAGTCTTGTCGAGAGTTGAATTTGACAATCTAGGCAGTCTCCGATTGGGGCGCCATGATGGGATGCCAATCTTATCAAACTTAATGCTACCAAAACGCAGGCGTGTCTATTCTCCACAAAACGGAAACCCTTTCATCTGACTCCGATTTTTCGTGATATATCCATACCGCTAGCCGACCATCTCCAGCTACTTGAAATGGACCTGCCGTCCAATCTCAACTTCGGCAGATACATTGAATCCATGGTCAAAAATGCAGCCAGGAAGCTTGGCATCCTTTCCAAGGTGAGGTATTACTTTACACTGGGACAGTTGCTTCAGCTATACCAAGCACAAGTCCGGTCGTGTATGCAGTACTGCTGTCACTTATGGGATGACTCTGTTAAATACCAACTGGCCACCTTGGACTCAATCGACTAACGTGTCAATAGGCTTATAGGTGACTCGGAATTAGTAGAGGCGAAGCTGCAGAACCTTAAACACCGCTGTAAAGTTGCCTGTTTATCCGCCTTTCCATTATCAGGGGACTAGGCGTAGGCTGGGATTCCACCCCTATGTTGTGGATATTTCAAGGATTCGCACGAAGCGATTCGCTTCCACATTTATATGGCGAACGGCTATGGAGTGGAATTTCCTGCCTGCAGACTTGTCCCCTGAAAGTAATAACTTGGACCTTTTCAAGGCGAGAGTGAATAGGCATTATTTAGGTATGCATGCTACATCGTCGACCTCATCGTCACTGTCCACCAGGTGAGATGGAGGTCAAATGCGCACTTACTTTTTTTTTAAATTAGAACTATACATATGTCACAAGGAGACAAAGCTTGATGACACACACTGCAGCACCCCTCCTGCGCCGTGCATGTGCACGCGTTCCGTCGCCACGCGCCGTTTCAACCAAACATGTAGCATGTAAAGAGTTCGTCCTGGGAAGCACTGCCACCTTACCTTATTTCTGCCGTCAAGCAGTAATGTTAGCATTACTGTGTTCTGGTTTTGATGGGTAAGATTGCTGGTGAAATTACAGGCACATGGGACTTGTCAACTTATGTCTCAGGGTGACAGACGCAGTGGCAGTGAAATTCAGATCTTTGCGATTTAAAGCTCTGAGTGGCATTGCAACTGTTATGGATACGTGTGTAGCTTATCACCAGGCACACAACTCGTTCGTCTCAAGTGACAACTTAATATTATAAAAAAAAGTAGTTCTAATGTATATGTAATACAACGCAGCGTCATTTTCAGGCGTCGCAGGGCCGACACAGCGTATTGTGTAGCATAGCTCTTACTGGCCGTACCTATGTATCTTCTTGTTCGTTACTGTTGTTAAATGAGCAAGAGTAGTTGGAAGGAAGCACATCGCCTTATGCAAAGACAAGTGATCAAGACGCGTTTAAAATTTTAAGCAATCTGCTTTTTTCACTAAAACAGGTCAAGAATTGAAGACTTAATGAAACGGGGGTAAATGAAACGGCAACGTGTAGTTTCAGCGCTCAAATATGTGGTTGTAACTCTCGCGACTATGAAAGGAAATCACGGTCACAGACAAGTCAGGACATGTGTCGTGAAAGTAGTGACATTGTTTCTGGTAAATCTGGTTTCAGAACGACCGACCTAAAAACATTTTTATAAAGTAGTTATGTTGAGTTAGAGACCTCCAAGCAAACATGATTTCCAAACACGATTTCCAAATAAAACATTACAAAAAGCATTATGTCCTTTACCATAATGGCATATTTAAAGGATGTAATTCATTACTAAGCAAATTTTGTGATCTATATCGGTAAGCTCGTGACGAAATCTTCAAGTATGTAGTACTACAAGCACTAGTTAGGTACTTGTCACAAACAAATTAACCACATTAATACACTGAATACAAACGTATGTTAAAATTTTATTGAAGATATGTTATTATGTTGCATAGGTACAACGTCAGACGTTTATGTACGAGTAAAATATAATAAATGTAAGCAAATGATAAATTTATGTATTATTAATTAATCAACACATTAGACGATGCTTTTGCACTTACTGATACAATTGTTTTTTTTCCATAAAACTATAATTGCTTTTCAATTAGTTGTTGATATGTTATTTAGAAGTACAGACTAAATGCATTTTAGGTAGGTACGTGACGTGGAAATACTAATACATATGTAATGTAATTGCATATTACACTGATAAGATAATTTTTGTCACAATTATAATTAAAGAACTTTATTGTGTGTCTCAACTACTTAGCCTTGGTGGAAATACCAACGCAGAGCTGGCTGACAACCTTCCCTAGTTGGGAAGACACCGAAAAAAAAATGTGTATTGATCGAAGTAAATTTTAAAAATATACTTAATCGAATATCTTATAACGCTGTTATAGTGTATTTTTAAAATAAACTTCGTGTTCCTTACGATACAAACAAACAATGAATAACAAAGATCCGATATCAAGATTTGATGCCAAAATCACATCTCACAGGAAATCACAAAAATTGACAGTTGAAAATCATGTCCGGTTACTTGTTAAGATCATATCCGGACATTCTAAATTGATTTGTTCGGTTTAAAAGTAACAACACTAAAGGTAAGGCTGTTCTTATTTTTGAATTATTTGAAGTAATTGTAATCGAGAAATGCATTTACGTGTCAGTTGGTATCAATGACAATGATAAGGTTTTTTTTTGGAAATGAATGAACAATACATTTGAATAGTACAATTCCTGATCGTATTAACAGGTTCCTAATATACTATACACCTCGTTTATCACACACACGGAATTCAAAACGTTTTATAAACATTAGCCGATATGTAATTAATCCGAACTAAAGATGATTTATCACATCATAATAATTTAAGCTCCTCCTCTTAATAAATATATCGACATAACTGGTTCCCATTTTATTATAAGACCACTTAGGGACTTGTGTCGGCTGATATTTCGCAATTAACATGCGGCATTCCGACGGTTTTGCCATTTTTACCATAATTCCCTGATATATTATGTATGCTAATAGTTTTGTTTCTGAACGCCTCGGCTAAAGTCGATCGATTCAAGAGAGATACAGTTATCTATTATTTTTAAGCTTGAGCGAAATCTACCTGATTAGCAAATAACACGTATGAAATACTTTTGAATGGCAAGGCCGTTCACGCATCAAATCGTACAAAACACCAGCAAATTCATACAATTATTTAGGTGATGCAGAGATTTTTTTTATGTTTAAATAGTTATATAAGTTAACAAGACACAACTTTTTTAAATTGTGACTGTCTTACAACAAAATATTAATTTTTGACCAATAAGCAATTGTTATGCATGGTTTACGACGTCCATTCACCGGAACGGATGCTATTGAGACGTCACTCTATTTTCATATACGACTTTAAAACCAAATATTGAAAGTTGACAAATATTAAACGTACTTGTTCCGTGTTTCCTGCGGTCCGCTATTAGCGGCAGGCTGTTCGGTTTCTGGAGGAGCTCCTGTAGTTCTGGAGGCGACTCCTCCTCCCTTTTTGACTTCATCTTAGCGTCTTTCACTTGCACTTAAGTCTAGCACAAACAAAGATTCATTTAAAGAAATTAGAGTGAAACGTGCGACGTATTAGGGTAGGTGCTACGCGCTAAGTCGTTATCGGCAAGCGCGAATGCAAGAGTGCGTCAGGGCGGCGATGGCGCATGACTCTGGGGAACAAGCTCTGGTTTTATATCAGGACTTTGTAGAGGACGCGGGCAACGCACGAGGATGTGAACAGAAAGCCGCGCGGCGACTGAGCTCAGCTGCCGCACCGGTCAAGGGTACACTCGGCCGCAGCATCTCGCGCGCCGCCCGCCGCCGTCATCGGTCAACGTTGTCCGTTCCGACGTCCAACCTCAACACGCCAGTATTGTTCGTTCATCAAGGCTTCGTTGACTTAATTGCACGTTACAGTTAATTACAAAATGAAAGCACAATCATACCATTTACATTATAATCATGCAAAAAATGTTGTTTTTTTTTATTAAACTCTATTCTTAGATCGTCCTTTAAATGGCTTTATTCTAAAAATTTTATACATCATTACAATGTATAACGTTATTTCATAAATTAAAATACTTAAGTCTTTTTAATGTTTAGTTAATTTATGCTCATACGTCGTTTAACTTTACCAAAGAATATGAATAAAATAAAATTGACACTCATTATAGTTTTTTACGTATTTTAACTTTACTATAAGAGATGCGTCCCTGAAAAGTTACGAACTTGAATCCTTAGTAAATGAATAGATACCAAAACATTTTTAAATAAGGTTAACAATATATTAGTGTTATCATACTATGGTCACCGCCTTTGGAAAAAGGGCATGAAATATACCTATACACATGTGATATCAAAAAATGTACAGGTAAAAGCGTTCAAGCATGAAATGAACAAACATGGACAATATATAATCCGCCATGGTATTAGATCATAAAAGATCGTTTACATCGCAATTGTTATGTAGGTCTGAGAGACAGGTAGTCAGGGGCACGTTAATTACATGTTATCTCGTGTGACAATTAATAACTCGATCAGACATGAGGGCAACTAGATGTGTCCCTCAGACTCAGCAAAACATCTGGTAAATTGGACCAGTTTATGAGTAGTGCCTTACGGAAACACCCACACGCAAAATACTAAGAAATCCAGTTCCACGTTACTTTGTCTTGTAACATTTTCAATGTAGTAGAGCTGATTATCAAAAATTGTTTAGAAAAATTGTACATTACATATTCGCCTATTCGATAGCTTCGAGGAAATCAGCATGACTTGGAATTCCATTAAAAGCGATTAATGTGTTCCTAAAACCAGATTTGGCACTACATAAGGCACACATGATATTTTGAGTAGGTATTTAAATTACTCAGTAATACGGATGATCATTGTTACTTGGAAACTGTATATTTGTTACTTAGAAGGATTGTGAAACCCCTTCGCCAAAGCGTGATAGGTATTTCAAAAAATATTTCCTTTCTCGGAACCGTCCTTTCCTGTGCACACGTATAAAACACATACTCGTATATACAAACCGTACCACATTGCATCGAACTGCGTATGACATGCCACTGGTAACGATGCGCGATACGTGATTGAACGATGTGTATTATATTAAATACAAGTGTATTTTCTTTAGCAAAGTAAAGGGTTGGTTTACATTTAGCCAGAGATCAGAAAAAAAGTTATTTTTCCTTTAATTTGTGGTTTTTTTTTATCCCGTCCACTGCAAAATTATCGACGTGTTAAAATTGTTCACCCACGAACAGCTATATACGAATCCTGACTTTATTACGAATACAAGAGAGTAAAGCCTCAAATAGAGTAAAGTTAGGCTTCTGAAAACTCTAATTCACCTATCAACTTGAGCCTTAAATCTCAAAGAATATGTCCATAGGATAGGGAGGGTACTGTACGTGCACCCGGGGCGGCTCACCCGAGGCACTAGCCTCTCGCAAAACCGGATGAAGTCAAGTCATAGAGGTGTGTGACAACCGTGTGCACTGGCTGATCTGGGGTTAAAACCTGAACTTATAAGGTTCCTGTGAGCGCACAGGTTATAATGTCCTTCTTGTGTACCTCAAAGGTCGTTAGGGAGGGTCACTATAATCAAAACTAATGTAGAAACGGGCTGCATCCCATGAATATATTTTTCATTCATATTTAAAGATTTTCTTTTTTCGAAAAATGAGCGAATTGGCGTCCATACGGAGGACGCATCATACGATCATAGAATATTTCAATTTTAAGACCAAATGCCAAATTTTGGAATATCTTATATTTACATTTTAAGACCAAATCCCAACATGGTAACCCTAAACAAACTTCAAATATATTCGGTAAAATTCGCTGAACGTGATGTTCGCAAATGAATGAGGTACTAATATTTAGTGTGAAGTCAACACCTAGAGTCAACACCTAGTTGACATTGACACTTTGGTTTCTTCAAATTTATTTGTATTATAATATGAAATCGCCGATCTAAAATTGGTGATATTTAGGAATAAATAAAGTATAATAAGACTCATATAACAAACTTTTTTCAAATAAAATCTAAGGCTTCTGAATTCCAAATTGTTTTCGTTATTAGTTTGTTATCGTTTTAGTTCACTTTGCATTCGCTCTGAAATCAAATGAAGTTTCTGCTAAATTAGAATAATTTTTGAATACTTGTAACGACGTGTTGCTAATGCAGCACAAACGACTCGAAACTTGCCAAATATTATCAATGGACCAGACACAACTATAATAGCGAATGCTCTGTGTGTTTTTGGTTTACACTACTCCGCAGTGCAAATATAAACATAGCAAATGAACCTTGTAGATGACCAGAGCTTTAAGATAGGATTTAAGATCGCAATCTAAGGTGGAATGAGCAGCTTGGTTTGATTTTGACCGTAACCGACACTACAGACCCTTTTGCGCCAAATCTGTATAATAAGAAAACTAGAAAAATACGTACCACACTAATTGTCTGAACTAAAGCAGACAACGTGCATTGAATCGTCGATACAATGAATCGATGTAGAGATGAACGAGTTTTAGACCCTATAAATACTTGTAATAAGCTCTGTCCAAAAAAATTCTTACCCTGGAAAATTGTTGGTAAGTATTGCGTGATCCAGCAAGTGAGTATTCTGACATCTCCCTTAGACCGGATATAACCATGACAGCATGTTCTATCATGAAAAATGCGGAAAACAATGGCAAGACTCGCATATAGATAACCAGTTTTATTATAACTAACCCATACTACTATTTCTATACGTCAATGAAATGCTATCCCCCTTGTTATTTTTTTTATTTAACAAAGTATAGTTTATAGGGAAATACTTGAAACGCTAATAGGGAAGCATTGGTTAATAGCGAGCCCTAAGTAATTAAGCTCAGTTTCGGTTGATAAAAGCGAAAATTATAATCATAATTATGTAGGAAATTTATTAGGCTACACATATGGCATAGCACTATTTTCATAAACAAATTCAATAGTCAGTTATTGGTAAATTACCAAACTTGAGAGACTGCGACGCGGACCATTCATGCGATGAGCCATCGCGATAACCACCAGCCTGACGATATCACCAGCACCGTTCCGGGCACGTCTTCCTCTCGCGTTAGACCAAAAATGTGGCTAATCCAGCGCTCTTTTTTAATTTATATGTATTTTTCAAATTTTAAATAATGTTATTTTGATAGTACTATTTTTCTTTATTATTAGTTCAATACATTTGTTTGTTTAACATTCTGTATTGACATTGGAGGTATTTAAATGACGTATAGATACTTAATGAAAATTATAAATAAATGATTCATTCATCTTATTTAAGAGCTAGATTCTCGTACGTGTAGCCTTCTCCACTCCTCACGGTTCATAGCTAGTTCATTGACCTCTTTATAGCTGTTCACTTTGATCTTCTTTTTTATTTGTTCACTATACGTCATTCTCGGTCTTCTTCTTTTTCTTTTCCCTACTGTCCTCCCCTCAATTATCACTTTCACAAATTCGTCATTACGTAACAAATGTCCAAACATTTTCCCCCTTCTCCGCTCTATTGTAGTTAAAAGACTTCTCTCCTCTTCAACCCTTTCCAAAACTTCCTCATTTGTTGTCTTTTCAATCCATTTTATTTTTTACATTCGCCTCCAGCACCACATTTCAAATTACTCCAACCTCTCTCTGTCTTTTAATGTTTGTCCATGTCTCGCATCCGTACAGTGCGGTGCTCCAGACATAGGTTTTGATGAATCTTTTTTTCAATTGTATAGGTATTTTAGAGGTGAAAATGTGTTTTTTATTATGGAAAGCCTGTTTTGATATTGCGATTCTAGTCTTTATGTCAGTAGTGCATTTGGAATTTTCTGTGATAACACTTCCAAGATATTTGAAATGTGTTACCAACTCTACTGGAATGTCATTTATTTTGATGAGTGTAATTTTGGAAGGATGTCTTGCAGTTACTAACACTTTGGTCTTATGTTTGTTAATCGTCAAATTAAATTCCTTAAAAATTATGTTCATCTTATTGAGTAGGGCTTCCAATTGATTTCTGTTTTCTGTAACTACAGCTATGTCATCGGCAAATCTAACAAATAACACCCTGTGACCATTCACTCTTATATCCTCTGTAGTTGTTTCCATAATGTTTTGTGTTGCGCATTCGATAAAAATGTTGAAGATGAGAGGTGAAAGTGAACAGCCTTGTCGCACTCCTTGTCTTATTTTTGCTTTTCTACTTTCGTCTTCTATCTCTATGATAGTCTCTTGATTTTTGTATACTTCATATACAATTCTTCTATCTATATAGTCAATCCCGACCTTTTTTAATACTTCCATCATCAACCTCCAGTTCACCCTATCAAACGCTTTTTCTAAATCTATATAAGCTATATAAGTGTCTAAACTCAAGTCCAGTCTTCTGTCCACTATTTGTCTCAATGTAAAGATTGCTTCCCTGGTACCTTTGCCCTGCCTAAAACCGTATTGGTCATTTCCAACGAAAGATTCGAACCTTGTTCTAATTCTGTTTTGGATGATTTTCAGAATTATTTTTGAGGCATGCGAGATTAAACTAATTATAAGGTGTTATGTTTCTTTGGTAAGGCTATTGTTTTACTTATACAAAAATCTAAAGGTATTTTCCTGAATGATAAATTTCTTTAATGACTTCGAAAACTCAATTAGCATTGGTTCTGGTGCTTTCTTTATGAGTTCTGTGAAAACGCGATGTCTCTTTACTATTTTGCTGCTTACCATGCTGCTTTACCATTTTTAATATTTCGCAAAATCAAACTCATCTCTAGTTATAAATAAATGATTATGATTATAATAATTATTCACACAAAGATCGAACACTTAGAAGAAATTCGTTCGATCCGCCCGGATTCGAGCCGATGTCTTCTAGCAAACCATGCCAGACGCTATGCCAACTAAACTGTGTTAATAATTATAACAAACTAGTAGAGTAATTTCACAAAAAATAACTGAATAGATATCAATTCAATACAAATTTAGACTATGATTATTGTTTTTAATCTAGAAATATTAAATCGATAACTAAAACATCTATTCTATACTAAGCTTAGGGCCAGTATTTTTTTTCCATCCTCTAAGGGCCAGTGTCAGTTTCGGACTAAAATGCCAACAATAAATAATCATCTTTATGCCAAAAAAAACAGGTTTTATTTAATTTACCTTCCATGTTTTCTTAGAGAACTGTCAGACTAGGTAACACCTTGAATTAAAGTGTAGATTTATAGACCCTAACTTAATTTACAATAAATCCACGGAATATTTATGTGGTCTGTGAATAAATCCTTCAAAATCTAATCAATCTCCTTCACTGCTAATATTTCCTAGCTTTATTTCTCTTTTCAAATTTTCATCTTTACTATTTCAATGTTTACAAATTACCCTTCCTACTGTTTTCTTTGTTATTCAAAACTTTCATCTTAACAGAATTTTCTTTACTTAGTTTGCAACTTTTTCTGCGCTCTAGGCGCAGAATTGTGGAGTAAGTATACTGCGGCACTGTAGACTCTAAGTAGCGCACGGTAATATACAACTCTCCCCTAACATGACTACAGCACTATACTCTTTTAAATCATGCTACTTTTTACTAGATTTAGGTACCTAATAAAATATAGTATTTATTATTAATAGCCCACTGAATACAGACTTTTACCCACGATACGACTAATGTAATATCATTCGTACCGCAAAACTTGTAATCAATTATTGTCGTTTCATTGATTTTTTTCTAAATCTTTTTAAAACCCGTATCGTAATAAGGACTGCTAATGAAATTTTGTATGGCACCTACTTATTGCGAGGTGTTTACTTGATTTGTGAGGTACATTGACGACTTAACGTGAAAACTGTACTTTATTTTGGTTGTATTGCGGTCCAAATACCCATCAGATATGCTTGTCTCATTTTAAAGATGTTTCGCCACGAAACATCACTGACGAGGAGTCTCCATGGCGAATAGATTAGTCCAGTGTAAAACCACCAACAATCGCGCGAAAACTTGCCAATGTATCTTAGTGCTCCCCTCACGGAAGAATGACATACGCGGAGTTACGTCAAGATGTTTATTGCTCCATTAGATACAGAAAAATATAACTCACATCTTCTCCAATTTTTGTAACTCTATCTACAATATTAGTCGCTAGAGTTACAAGAATTGGAGAGGTGGGTTATACTTTTCTGTTTCTAATGGAGCAATAAACGTTTTTGACGTAACTCCACTTACGCCGTTCTTCCATGAGGGGTGCATATGTGATAGGTATTACACACAAGTTCAGAAGAGTCCTCAAGCATCTATCAAGACCTGTTTCCAATCCGTGAGCAAGATTTCACATTCCCGAGACCCATGAAATGTAACATTCTCTAACAGGACGTAGGAGTTTATTTAAAAGCTTAACTGTGAGTGCAGCCCCTCTTACATTGGGCAGATGCAATGAGTATTAGGGGTTAAAGTATGAAATTGCCGTTTTATTGCAATAGGTTCTTTGAATTTTCATAGAATCTTCATGGTTTGAGGTTTTCGAATGAAACTTTTTTCAAATGGTTTCTGTGATTTTTTTTTTTAAATTTGAAACATTTGAATATCGACTTTCAATTGTTTCTGTTATTCAATTTAGACAAGAAAGATGGATACTGCGAAAATTCGAGTGATTTTTGAATACGAGTTCCGACGCGGAACTAACGCGGCAGAAACAGCCCGCAATATCAATGCTGCGTTTGGAGAGGGGTCTACTAATGAACGCACCGTGCGATTTTGGTTTAAACGCTTTCGTGGTGGAAATTTCGACTTAAAGAACGAGTCACGAGGAAGACCGCCCACACAGGTGAATAACGATGAATTAAGAGAGATAGTGGAAGCCGATCCTAGTCAAACTACCCAGGAATTAGCGGCATGGTTTAACGTTACCTTACCCACAATATTGACTCACTTGCGTCAAATCAATAAAATAAAAAAATACGAAAAATGGGTGCCTCATGATTTGACTGATCTGCAGAAAGAAACGCGTGTTGAAACTTGTGTTGCCTTGTTGAACCGGTACAGAAATGAAGGAATATTGGATCGAATTGTAACATGTGATGAAAAGTGGATTCTTTATGATAACCGGAAAAGAAAAATGCAATGGCTGACCCCAGGTCAAATGCCACAACAGTGTCCTAAAGCAAAACTTACCAATAAAAAGGTAATGGTAACTGTTTGGTGGTCTCAGCATGATGTTATTAACTATAGTTTTCTCCGATCTGGTCAAGCAATAACGGCAGATGTCTACTGTGCCGAACTCCGAACCATGTTGACAAAACTAGCAGTAAAACAGCCCCGACTCATGAATCGATCTTCACCATTATTGCTCCACGACAACGCGAGACCTCACACAGCACGAGAAACCATTTTGACCCTTCAGGAACTGCAGTTAGAAACCATTCGTCATCCTCCGTATTCACCAGACCTTGCTCCAACGGACTACCATTTTTTTCGTGATTTGGACAATTATCTACGTGACAAGAAGTTTTCTTCCCAGGAGGCAGTACAAAATGCTTTCACACAGTTTGTGCAGTCTAGATCGTCGGAGTTCTATCGCAAAGGCATTAATAACCTTCCCATTAGATGGCAGCAATGTATAGATAATAATGGCAACTATTTTGATTAAATAAATTTGTTAAAAATTTAAAAAATAAACAATTTATTTTCAGTACAAATCGGCAATTTCATACTTTAACCCCTATTATTTAATCGCGTCAATGAACATACAAATGATGTCAAATATCTTCTGATGAAAAATCCCAAGCAGATAAGACTTTTGTTTTATTACTAATTTCCTTTTAATCATTAAACATAATTTAGTCAAATGTTATATTGTTAAAATAAAATATTAGCTAATCGTGTGTAGCGTAAATTATAATGTCTTTGGTAAATTGAAACTAACTTTTTACAAAACAACCTGTGCAAATTTGTATTGTTTTTATAACCTATACTCTGATTTACGTCATAACGTAGTTTAGATGCATACCACAGAATAATAAGTACGTATCTACCAGGTAGTGCCTAGGTGGGTTCCTACTTATAAAATAAAATTAGTAAGTACTGCTACCTACTTAAATAATAATAAAGTAAATGCAAAATGTATCAATTGTTTAGGTCTAAACGTCGCGGACTAAGTCGCTGGTATTTAATAATAATAATGTGCCAGACAACCACACCAATTGCCTGGTCTCAAACTAGGAAATCCCCTGTACTATGAGCACGAGAGTCCCGGAATTCGCTTCGGGTCACTACCCGGAACATCGGGACCAGAACTTATTTGGAAAAGTTCATTTACCAATTTGGTTCTTCAGCACCTACAGTGCAAACCATTAGATCACCGAGGTCATCTGTTCATATTTTTCGTTTGTGTTTTAGTAGTAAGTACAGGTATAATGTGCCGTCAGTGTCATCTCTCTCATTACACGTACGACGCGTTCTTACTCTTCCTGAGTCATCAACCTCGCTACCCTTCGGTCCTGCACCTCTGTCCTTGACCTGATTCTTGAGGGTAGAGGCCTCCAACTCCGTGTTTTCTCTTTACCCTATCTTCGCCTACTACATACTACATCACTCACCCTACTCTACTACACCATAACACTTTCACTTTCTTTTTCATAACATAAATATATTGTTTACTTTATAATTCTCTACTCCTTCAACTCCCCCTCCAACAGCTAATAGTATAATAACACTGCAGAAACGTTACTTTGCTTATAAAACAAATATACGCCATTTAGATTCTTCTTTTATGGTTAAAATAAGTGTGCGGAGGTGAAATACCTCCAATTCACCTAATAGAAAGTAACGACAAGGTCGACGATGGAGCATCCTCCTGTGTAATGCCTATTCACTTTCTCCTTGAAATGGCCCAAGTTACAACGTTCAGGGAACAAATCTGCAGACAAAGAATTCCACTCCGGTGCCGTACGCCATATACGAGTGTACCTAAATGACATGGTCCGAAATCATAACCTTTTCATTAAAAAAAACCGACCTCAAAAGTTTGTAGAATCACAAGTATTTGCCAAGTTTTATTGACATAGGTTAATCGTGGATGAATCATGTTTATTGGGTGAAATCCAATAAACATGATTGATCCCCTAATTTGCCACCCTTAAACGTGATATATTTTCTTCGAATTTGAATGGGACCACTACTGAAGTACATTTCAACAAAAAGAATCTATAAAATCGGTTCACATTGTCAGAGTAATCGCGTAACATACACACAGAAAAAATACAGTTTATTTGAGAACCACCTTCTTTTTTAAGTCGGTTAAAAATTGTTTCCTTTCTAATGGGTGGCAATGATGAAAACCTAACAACTCGATAGTATATATATAGTCAAGAGCACTATAGGCTTAGACTTTGTAGGCAGGACCTTGTTTTCGTAAGTGGCATATATTTGAATTCAAATCTTGAGAGACGTGCAACACGCAACGGACAGACCATGTGTAACATACCTACTAAACAAATATCGTGTCCAATAACTTAAAAAATCTGTCTAAATCTATCTCCCTTTACGAAAAAAGGAATTCGTGGCGTTGATAGTGTTACCCATGGAGACGCTGGAACTAGTAACGATAATGAGAATTTTAAAGTATTATATTACCATAATTACCTACAAAAATCCCTCTGCTGGATACGGATTTTGTCCGAGGAGAAAATTTGATGTCATAGTTAACTCAAAAGTGCGAATTTAACGCGCACGTTTCATAAGTAGGTAGGTATAGCAATAATATTGTAAATGTGTATGTGCACTGAGTGGCCACATGGCGCATTTGCAAATACTGGCAAACACAGTGATCGAAGTTGTAGCAATTGTAAAACAATTTTTTTTTATAATTTCAAGCGACGGTACTAATCTGTGCATAATGTTTGCAGTGCCACTCAGAGCTTCAAATCGCAAAGATCTGAGGGGTACTGCCACTGCGCCTGTCACCCTGAAATACTCGTATCGTTAACAAGTCTCATGTGGCTGTGGCTGTACTTCCCTGGACGTAAATATTTTGAAACAGTTGTGAAAAAGTAAAACATGGGCCCCTGAAAAATTTTTCGAAATGGCGCTTTCGTCTTTTTCATAAAGCACCGACAATTTTTACTGTAATAATTCTGAAACTTCAGAATTAACCAATGTATTACTTATTAGATAAATATACTTAGCCTATTCCGATAACGACAAAACTTATCGCAAAGTACGTAACCGACAATGTTGGAAGTACCTATATGTAAGAATAATAATAAATCAACAACTTCGATTAGGTACGTGGTCCAAACACGAAACTACTGCAATAATAATAAAATTTCGTTTATTAAAGTAACATGGACCCATTTAATATTAGTAACAGTTACACTTAGATAAATAGTAATGTTAGTACCTACATGTGTTAGTACACACAACACAGAGGACAAAAACTCTAATTAAATCATAGTTTCCCAAGTTGGGGGGCGTTGACGCTGTCCAGGAGGTGCTACCGCATTTGAAACGAAAAACCTGAATTATCTATATAAATTACGTAAATATATTGTTTTTCCTTGTGATTTTTTTTTATGCTAAGTTAATACGTGGGGCGCACTAGGTTTCCGGAATGAATAAGAAAAACATACTACAAATGGTCAGAAATGCATTTATTGTCTTCGACAGCCTCTTCAGGTGATGAAAATCGTTGATCGCATAACTGGTTCTTAATTTTTGGAAATAAATAAAAGTAGATGTGAAAAAGCTGTCTTTTTCACACCTATATGTTTGTGTAGTATTGATTGTATTTGACTCATGCCTATACCTAAAGATGCCCGAATCTCATGGTATGTCACATGCATGTCTGTTTTGATCATATGGCGCACAGCATCGATGTTTTTGTTGTTCACAGCAATTACAAATTGCAAATACGTTACACTTAAATTCGTAGAAAATCATACTACGAAAATTTTCACGAGTTAAATCCATGGTGAAGTAGACAACCAATTTCTAAAATGACGCCACAATGTAAAAACAAGTGACAGACAGATGAAACAAACTGTATTCTACAGCCAAAGAGTTCCATTTTCAAATGTTGTAATTACTTTTTAAATATTGTTTATGTAAGTGGCCAGATCCGGAAACTTATAATGCGCCCTATGTATAAAAAATACGTGTTTGCAATTAGGTATTTTTTGTGGTGGTGGGCGTAGAAATTATTTTATCTTGCCTAAGTGGGCGGTGAGCCAAAAAGTTTGGAAACCTATGCTTCTTAATTTTATTTTTACGTACGTGGATCATAGAACTGTGATTCACGTACGAACATTCGAGCCGGTTCGCCATCATGCTCAAGATGATGTTGGTGCGGCCCAAACTCTGCGCGTCAGTGATATGCAACGTTTCCGCATCGTGATGTAGAAGCAATCAGCACGTGCCTCCGCGAACATCATTGACACGCTGCAAGATCATGGCAGCCGCTTCAGCATCCCATCCAATGCTTTTTTGTAATACCATTGTACCTACCAGAGCAACGGACTTTACCCAAGGGCAAACACTTAACAGCAAAAAGCCAGACCAGAACTAATTTAGAAAAGTCCATTTCCCAAATTGGTCCTACCGGAAATCGAAACCGAGACCCTTTGTATCCAGCGCCCACAGTGCAAATAAAACCGTTCACCCAACTACTATTTAGACCCGTGCCAGCTAATGAATTTACCCATGTATATAGGTTATCATGGCAACATGAACTTTGAATAACCACTTTACCCTTATTGGCTTCATCAACTCTATGATGTGTAACATTAGTATCGCTACACAGTCCCTGGTTAATAAGATCAGATATATTTTAATTAATCTTTAGATTAAAGAAATATGTATAAAGTTTATCATTTTTTTAAATTTTTTTTAATAACTCACCATAGCCCCGCACTAGGGAAACCCTGTGTCGCGGGTGCTATGGACACACACTTAGACAACCACAAATTACACCCAAACTCACAAGAGAAATAAATGTAGGGCATATAAATATTTCTCCCGGCCCGGGAATCGAACCTGGGACCTCTGCGTGGTAGTCCGGCAAGGTAACCGTTCGGCCACTGAGGCAGTCAAAATCGAAATATGCTCAGATATGGGCAGTGTATACAACACATTCTGCCCATACCCGAATGGTTGCGTCGAAGTCAGAGTGGGGAAATTCTGTGAATTCACACAATACACACATGCTGATAATACAAAGAACCTGAGTCTAATAATCGACCATACACTGTCTTGGAGGCCGCAGGTAAATGAGGTTAGTCGACGCATGCACTTTTCCTACCAATCTCTTAAGGGGCTTCAATTCTTCTTGCCGTTCAATACCAAAGTTATGCTTGCTCAGTCTTTACTACTCCCTCTTACCGACTATATATTTGTTATTTGGATGCTATTGTGGAGCTGCATAACAAACTGGAGCGGATACAAAATCTCGCAATCCGTTTCATATTCGGTTTACGTAAATCATGTCTCTGAATTTAGGATTAAGTTGTAACGGCTCTCAATCCGACTTCGCCGAGATATGCACGTTCGTTCTCCTTTTACAAAATTCTACATTACCCCCCAGCTTCCTCATTATCGGTATTCCCGCTTTTCTCCCTTATCCCCCAGTTCCCGTCCAAAACGTACTTGTGACACTAGATCACTATTATATCAGGAATCCAACTCGAATTTCTTCCACAACTCTTTTACGGTAAGTGCAACTCTTACATGGAATAAACTGCCCGTTGGCATTCGTGACAGTCCACCGGTGGCATCTTTGAAACACAAATTAAAAGAGCACTTCCTGTCGAACGCATTAGATAGTTAATCGGTAACAATTATATTGAAAAAAAAAATTGCTCAGATCCATTTTTTAATATGGCTGCCCTAGAAGTGTTTTTTGGCGGCAGATGAAAATTTGCTCTAATTCGATTGATAATCGGCATG
>NW_020653850.1:14098600-14155543 GCF_003589595.1 Hyposmocoma kahamanoa
TTATTGTTTTGCGGGACCAGAAGAATTCTGTTTGTATTTAATTGTGTTTGTGTTTGTATTCAATTTAGTACCTGTGTAAATATTTATATTGTATATATTTTCCGCTTCGGGTAAGTTTTTAATTTTTTAACATGGGCGACGAGCCCCCCGATGTCCCTGGAGGAACAATCCCTTCAGTAGGCCTAAATATAGAAATATCTTCGCTTGAAGCGAGTGCAGTAGATACGGAAGATAGTGTCCGCAGATGGGCGCAAAAACAGGAAACGCTTTAAAACATCCTTAGACATTCTGAGAAATAATCTCAGTACAGAGTACTAAAAAAACCGACCTCAAAAGTACGTGGAATTACGTCTATTTGCTAAGTTTTATTGAAATATCCCCTAGTTCGCCACTATATAGGACTTGAAACTGGAGATAATAATAATAATCGGTTCTCACTACTCAAAGTATATTGAGAGAAAAACTCCTTGAATTGGAGAAATAGCAAAATCAGCCATTAAAATAATAAATCCTAAATTAAAGTTAGGCGCTATTTATAAAAATGAATCTTCATGCGTGAACAGCCACCCTTAGAGGTGGATGATTTTCTTCAAAATGAAATGGGACCACTATGAAAGTACCCCCTTTCCAACAAAAAAAGATTCATGAAAATCGGTTCACAAATACCGGAGTTATCGCGTAACCATTATACAAAAAAAAAAGAAAATACAGTCGAATTGAGAACCTCCTCCTTTTTTCGGTCGGTTAAAAAAGGAAAGATAGTAAGGGTGACTTTGTCGAAAGCTCTCATGATGATATTACAGAATATAATGCAAATATTAAGTATACGGAATTTGTTTCATCTCTATCTCAGGATAAATTAACGAACGTCACTGTTTCTAACAAACCTTCTACTCAAATTGCTTCCACTCAGCCTCGGTATCTGAATATAAGAAAATATGAGCGCACTGACATTATTAATTTTTTAAGACTTTGTCTGTCTGCTTCAAAAAGTGTAATAGTCTTGTTCTCTAGGATGTGCTACCCACCGGATCTTGAAATTTATATGTTTCCATTCCTATTCCAGTTAGACTTCTAAATAAATTTCTAGGTATTGTACTGGACTCTAAACTCACTGATATTCCTCACTGTGAATATATTACAGCTAAATATTCTAAATGTCTTGCCTCCTGCATCCTTTCTCTCTTAAACTTGTTTATAATGCCTTAATAAGGAGTATATTGGACTACGCCACCTTTCGTTTAGAGCCAAGTAGTACTACGGTATTTAAAAAGTTAGACAATATTCAATCAAAAAAATTTGAGAGTTCTTTGAGAATTCTGTCAGATGCTATGAAGTCTAGCCCTATAAATGCATTGCAGTTCGAGTGTGTAGATCCTCCAGCTCGATTACGACGTCAGTTTTTGTCTGACAGGTAATTCCTTCAATACTTGCAACTTTTAAATCATCCTCTTGTATACAAACTACAATGTCACTCTCTTGAAATAACATCTTCTTCATACTGGACTCGAAAATCTCTACCCTGTCTTGTCATTAGTTTTCACAAATACCTTGCTCTTCGAACCCCCACTTATCAATATTCTCACTACACTATCCTTTATTTTGTTATATTTACGAGGTTCTAACTTTAACACCAGATATTCGTTTAGTTTATGGTTTGTTTAAAAGTGTAGAGTTTATTCTAATAGCTAAGTTAAACAACAGTATAATATTTTCTGACTGTATGAGCGCATTGCAATCATTATCCAAGTTTCCGTTTAGTTCTAAACTGATTTGCCCCATTATATTAGAAACTAGAAATTTACTTTATCAGTGTACAATAAAAGGTTATTCTGCAGTGTTTGCTTGGGTGCCGAGTCATTGCCGCATCCCAGGCAATGAACGCGCAGACCGACTGGCGGGTGAGGCGATTGATTGCAGTGATGAAGCATTTTTTATTAATTACTGTCACGATTTGGGGTACTGCCCGCGATTTCTCTCCGGAATTCCTGGCAGGAATTTTGGAGTCTTAGCAGCAGTATGAAGGGATCTGTTTATGCGAGTATACAACCATCTATTCCTACTAAGCCTTGGTTTTCCAAAATGAAATTTGGAAAGTTAGCCACAAGTGTACTGATTCGCATAAGACTGGGGCACGTGTGTGCTCCGGCCCGCTTAGCCAAGTTTAAAATTATAAACAGTGACCTTTGCGAGTGTGGATAGATGGTGACCTAAATCATATTGTACTCAACTATAAACGATCATTCCTTTTTGTTCCATGTCCTCATCTCCATTAGATTCCCTCTTCCTAATACTGGCTTTGTCATCTAATAGTCTTATTATCTATAAATGTTTCGCTTCGTTTATAACTTTCAATTGTATCAAATTATAAATATATAGCTATACATTACGTACAATACATAATACATGATACATAATCATAAAATCTTATGATTATGTATTCCTATTTAACCTTAATCGCACTTCCCTGATTCTTTTTTCCAAATTATTTTCCCTTTCCATTGTTTTCCGTGAATAAGTTTCCCCGTTTTGCAGTGGGACAATCGCAAACCGCGAAGTGCCAGAAAAAAAACAAAAAAAAGACGAATAAGATGACGCAATGGAAATTGCATAGGTGAAAGAAGCAAGACGCCTGTTTCACATTTTCAAATCATTCAAATCGACCAGTTTAACTTGAGCTTTGCTATAATGGACGAAAATTGAAAAATTTTATTACCGATGAAATGTGATTCCGTTTGTTTTGTAATCAGATGTATTGCTGTTTTTCTCACACCACTGAATGGAACAGCCACCCATTATTTATTATTTATTTACAGCCACCCATTATTAGAAATATTATCTTTATTATAATTAATTAATATTATTTATTACCTACTTATTATAGTCTGCAATAAAATATTCCATGCTTACTGGAATTGTAAATAAAATCGCAAGACAACGTAATTAATCAGTGTTTATAAATTACATTTATATATAGGAAATGAAACTATTTTTCCGGATTTAAATCGCGTATATTTGTTTTTTCAAACAAACCGACGTTTTGGGCCCTTTACAGTCCCATGGTCACGGTTGACTGAAATGTCGGGTTTTTTGACAAAACAAATATACGTGATTTAAATCCGGAAATATAGTTTCATTCCCTATGTGTAATAATCGCGAAAACTCGATACATACATACACTTTACGCCCTTTTTTATAGGCAGAAACCATAGCCTTCCACTTGCTGCAGCCTGACAAACAAATATCTTTCGCCACATCAACAAGAATCAATAATTTCATACGCGCTCGGAGGTTGTAGGCCTTGACTTGTCCTTTCTTTAGGACGTCCTCTATTTGGTCGTTGGCCTTGGTCTGCCTTTACCAACTTGACCGCCTACACTCGCCTTATATCGATTAGTCAATGTTCTTTCATTCGTCCTCTCTACAAATCCGAACCACCTAAGCATCCCTTCCTCTATCTTTGTCGCTACATCTTCTTCCAAACTACTACGCTCTGTTATTATATACACACGCTTTTCCGTAATTTATTCACTAGAGTCACCCGAGCACTATTTCTCTCTAATATCCAATGAATTTATTTTACTTTTGTGCTTCTTTTTGCCAAATCGAATATTCTTTCACTGCTTGAATATTCAACAATATTGAATGTTTTGCAAAGAAAAGACTTCTTCTATACGTACTATTCATCTTCTAAACCTCTGTTGCACGGCTGAACTTTTTTTCCGTTTCATCACTTTCTCAATCAATACCTTTGCATAGAATAGCCAACAGCGATGAGTAATGTAATTCACTCTATTAGCTGTGTTCACTTTCTTTTCATTACCATTTTCATCATTTCTATCCCTTGTAAACCTAAGCCAAGAACTGCAGTCTTGCTGCGACCCATATCCTGACCGTCTTGCACCGGTGACCTGACATTTTTTCAAGTTGTCACTTGAATTTGAATGGAAATTCTATCGAATCACACACATTCCCCTGATTTCCTGCTCCTCAGCTCTTCCATAATCTCTTTCATGCTTATGCTGTCTTAATTACTCCAATTCGTCTCTGTGGCCGTCTGATCCTGGACATCCTCTCTTTCAACCAACCTCTGAAAATATTTCGTCTATATTTTTGATGGACATTAGTTATATTACCGGATAGCTAAATTCACACAGGCTTAGATTTATTTTTAGGTTATTCAAAACTTAAAAACAGGTATACTGCATAAACTTTATTATGCTATAGTCTAAACATTTTATACATTGTGTCATGACAAGGTATTTAAATTAGTATTTAGTAGAGTTCAATTTGCAATTTAAAGCTCTGAGAGGCAGTGCAACTGTTATAAATAGGCTTCGTGTCGCTTACCACCAGGCACACGACTTCTTCGTCCCGTCACGTAGTATTATTAAAAAAATACTTACGGTCTTAATCGAAAATCAGTGCCGGGAACGCAATGCGTTTTCCAGCCAATACTGAGTTAGTGAACCTTTTGTTACCGCAGCTGGAACCACAGAAAATATCTTTAGTATCCTTGTTTATGAGAATAGTTTGTGTTTTAATTAATTTTATTTTTATATTTTTTGTGTTGTTTCTTAATTAATTACTTCCTTATGTTTCACGTGCGAATGTTTTGATTATGTTTCGTTTTTGTTCTGTTTTGTTTTTTTCTTTGGCGGTGTCATGTATGGTAAACAAATAAATGTATTTCTTTCTTTCTATCTTTTATAAATTTGTAAAAATTAACTACGTTTTTCGTTAAGTAGTGATTTTTAATAAGAAGAAATAGAAAATTCTAATAAATAATGTTACTCAATTATTTTTTCTCTTTTACTTCAGCATCCTTCAATATATGAAAAGGCTCAATATAGGTCTAACGGCTTGAAATAAACTATGTTCTCATACTTACTTAACAAGGCGAAGCTAAAACAAACTTAGCTAAGTTATTGAATGTAAAGTCAAAGTCAAAGTCAAAGTATTTATTGCTTCCATGTGTGACACAGATCTTAAAATTTAAATAGTACCAATATGACCCTGTTAGGGCGCCGCAATTAAAATTATAATAATTAAAAATAAACAATAAGAACGTAAAAGTAATAAAATAAAAATATAAAACTACCAATAAAAACAATTATTATATAGGTATTTAATTATTTTTCAAATTAAATTCCAAAATTCAAATTCTTCAAATTACATTATTCAAATTATAGTCATTGTTCTTCAAAAAACTCTTGTAGGCTGTAATAACATTTTTTTTATCAGACGTGCTTTAAGCTCTTTGGTAAATAAATTAGTCTGTACTTGGAATGAAATTTCCTTTGGGATTCCGTTAAAGATTTTAATTGCCATTTCAAATGGTCCTGTGCTGTGCATTTTTAATTTTGAGCTAGGTAGTGCCAGTCTATCTTCATGTTCATGAGGTTTAACGGCTTAGTGTGGGTGTCCCTTGCTTTAGTGAAGAAATGTTTGTTTTTGTTGACGAATTTGCATATTTCGAAAATGTAAAGAGATGGTAAAGTTAAAATATTCATTTTAATGAAATGTGGCCTGCAGCCTTCCAATAGGTCGATGGTTACTAATATTCTTATACATTTTTTTTTCTAGAGTGAACAAGCGCAAAGCATCTGTGCTATTTCCCCACAGAATCACACCGTAGCTCAGCCAAGCATGAGCATAAGCATAGCAAGCAGCTGTTGCTGTTCTTCTGTCGGTGGTTTTCTTCAGTTGTAGCAATGCATAAGTAAATCTACTGAGTTTACCTGAGATATTATTAATGTGTTGTTTCCAATTTATATTTGTGTCAATTGTTATTCCAAGTTAGTTAAAAGTATATATTTGTTTTTTCAAACAAACCAACGTTTCGGGCCCTTTACAGGTCCCATGGTCACGGTTGACCATGGTCATGGGACCTGTAAAGGGCCCAAAACGTCGGTTTGTTTGAAACAACAAATATACGTGATTTTAATCCGGAAAAATAGTTTCATTTCCTATGTGTAACAATCGCGAAAACCTAAGAACTCGATAAGTTAAAAGTATTCACTGTTTCTATTGGAGTGTTATTCATTGTAAAATTTATATGCAGTGGAGTCTTGTATGTGAGTTTGATGTATAAATTTTGATTTTGCATAATTGATAATTAAATTGTGATCCTTAAGCTAGCTATTTGCATTACTGAGTATATCATTAGTATTAACATTTGAATCTTTTCCATCTGTACATGAAAAGACCACCGACAGGTCATCCACAAATAAAATGCTTGTTGAGTTTAGTACTTTGGGTAGATCATTAATGTATATTAGAAACAATATGCATCCAATCACGCTCCCCTGTGGTATGGACTGGGTCACATTAACCACATGCGATCTCACATTAGATATGATACCAGAGTTGGGGTTATGGTATTCAACCTCAACGTAGTGAACGCGACCCGTAAGATATGACTTAAACCACTCATATGCCGTTCCTCTCACACCAATGCCATAAAGCTTTTGTAACAATAATTTGTGAGACACTCTGTCATTAACCTTGCTCATATCCAAAAGAATACCTACCACATATTTTCTATCATTAAGCAAGTTTAATATTTTCTGAATGTATTTGTATACCGCCAATGTCATTGACCTGTTTTTCCTGAATCCATGTTGACTCTCATCCAAGATGTTATATTTTTCACAGAACAAATAGAGTCTTTGTGTCATTGCTGATTCAAATATTTTTAATAAATTTTGGAAGAAGTGCTATTAGTCGATAGTTGTTGGAGTCCGTGGTATCACCCTGCTTAAAATTGGCTTGATGATTGTTATTTTTAAAGAGTCAGGCACAGTGCCTTCTGAAAAGGACTGATTTATTAAAAATGTAAGAGAGAACTAGTTCATCTCTACATTTTTTAATTAATGTTAGTGGTAATTCGTCTACGCCAAAACTTTTTTGTTTTTTAGATTGTGGATAATTTTGTGCATTTCTGTTGGTTCCACAGGCGGCATATACATTGAGTTTTGAGTCGGGTTGACTACTGGTCATCCATTTGGAAGCGAAGGCAAACCATCGACAATCAACTCCGCTTAATTTCCTACTGATACGAAGTATTTATTAAATGTATTAGATACAGAAATAGGATCCGCTACTAAAGTGTTAAGGAGTTTTAACTGAATATTTTTCTTAGGTTTTTTTCTGTATTTTATTGGTTTTTTCTTTCACTATGTCCCACATAGTTTTTGTTTTATTATCAGAATTCATTATTTTTTGTATATAATTTATTCTTTTTAACTTTAACACAGTTTTTTTGTGATTTCTCGCATTTTTATAATGATTTTGTAAAATAGGATTTTCTGTTTGCGAGACTAAAAGTTTTAACAACCGTTTATGTTTACATGATATTTTCAAGCCCTATGTGAACCACGTTTTCTTAGGTTTATTTTTAATTTTAATTTTTTTATAGGAATGCAAAAGTGTATATTTATATTTATATATAGTAGTATATTTTGTACTGTTTTTAAAAATAAGTTAAGTAACTTAGTATGATATTCCAGTCTATTTTCCGTGAAACTGACTAAAATGTTGTACATTATTTTCATTATAGTATCTTTTTTCTCAGAACCAATTTTTTTTATTTTCAGTCATTTTATTTGTAAGTATTAATATAATTTCCTTGTGATCTGAGAAACCATAATCTATAACATTGATGGTGAGAGTTTGTTTTCCGAAATTTAAAAAAATTAAATCAATAATACATGCAGAACTCCTAACCGTTACCCTGTTGGTTCATTTATATGTTGATGTAGATCATAGGTTCCCAAACTTTTAAGCTCATCGCCCACCTAGGCAAGATAAAAAAATTTCAACGCCCACCACTACAAAAAAAAGTAGAAAACACGTATTTTTTATATTAATTTAATATAAAAAATCACAAGGAAAATAATATATATGTATGTAGTGCAGTGTAAATATATAATTCTGTATGTCTGTAAAAGAAAAGAATGGAAATGGCATAAAGCAACTTTTGTATCAAAACCGGTGTCGCCGCACGCACATATTTGAAAACGTAATCTTACATTAGTACTAAGATAACATAATTTTGATTGCTTATAAATTATCAAACGAAAATAGACAATAATAAAAAACTTTTGGTAACAAAAATTGAAACTTATTTGGATCTAATCAGGTTTTATTATTATAAGTCACATAAAAGCTAAGAATCCTATGAACATAAACTCCTTGGAACAAAAGCAAAAAGTTGACAATCTACAGATAGGGATGTGACATTTAATTGATTTCAATGTTACGTTTCATAACTAGCGGAATATTGAACTAGGTATTGCTATAAACTTGCTATAATTAGGGTTAACCACGGAGTATATGGAAACAGCATTTAAAGCAATTTCTTCGAGAACTAGCATAACTGACTTTTACACGCACACATTTGTTACCAACGCATAAGGTTTTACTACACGCAAATATTAATTGATATTAACTACTAAGGCGAGTGCGTATACGTAGCTACATGCTACAATCACAGTATTAATGATTTATTATACTGTCATCGTACTTTCATTAACCTACTAGATTTCAAGTCAATTGGATCACTGGAAGGGTTGAAATATTAAAACACAGTCATCATAAAAATCTTTATTCTCCCTGAAATACGATATATTTGTTCAACAATTACCTCTTTCTGAACTGACTGAATTTGCCTATAGCTACCTATAGCGTCGACGAGCTTGTCAAAAAAATGAAGATACTTATTTCCGAAGGCGAAGAAAGAATCATTTGTTTCATGAAAACTTGACGAAAAATAACTGGCAATGCTTCAGAAACTTCTGTTTTCACATTTAGATGTGGTCTCTAATTTATGAATGCGACTCTGAGTTTCATGTCATATATTACCTGATTAACCAAATGATTTATTTCTTAATGAATTTTTCGGTTGTTATTCATATGTATATAATTTAATGTGATGTCATGAAATGCCTATAGCAAATAGTGCTACATTTAGTAGGTACCCAGCTTTTACTGCCTGGCTTCTTCAGCCCATTTCTCTTTTAAAAAGCATCCGGCGGGAAACTAAAAAAAATCAATACAAAAACTGCAAATGTAAATCATGCATGTGATAAAACTAAGAACTCAAGAGGATGAAGGTGACGTTTATTAAGCAAGTAGGGACATAGGAATCATGTAGATAACGGAAAGAAAATCTACAATCTCATAAAGTCTTCATTTGATACTCCACGAACTTACGTGCATCGTAAAATTATCGACTCTGTACCTCTTCTATCTATATTTCCTTTTTTTCCATTAGTATATCGTTTTTACTTAAATTGAAAATTTAAATAAACTATTGCGAGTGTTGGGACCTAACATTTAAGTAATCAAAATTGTTAGCTTTTAAATACATGTAAACAATTTATGTTTACACATTGGTACCGCTATAATAAAAAAAATGTTGAACTAAACCAAAACCGGGTTTCTAGATACAGAGTTTCTACATATCGATAATTTGATTACAACACGCGGACCCAGTACCAAGTGTAATACGACACTAGCGCAAGCAATTCATTGAGCGTCATTCAAATTGTTGTTTTGACGGAGGCGATGGCTAGCAACCAATATATATTGTTATTACCGAATTGCAAGAAAATAATTTTGTTTCGAAATTTTAGTATTGTATTGTTCAAAATATTAGAAAATACTGAGTTTTACTACTTACCGATGAAATGAAATCACTCCCGGAGTATTTTTTATACTTTGACTTCTTACGCGACATATTATAATGGCACAATTTTATTTATAATATTTCTATTTTTTCCACAAAATAATCATGTATCACATTTGAACGACGGCAAACGTGCTGTTGACACTCATGTGCCCGTCTGGTGATAAGCTAGGTAACGCGGATCCCGCCAACTAACCAGTCTATTACTAGTATTTATGTGGTCTGTGGTATAGTCTAAAGTTCAATTTGTTGATTTGTTAGTTAACGGTTTTACTTTCCACAAAATTTAAAATTTTGTGGAGTGCTAAGTAAATCTATTTAGCACTGTAATAAATACATTTAGTCACGTTACGACAAAGATTAAACAATCCACTAAGAAAACTTTCGTACTTGCTCGCCCGTTTGCCGTTTCCAACCAAATAATATTTTACAGTTATAAATTTTTAAATTGCAAGCCGTTCTTGTCACAAACACTTTTTGTTCATATTTTTATTACTTCAAATAATACGCATTTAATTATTTTACAAAATTTGCAACTAACATTCGTACACTCATTCAATGTATCTAATTCATATGAATTACATCCTTGTATAATGTGTTTATATGGTTTATAATCATGACGATGATTACTTAGCATACCTATACATTACAGAAACTGATTAAATTTTGTAACCCAAGCAATAAGGAAAACCTGAGGCAAACCCCTTATGCTCAAGGAAAATTTGCTTTGACACTTTTTATCTACTTCTTTATAGAATTAATGTTTGGGTTTGAGGTACTGATTTCCAGATAACAATAAGCTATTAAATGCGTAATTAATAACATAATGCTAAATAAAACTATTAATCGTAAGATGTTTTTTTGTTTCTTTACCCGTTAAATTAGCCAATGAATATCTCTGGCGTCACTCATATTTACGTCGTGTTTCAAACGCTCAAAAATTAAATATCAAACATCCATTGAAACAGTAATCAACAAATAGAAGTTATTTTTATTCCATATAATGCAAAGTTTATAATGGGTTTTTACGGTATGCAACAAATTATCCTCATCAAGGCGTGTGACACGATTTGAAAAAAATTATAGCGTCGAATTTGAATCTGTGAAGTAATTCTATGTTTTTAAAGTAGCGTTTGATAGGATTTCCTCAAAGTTTCGCTGCGTTATTTCATCAGAAAGACTTGGCGGAGGTAGTGTATTTAACAAGAGATACAGTTTTATGTGAATTATTGTTTGCCGCCACTCGTAGAAACAAATCCGATCAGACTGCTATTATCTGTGACTTTAACTGCAGTAACACCTCATTCAATAAATGTAAACCTTTAGTCGGTCTATTACCATACTGCCCACGAATATCATGAAATTAATAGAACATTTATTTGCCTTCATGACCGAACGGTTACCATGCTGGACTGCCACGCAGAAGTCTCGGGTTCGATTCTCGGGCCGGGAAAAATATTTGTATGGCCTAAACTTATTTTTCTCGTGAATATGGGTGTAATTTGTGGCTGTCTACCTATGTGTGTGTCCATAGCATCCGCGATACAGGGTTTCCCTAGTACGGGGCTATGAGTGCATGCATCATCGTGTCGTGTCGTCGTGTAATTAGCTATATCTTCGTTCACACGACATTGTCCTGCACGATTATAAACAGATAGACAGCGCGGAGTTTACTGTTCACACGATATATTTTCATGCGTTTAAAAGACGGATAGCCGCAGTATTCACACAGCAATAGCCCTGAGAACACATCTATGATGGATCCAAAACAATGAATCAAGAAGTAGCGCGTACACACATTTGAAAAATGATGAAAAAAACGGGTCTTCGTTCCACTAAAGATATCAGTTAATCGTTGTCCACAGAAGATTCGCCGAATATTTTTCATTAATAAAATTATACATCCTTCCGAAAGATACCAGATGCCGCTTGTAAGATTTATACTGCAAAAAAAGCGTGCAGTACA
This sequence comes from Hyposmocoma kahamanoa, assembly GCF_003589595.1. NCBI lineage: Eukaryota > Metazoa > Arthropoda > Insecta > Lepidoptera > Cosmopterigidae > Hyposmocoma > Hyposmocoma kahamanoa. The sequence goes on from NW_020653850.1 coordinate 14,110,258, forward strand.
CTGGCGTGTTAACGGGGGGTAAATTTACAATTTCTAGCATTATAGTATACATAATGTTTTATTAGGCCAGAGTCCATTAAGGGCCAACGATAACAACGAAAAGATCTTTTATAAATTCTTACTGGATATTCCACCAAGCCACCGTTCCTCTTATAATTTTTTCTCATAATCTCCAAAGCTTATCCAATATCCATCGTTTCCAGCGTTCAATAGAAACTTAGGACTCTCAAAGTAATGCAATAAGTTTTCGATCTTTGTATTAATAAATTATTACGAATTAGTGGAGTAATTTCACACAAATATTTGACTACCGTGGTGGTCAAACTTCGTGACATTCGATAAACTTAAAAATTAGACATAATTATGTATATATAGTTTGATCATTTTTTACTCGCCGTTGAAACAATGATTAATGCAAACGCAGTATACATTGCATACAATGTTCACAATCTAATTATTATACTTATGCTTTACCTAGTTGTTTAATGAATATATTCGTAGTGGTTGAGCTAGAATCTCGTATATAGGTACTTCAAAAAGAAAAATGTAACGTGTTTGACGTGCCGCATCGTCTTAAAAAGTATAAAATTGATTTGACATTTTTTTTCTTGTAAGTAGGTTGCACCAAGTGAAGTAGTAGTGTGATTTCATAGAATACATTACAGAAACTGGTTAAATTTTGTAACCCAAGCAACAAGAACCCTTCACTTTTTTACTTTTTGAATTGCTTATAAAATTAATATTTGAGGTAAGTAGTGATTTCTAGATAACAATAAACTATATAGTAAAATTATTATTATTATTATTTATTTCTTTAAAAAAGGGTACAGGGTCAAGAGCACGTCAAGCTTGACACTTAAGATTTAAGTCCAACTATATGCTGCTTACTATAAGAACGGTTCAAAGTACAAAGTGTCAAGCTTGGCGTACTCTTGACTATGTACTATTAAATAATAATAATAATAATAATAATAATATTTATTGTTACAAAATAGTTACAACACAATAGTGAAGTCCCTGACACCTGAGCTAGGTATAACCTGTGTTCCCCCCCGAAGGGGTTCCCGCCTTGTCGTGGCGGGGGCGCTCTAGTAGCCGTGATCGATTTCATCCCACGGTGAAGCTAAGAGGAACCCACGGGGCCGGCCGATGGTGCTAGGCTGGCCCGAGGAGGAGGGCGTTCCGCGCGGGGCTCGTTTGGTCAGCGGGAGACCGCGCGGATTCGCGAGGAGGAGGGTCGCGGGGGGAGAGACGTGTCGGTGTGTCGTTGCCGCTCGTCCTGTCCTCCGCGACCCTAGCGGGGCTGCACCGCTTTCAATGATGCAGTGGCGGCGGGGCCGCGGGGGAAGAGACGTGTCGGTGTGTCGTTGCCGCTCGTCCTGTCCTCCGCGGCCGAATGTGGGCGGTTGGCCCGTGGTGGGCGCTCCAAGGGACTCTCTTCGGAGAGTCCGCGCGGAAGCGCGTTAGGTGTTGCGGCGGAGCCTGTCATCAGATCCGCCGCGGGGGCTGGGGGAGCAGCCACTGAACTTCACAGTTGAGTGGATGCTGTCCTGGCCCCCCATGGCCCCTGGGTAGCGGACTCGGGGGAGTTCGTTGCCCAGCATAAAGGGGCCCGGGATGGAAGGCTCGTCTGGTGTTCGGCGAGCCTCACATTCGGAGTCGGGGGACCGATGTGTCTCCCTTCTCGAGGAGGGGCTGCGCAGGGCGCGGCCAGCCGCTGGTGGGGGCGCGGACGAGTGCAACAGCGTACCCGTACCCCCACCTACAGCGGAGAGGAGGAACACTCCGGGAGTTTAGTGCGGTCGGGCTGCTCCCCTTCAGGGTTCAGCCCAGTCCCACATAACCCCGGCTCTGCCCCCGCGGGGCCGGGGTATCTGTAAGCATTCATACTAAGTGCATTCCCTTACTGCTCTTACCTAGGCATCGCTCGTAATAAGTATATATACAACATAAATTCGCACATTCATAATTTGACTTGCCGTCATAGTGACGTTATATTTTGTTTTGATATTAATAAGTTCGTAAGGAACTTCAAACTTTTTGAGGATAATTTACTTTTACCCCTAAGGTATCTAAGACATATAGTTAGTTTGCTATCTTTTAATATTAAGGACGCTGTTATAGAAGATATAACACAGTCCCACGACAATGCTCCTACTTTAAGTAGCAACAGTATACTTTTTAATAAGCATAATTTAAACTGAAAAACACGACAACAGAAAAGTCTAATCGTTTCCATGTAGTACATCAAAATATTCAAGGCTTTTCTGGCAAAACATTAGAAATAAGTCTTTTTTTGCACGATATTTCCGTTGACGTGTTTTGTGTTACAGAACACTGGCTGAAAGATTACGAAGCCATTAACAATATAGAAAATTATGTAATAGTCAGTTCGTTCATAAGAAAGAGCTTAAGTAGAGGCGGATCCATGATTATTATTAAGCGTAACTTAAAATTTAAAGAGCGTAAGGATATCACAAATCTTTCTACTGAACGAACTATTGAGATTTCATGTGTGGAATTGGATCTGTTTGTCGTCTTATGTGTATACAGGCCCCCCTCTGCTAATTTTAACGAGTTTGAATTAATTATGGAAGACAGTTTAAAGCGGATTTTTCCAACCAAAAAAAACGTAGTAATATGTGGAGATTTCAATGTAAACCTGTTGGAAAACTGTTCTACTTCTGTAAGACTCATTAATTTATTTCAAAGTTTTAACTTGATTAATCTTTTTTTAGAACCAACTCGCATTACTGCCTCCTCTTCTACTTGTATTGATAACATCTTTTGTAACACAGACGCAGTGTCTAAATCAATAATTAATTGCTTAAGATCCGACCATAGTGGCCAATTGGCTTCTTTTAATTGTAAAATGAGCAAGAAGGTAGACCAATTTCTCTGCAGACCGATTACCACAGAACGAATAATTAGATTTCAAAATAATATCGGCAATAGTTTAAATTCCCTATCCCATATACCGGAGGATCCAAATACTGTATATAACACGATATTTGGTTTAATTAAAAATGAATTTGACAATATATTTAAATCGAAATCATTAACTTTCCATAGAGAGACTAAATTCAACGACTGGGCAACAGTAGGTATTCATAAGAGTAGGTCTCGTTTGTATGAGCTATATGCTATGAAAACTTATAATACAATTCGAATTTTATAGAATATGTTAGAATTTATTCAAAAATATTTAAAAAAGTTTGTGTAGCTGCTAAGGTTAAGTTTCACAGCGACAAAATTAGACAATCGATAAATAAATCTAAAACTACTTGGAGCATAATAAATAAAGAGTCAGGCAGGGTTAAACTACACGATAGAGATATAGTTTTAGAATTAGACAGCAAACTTATAAAATCTAAAGATAAAGTAGCCCAAGCTTTTGAATCGTTCTTTTCGGAAATTGCTGTGAACACTACAAAATCATTAAATTCCTCCCCTTCACTTGCTATTGATCTCCTAAAGGAAAATGTTAACGTTTGTGGCAGTTTATTTAATTTTCGTCATGTTAATCCACAAGACATCATAAAAGCTTTTAAGTCAATACATGTTAAAAAAACTGAAGATCTCTGGGGCATATCAACTAAAGTTATAGACTCAGTTATTAATCTCATTTCCCCACAGTTAGCTGTAGCTTTCAATAGGTGCGTTGACGAAGGTGTTTTTCCCGATTTAATGAAATACAGCAAGGTTATTCCCTTATTCAAAAGCGGTAGGAAAGTTGATCCTAGCAACTATAGGCCCATTTCAATTTTACCAGCTTTAAGTAAAATATTCGAAAAGGTTATGCTAACTCAATTACTGTCCTTTTTCGGTAGGAATCATATTTTTCATAGTGAACAATACGGGTTTACTAGTGGTAGATCGACTAGCGATGCGGGGGTAGCGTTACTAAAACACATCTTTGATGCTTGGGAAAGGTCCCAGAACGCTATTGGTGTTTTCTGTGACCTCTCAAAGGCATTTGATTGCGTTGATCATAATACTCTTATTAGGAAGCTGGAACATTACGGTGTAAATGGCAAGGCGTCGAAACTTGTCTCGTCATATCTCAACGGTAGAATTCAGAAAGTAGACATAAATGGAGTAACTTCTTTGGGTTCTCCAGTAAAAATGGGTGTTCCGCAGGGCTCAATACTTGGACCTTTCTTATTTCTGATTTATATTAATGATCTGCCATTCTTTGTTAAGGACCATTGCGAAATAGTGTTGTTTGCTGATGACACATCCTTGATTTTTAAAACAGACAGACATGACATTAACCATGACCGTATTAATGATACCCTCTCTAAGGTAGTTTATTGGTTTAATGCTAATAATTTATTGCTTAATGCCAAGAAGACAAAATGTGTTAAATTTGAATTACCTAACGTAAAATCGACTAGTCCAAGCATAGAAATAAACGGAGAAAAGTTAGACCTTGTTAATAAAGCAGTCTTCTTGGGAGTGACCTTAGATAGTAAACTTCAGTGGTTTCCACATATATCGTCCCTGGCCAGCAGATTAAGCTCCGCTGCATACGCAGTCCGCAGAATACGTGAGCTTACCGATGTTAGTACTGCTAGACTAGTTTACTTTAGTTACTTCCATAGTATAATGTCCTACGGGATTCTCATGTGGGGTAAAGCGGCAGATATTCAAACCATATTTGTATTGCAAAAACGAGCGATTCGTTCTGTGTACCGTCTAGGCTCTCGGGTATCTCTCAGAGAAAAGTTTAAGGAGACTGGTATCATGACTGTGGCATCACAGTACATTTACTCAAATATTTTATATGCCCGTAAAAATATACATAATTTCAATAAGAAAGAAGATATCCATAATATTAACCTTAGAGCTAAGTCCAAACTCATGGTACCACGAATTCGTTTAACCAAGGTAAACAACTCTTTTATGGGGAACTGTATACGTTTTTACAATAAGATTCCGGAGCATATATTAAGTTTATCATTTCCTAAGTTTAAAAACTACATTAAAAATATTTTGATCGAAAAATCATATTACAAAGTTGAAGACTACGTGTTAGATAAAGATGTATGGAAAGACGACATGGCTCCAGAATCCACACAAATTTGATTCAAAGTGTATTCCATAGCATTTAAGTTTATTTGAAAAGAGCAATCCCTAGAGTTTCTTGCTCGTTCTTCTCAGGGAGGTCAGCGTAGTGAACGAGCAGTAGCTTAAATGTGACGTTTTCAAGTGTAAATTTATTTTACCTATGGAATAAATAATCTTTGACTTTGACTTTGACTTTGCAGATTCCCCCGGATTAACAAAAAAAAAAAGGTATAACCTGTGTTACAGGAGTCAGTGTCCTCTCTCAAACATTGACCTTACATTAGCTATTTCTTAACAATTTTAATAGGAAACATTATCAAATAAATTACATATTATATGTTTTACTGAGTACACACTCAACGTGTGAGTGTGTGTGTGTGTGTGTGTGAACGTGCATGTGCGCGGGTGTAGGTGTGTGTGTGTGCCTGCGTTTTTGTGTGACAATATACATTCGCGCGTTAGTAGTATAGAGTCTATTACATTGTTATTACCTGCAAATACTTTATTTTTCTATCTCAGTTGTTACAATAAGGCTTCAGTTTTATGGTAATCTAAGGTTAATAGCCAGTTCTTAGTTTTAAGTTTAGCTTCACGAGCAGCTAACGGATGTATGTTTAAAGTTTTATTAATTTTATTATACAGATACGGAGCCATAAATAGTAACTGACGTCTTGCCCAAGCTGTGCGACATTTAATGGAAAAACACACATTAGTGCGGGTAATTGTCTTTGCAATATGGAGTGTTTTTGTGCTGCTTGATTACTAGTTGCAAAACGTACAACTGTCTTATATTCAATACTTGGCATTTGTCATACAACGATGTAGTAGGAAATCTGTACGGACTAAAAGTCATAACTTTAAGTATGGATCTTTGTGCTCTTTCTAAAGTCAATAAGTGAGTCTTACAGGCACCACCCCAGACTCCAACACAGTAACTCATCACCGACTGCGCAAGGGCGTAGTATATTGGACGCAGTAGCTCAAGATTAGCCACATATCTCCGTTTTTTGAAAACGTGTATTAGTTTTCTACAGCGTGACGTCGTGAGGTCTATGTGTGCACGCCAACTGAGTCTGTCGTCAAGCATCACTCCTAAATATTTTACATTGGTAGATTTGGCAACAGTAAGACAGGAACAGTCAGAACTGCGAGGAGAATAACATGAGTGGAGTTTGATTTGAACATTTTCCTGTTTATTGTTCGGCAGGGTAAATTGGACAAGAGTAGATTTAGATAGATTTAAAGTCAGTAGGTTTTCTCGCAGCCAGCAGCTTACTTTATGTAAACCGCGTTCAGCACTATCGCAAACCTCTTCCCAGGTTGCTCCAGTGAAAACCAAGGCTGTGTCATCGGCATAAATAAATATTTTGCCATTTTGTAACGATATTTGACACAAGTCATTTATATATATTAAGAAGAGACTTGGTCCGAGGATGCTTCCTTGCGGGACTCCATATAGGACCGGACATTCTGCACTTACTATCTCTTCAATTTTAACTTGTTGAGTACGATGGCATAGGAAGTCCTCCATTATTTTGAGGGCATTACCTCGGACACCGGCACGATTTAGCTTATTCACAAGCACGGGAATCGAGACAGCATCGAAAGCTTTTGCTAGGTCGAGAAAAATTCCTATGCATTTCTGTTTAGCGTCACTTTCTGAGGTTACATAATCTACTAGTTGGCTAACCGCATCTTCGGCGCTTATATTAGTCCTAAATCCATATTGCGATTTTGATAGTATCTTATTATGTTCCAAAAAGTTCATAAGGCAGTTGTTAAGTGCCTTTTCAAGCACCTTAGAAAGTGAGCTGAGTATCGATATCGGCCTATAATTGGAGATACTGTCTCGAGGCCCACACTTGTGGATTGGGGTAATGAGCGACTTCTTAAAAGCCTGTGGGAAAACTCCCTGGGATAGGCAAAGTTCAATAATTTTGGTAAGGGGGAACTATTATATTTTTTGAAAGTTTTAAAAATTTAACGGGTATGGAGTCCCACCCAACGGCACAGTTATTTTTAAGGTTAATTATTATTGATTCAATCTCGGCTTCGTCTGGTGGTAGTAGCACAATAGAATTTACTACTGGAGGTATATCTAAACTGTATTCACTTTTGTTATTACAATTTGAAGAAATTATCAAATCAGCTAGCTCCTTACCTATATTAGAAAAATATCTATTAATGTCCTGAATATTTTTACCATTATCTGAACGTAATAAATCATTTGCAGAGGTTTTCGATTTCGAAATATCAAGTATCGATTTGATTGCATTCCAGGTGTCCTTATTTGAGTTCGACGATTGTAATAAAGACTTTTCATAGTTTCTCTTTAGCTTTCGCAACAAGAAATTGCAAAAGTTACGGTATCGCCTATAAGTAATTTGAAGGATTTCATTACTTGGGTCTTTTTTTAAATTTCTATGAAGCCTATCCCTATGATGAATGCAGCGAAGTAGACCAGACGTTAACCAGGGTTTCAGAATTTTCCTCCTGTTAGGTACTTTGTATGACTTGGTATTAGACATTATTGCAAACGATAGTTTCTCAACAAAAAGTGAAGCGATTACGTTGGCGTCAGAGGTAGGCGTTATAAAAGAAAAGTCAACCGATTGGAGGTATCTAACAGCCGCATTGAAATCAGTTTTTTTGACATAGTTTACTAAACATTGATTAAATTTGGTCAGAGGAAGATTTAGCAACACTAGAGCGTGGTCTGTTACCGTGGAGTCAATTACAAATACGGCTGCAGGGAAAGCCGTCTTTAACATCACATGATCCAAACAGTTTAGCAACCTGGTAGGATATTGATGACCCGGTAACATTCCTAGTTCAGCAGATAGGTCCAAGTAAGCAGCACTATGTCTGTCATTGTTGTTTGGTTAATGTCAATGTTAATATCACCTGTTAATATAATATTTTGTCTGGAGTGTAAAGGACGTATAATGCTGTCTATCGTGTTTAGAAACGTGTCTGTGTTTAGCATAGACGGCGATCTATAAATTGCCAGAATGTGAGTATCTGGTTCAAGTTTTAATAATAGGTAACTAGCTCCTATCGATTCTGGCTCCGTAACTGAACACTTAATATATTTTTTAACGTATATAACGATACCGTCACTATGATTAAGATGCTTACTATTAGAAAATGCAATATAATTGTATAGTTGGGGTATAGGTTTGTGGTCTTTCAGCCAGCATTCAGTCAAAATTATAACGTCAATATTAATTGTGAATGTAGCCAATTGTGCTAATAAGCTATTAAAGTTTTTATGAATACTTCGAATATTTTGGGTGATTATATTAAACGAATCAACAGTGTTTAGCAAAAGTGAGTTGCACGTCGTGGTATCACAATAATAGGCTGACGCCACAGAAATATTATCTAGTTCCACTGTATTGTTATGATTTGTATCAATCATTGTAATTTTTTTTATAATAAATTGCAAAATTGTAGGTTTTAGTGTAAATAAATAGTGTCATATACCAAGATGCAACCTTTTTATTGTATAACTTATTTAATGTGATTATTCTTTGTAGCGAATGTATGTGGTTTCGGTGCGAATGTAAATTTATTTTGGTATGGGTATATGTTTTTTTTGTGAGGCGAATTTGAGTGAGAGCTTTGTGTGAATAAATTTGTTTTGTGTAGTATGGGTGAGTATGTGTGTAGAATTTTTTAACAATATTTAGAAAGGGTATTAATACAAAAATCCAAAGAAAAACGTTACAGGAATAAAACTTAAAAACGAATACTAGTCATTTTTCTTGTAGTAAATTATTCAAATCACCCTCGCTTTTTATAAGAAACTGTTGTTTTCCGTCATCTTGGCGTAAGAATACTCTTCCGTATGACGTCCAGCAGTACTTGTAGCCATTGTCTTTGGCGAAGTTACGAGTGATATGGAAGAGTCCTTGTGTTTTAGGTGCCAGTCTTTCAGACAAATAAACCGGTTTCGGAGGTCCTTCAATATTGAGGTGAGTCGAGTTAACTTTGTTTTGCTTGTTTTTGTTGTTGAAATGACGACCTTTTTTTAATAAGTTCTCTTTTAAAATGACGCTGCTGAGATCTACAATTATTGCTGATGACTTGCTGTCCTTATAATTCACTCGAAAAACATCTTTAATGTCTTGACGTTGAATCGGTGTTTCAAGTACATTACCAACTCTAGTTATAATAGTGCATAAATCATCCTTGTTTTCGCCCGGCTTCTTGGGTATATTCCTGATTTCTATCTTAGTTGAATACAGCATCCGTTCCAAGTTCTCTACTTTTTCTTCCAACTGTTGAATATGGACACGATCAGACTTACGCTCAGATTCTAATTGATGTAATTGTACCATCATATCGTCATATTGCTTCGAAGTAAAGGCAATTGCGTCTTTTATTTCTGTATTTTGAGCGATAACCTCAGCCATAGCCGACTGCAACGCTGTGAATTTCTCGTCTGTTTTTGCATTAGATGCAGACAATAAACTACGAATTTCCTTATTACAGAAACTGGTTAAATTTTGTAACCCAAGCAACAAGAACCCTTCACTTTTTTACTTTTTGAATTGCTTATAAAATTAATGTTTGAGGTAAGTAGTGATTTCTAGATAACAATAAACTATATAGTAAAATTATTATTATTATCATTTATTTCTTGTAAAAAGGGTACAGGGTCAAGAGCACGTCAAGCTTGACACTTAAGATTTAAGTCCAACTATATGCTGCTTACTATAAGAACGGTTCAAAGTACAAAGTGTCAAGCTTGGCGTGCTCTTGACTATGTACTATTAAATGCGTTAAAGTGCTAAATAAAATTACTTAACCACCAGATGATTTTTTGGGGAAACACCGCAAATTATAGACGGTTCTTTACCCGTTAAATTATCCAAGGAATATCTCTGACTTCACCCATATTTACGTGGTGCTTCAATTGCTCAAAAATTACATATCAAACATTCACTGAAACTGTAACCACGAAATTGATTTTTATTCCATAGACAGTAAAGTTTATTATGGCTTATGTCGATAAAAAATAAATAAATAAACAAATCATGTTCTTAAAGGCGCGTGTCAAGGTTTGAAAAAAATTCGAGCACCTTTATGTAGCAAGACATTATTACCTATATAAATACTACAGCATGTTTTCAAACGAGCATTTGATAGGATTTCCTCAAGGTTTCGCTGCGTCAGTTTATCGGAAAGAATTGGTGATGGTCGCGTATATACCGAGCGATGCAGTTACCGGCCATGTAGATGTATGGCGGTCGTGGTAGAGCGCGGTGACATCGCTGTGGCACACGACTTTTGTTACACAAGTAACGTTTCTAGCCATTTTTGTGTTATTCTGTTGACGTGTTGTAAATCTAGAATAACTAAAAAGTAAGTTTTGATTTTTTTATCTTTTTCTAATTAGAATTGTTTCCTTCATTTTTACCAAATTTAGTAATAATAATTTTATTTCATACAAATGTTTACAATATCACTTAGATCTAATAGAAAGAGAAGATAACAGTTAACTTTATACTACTATTGAATAATAAAAATCATGCATCACTGCATATTAACAGAGGTGTTCTTTACCTTCGGTGCCTTCACTTATTTTATTTAAATGTGTACAATGTTGCAAAAATAATAGTTAAAATATAAGACTTTCATTAATATCGTATCTGAAGCTGAGAGAGAATATGCAACGATATGCATCATATGAAACTACAACAGTGAAAAATATTAAAGTATAAAAACTAAGACAGAAAATCTTTCCATCCATCTTTTTCTATGCACGTGTACCTTAAATATAATATTAATATCGTAAAAGCTAGAATATATAATCAAATAATTAGCTATAATTTCTCCAAACAGATGTAGTCGAACATTACTTGGTAATTACGTTTCCATTTTATTATTGACCCGTAACCTTTTTACATTGTAAGCAGGATTTCAGAGTATTTTTAAAATAGAGTTACGTCGATAACTGAAAATCAAAGTCTTACATCGAAATAACCAAGTTGCAATCAAAAATTGTACGATAATACATAATAATAGTACGATTACAAAATGCATAAAAGTCAAGACGAATGAAATTAATGACCGTGTACGAATTAAAAAGAAATATTAGTAAAGGTAACAAGGCCTTGCATATCCCAAGAAACGGTCCCACAAATATTGAGGCAGCTTCCGCCCTATTGCAACTTCCTCATTTGTTGCTCTCTTTGGAGCAATGAAACAGGCATATTTTGACCTAACAGTGTCACGACACGTAATTAACTGACAAAGTTTCGTCAGAATGTTATCTATGAATACACGAGGGACCATCTCTCATACTTGAACCCATGCGTGGACAAGGTCCATTCTTCATAAACGCCTCCATATCACTATTTCAACACAATATTGTATATACCGTTGGTATGAGATAAATATTTTTAATGAATTGCGCTAAAGTTTTAATTTCCTAAAATAGCCATCAATAATCTTATAAACCAAACAAAAGAATTTTGCGAACTTCGTTGATCATAATGATTTATTGAGAAAAGTAATTTGAAACGAAATTGCATGTAATGAGAGTACAGGGTGAACGCCCCACAGACTTCACTATTTTACAGAAAATAGTGAAGTAAAAAATTCATATGCTATTTTCATTGTGCAAATAAATTTATTATCCAAATAGCCTGTATCTTTTATTGTACCACTGACTCAAGAAATGTAATTATAATAAACAGTAATAAGTAATTCTATTGGTATCCTCTAGAGGTTCTACATTATTTTTCTGCAAGAAAATTTAATAATGATAACTAACCAACTAACTCTCTGTCACCGAAATGGTTCTCGAATATACTAGAGATCAAACTAATTTCTTGCAATTTTTACATTTTTAGTAATTTCTACTATTCGTCATTTTTTTGGGACATAATGTTTTTTTTATACATGACAGGCAAATGACTCCACTCCACCTGATGTTTAGTGGAAAGTGGTATCCAAACGCGAATGAACCTAGTGCAGCGATGAAACCCTCACTGTTATTTGATAGACGGCATTATAACTCTTTGTCGACGTCAATTTTGATACTAGAACACTGTTTTGATAAGAATATAATTCAAACGTACCTATCAGCATGCTATTATACTTAAACTTCAAAATTTGGGAAGATAATTCTTAATTTAATTATTGAGGATATTGTAAAAATAATTAAAACCTTGTGTACGTTATCTACTGGGGGCTCGTCTAGCGACGACTTAGCCATGACATGGCCACGACCGGCAGACGTTATGTCTACACAAGATTCATCAAGTTCAGTCGGAGAAACAACATTAATATAATGTAAACCTTTCATCGTACATTCATTAAGAATTACTAAAATAAAGCCACAATGCTAGCAAGTCATGTATTTGAAAGTAATAATACAAATCATCACAATTTGTAACTTTACCTTAACATATTTGTTTTATTATCGGAGTACCAGGTCAGAGATCAATTGAAAAAGTTTATCAATACTACATTATCATCCGCAACGTTTGGGTTACTCCAAAATCTACAAATAGGTATTTACATTTTCTTAGAAGCGGTATGTTTTTTCCTTTTATGTATTTGTTTTGCTTGCTTAATAGTTGTAAGAAACAGACTATCAAAATTATCCGAAATGATTTTGTTTAAATATGTAAATACGAAGACCACACGGTGGGTAATTTATAAAGAACACCTAAGTACCTACGCACTAAAGATTTTTATTTGTCAATTGAATTGTTGACTACGTCGACTAGATTTATAAGTATTTGTAGGATATCACGAGCAAACACATGATAATAGTTGATACGTACGTATTTAATCGCCACTAATAATGTTTCCCGTCATCCAATATTACATGACGAAATAAACACGAACCGGGAAATGACGAAAGTTAAACAAAAACATTTAAAGCACTAAGTGAACCTATACACAAGCGCAATCTTGTATTGCATTTTCTTGTTTTTATGTAGTGTCGGGCCTCGATGTAATAATGTGTTTTCTTATTATTGATACCAAGATTTACTTTTTCACAAAGTTTCTTGTTTTCTTTTGTTTCTTCTTTCTTTATTTTATCCATTAACCATATTACACCTTAACAATTATCCAGCGGCTCTAACTTCAGTTAGAGCCCAGCGTTACAGCAGTCGAAGTGTCGTCACATATGCTGAGTTGGATCCGTTCTTTTTTCTTTCTTTATTTGAATTTGCAAGTATACGATTCTTTTAGGGTTCATTATGAACATAAATTGTTTTTGCGCTAGCAGACAATAATCTAACTGCGATACTCACATCAAACGTCACGATACGATCGTCATTCGATAGCAACTCTTCGCATCGTCATTGGATTATTACGAATATAATAATGGAATAAATACGGTTCAAATTATATATTTTTCTAGTAGCATTCGTACATGATGTTAAAACGCAGTACAATGCAGTTGAAGGCGCCATTATTACATTTCTTCAAATATTATTGAATACTGCGTCACATGGAGATAGTCGTACGTATAAGTGATAATAGTCGCGGGAGATTTCGTAACATTCAAGGAAGTCCTTCAAACCACTCCGCGCCTGAGTTGCGACCGGGTTGCAGTCTTATTTTTTTAAGGCATAAGTATATGTATCACACCTAATTGTAACTATGTGTATAGTTACAATTAGGTGTGATACCTAAAATTGAGGTAAAAAAATGGCAAATGAAATTAATTTTAAAGGCCACCAAAAAATGCGTAAGTTTTAATTTTCTTTCAAAGTATTTAAATAAATAGTGTTACATATTTACAGCGTTATTAGGGTTACATATACACAGCTAAATTTTTATTGTGCAAAACGATGTAAACAACAGTTTTTATTTAAAATTACTTAACTACAAAACGGCCAAAAGCAACTCTACATGTTAACACATTAACCTAACACTTTATTGTTCACAATTGTTATTGTGTGGAACGGAAAATATTTTCATAGACTTTTGCATCGATTGCCACTACTAAAAGTCCAAAGTGTTTTAGGTTATGTTATAGGTAAATTCCTATTGTAGTTACAGCAAACTTAATCTTATATCAAAACTTTTGATGTTACTGATAAATTAAAGATTCTGCATGAAACTGTGATATCGTTAAAACGAATATAATTTTTTACGGTGTATACGAGTATTTTAAAAAAGAAGAATTATGCTTTTTTTATACAATACACGTATTAATAAATTATGCGTAGATTGAAGGCTTTTTAAAGCACAGCATCTTTATAATTAATAAATTTTACGTCACATGTAGAAATATACTTGTAGGTTAATTTTTGACATCTTTTTTTTCAGTGTTGGAGAACGAAACAAAAGACGTTGAAAGCCAGAAAGTTAAAGAAGACCCATTGACGAAAGCAATCGGATCCATTGGAAAATGGCAGATATGGATATGTTTCGTCGTGTTCCTCGTTAAGTTCCCCGTGGCTTGGCACCAGATGAGCATTATATTCCTCGCACCACCAGTGAATTTCACTTGCGCAGATCACGCTACTGAAGCCTTCGATAATCAGTGTTATGCCAACTGCAGCAGTTACAAATATGACCACAGCATCTTCAAAGAAACAATCGTATCGCAATGGGATCTAGTATGCGACCGACAGTGGCTGAAAAATTTAACTCAAACAGTCTTCATGCTGGGCATTCTTGTAGGCAACATGGTATTCGGACATCTCTCTGATAGGTTGGTGCATTCGTTTTCTTTGGCTTTAAATATGTAAATTATTGGTCCGGTCGTCCAGAATAAATTGGTATATCCTGGTAGTTATTGTAAGATTAGTCTTATGATTCGCGTATGGATTCCGGATGTAATTACTTTAGTAAATTGCTGGATGGGTGTCGGGCCTATTTATAAACAAGCTAAAGTGCACTAGATACACTTTAAATATTTTTGCTCCATTTAACACGGAAAGATGTAACTTAAACTTTTGAGAAAATAATTAATTTACGTCACAATTTGTAAATTCATTGAACACCAGTGAAAAAATAATACTGAATGCATCTTATTGAGAATAATGTGATTACAAGACTAAATTTTCAAATCTTGTTTTCTCAATTCCACAATTTTGAGTTACGACAGGATTGGCTTTCGTGCGCAATTTTTATAAATATATTGTTTTCAAAGCTTTGAAATTTTATTAGAATGTGTTTTGATGACGTCTTGTAATTGCGTTAAAACTTTACCGATAACCCTACATACACGAGCCGATTATCAGAACAAAATGGACTATGCGTCATTATTTGTTGCTTTGCTTCCATTCAATCCCAAGCTGTACAAATTGTCAATTTTTAAACAAATGCTATGAACGACGTAAGGGAAAAATGTTGTAAGAACGAATTTCGACAGAATGTATGTCTTTAGGGGTTGTAGCGGACTGTATCAATGAGTTCGGATGGGTGCTAACAAAGAGTGAGCAAGACTAAAGCAAATGTACTTACAGTTTATTAATTTACTACAAAAACCTTATACTATGGAAACCAAAGGACATGTTATATCGACATATATAAATCAGACGTTATATTTATATGATGCATTTAGACGATGAAAACATAAACATTTTATTATCTTGTTTAACTATTGCGTGCTGTCGTAAGCCAAAAGAGATAGCATTACATTGAATTATGTAAACACGGGAATCGAAAATACGTAACGTCATCTTAAATGTCAACAGTCCTCAATTTACCATTTTCGGAATACCCTTTGACATCCGTATCCGGTTGTCAAAGGGAAGTACATCAAATGTCAAAACCAATGTTTGGCCAAATGTTTTAGTGAATTATTCGTATTAATTGTAATGAAATTGACAAAAATATTGACAGTGAGAACAATTAAGTATTGATAAAAATGCGTCGCTGCAGCATTAAGGGATGCGGCAGTAGAAAAAGCGGAAATCAACCGAATGTTACATTACACAGGCATGTATTATTTTTCTGCCTATAAATCATACAATAGCCGAAATATCTCATGTAATTAGACTCATTTAAGTAGTTTATTCATAAGTATTGCCGAATTTTGCTTTGATTACTTTAGATTGCCTGTTTATTAGTATATTTTGATGATTGTTGATAACGATTATTTTGAGATAGTGCTGTTCTAGTAAGCAGACATATTATCGATATTCTGTTATTAAAACAATTCACTACGAGGTTTTGATTATTACATTATTATTATTTTTAAAGTTTACCTACAAATGAAAAAAGGAAGAAAGAATGGTTGGAAATTATAGGACTGCCGAACATAAATATTGGATCAAATACCATCTTCGTTTGTTTGTTCCATTCAAATTTAAATAGAACTTTAAATGTAACTAGATTGCATGTTAATGCAATTCCATCGTTACAATTATTGGTAAATAACTTTATATATTATTTTGATTAAAATGGCTCATTACTTGCCTAGTAATAATAGCCTAATATTAATCATAATATTAGGCTAATATTACTAGGCAAGTAATGAGCCATTTTAATCAAAATTTTGATTACAGTAAACTACACAAATTTGCAAACATAAAACATAGTAACAACAGTTTCAACATTCAAGCCATACATTTGCATGTCGATATTGACTTATCTATGAATATGGTACAACACTAAATTCACCATTTGTGGTGGACATTTTTGGTTTAGGTAGGGATGTTTATTCCGTAGATAAGGCATCTCCTTTCCTTTATTTTTTTCCATCCTCTAAGACAAAAACACGTACAGCTTATCAATCCAAAACAAGGCGCCAAAAACAATCACATTTAAATTTAGAATTTAATTATAAAACTAAAACTTAAAGGGACTATAAAATATATACAAAAGAGATTTGTGGCGACTGCTGCGATTCGCTGCAGGGTGGCTAATCGTACTTACACGCATGGCACTTCGCAGAATCTGTTCTCTACTTATGACATTTAGCTGCATTAACATTGATTATTGCCTTACAATTTTTTGCAGATACGGAAGGCGAATGCCGTTTTTGGCAGCCGTGTTCCTGCAACTTATATCAGGAGTAACAACAGCATATTCGGTGAATTGGTACATGTTCACCACTCTTCGATTTCTTCTTGCTGTTGCCACTGGAGGCACAATGGTTACCAGCTTCGTCCTTACTATGGAACTTATTGGTGCTAAATACAGAGAAAGTGTAGGAATTATTTACCAAATTCCCTTTAACCTTGGACATCTAACTTTACCAGTCTTCGGCTATTACCTCCGCGATTGGAACATGTTCCAGCTAGCAATATCACTACCGTCAGTGTTATTTTTGAGCTACTACTATTTATTACCTGAATCTCCGAGGTGGTTGTTAACAGCAGGGAAAACGCAAGAAGCTATCAAAATTATGGAAACCGCTGCTAAACGGTAAATTAAAATGAAATATTTTTTATTAATGAACAGTAATTTTTTTTAAAGCTTCTTGTGAAAGAGTTCGTACCTTTTTTTATTTATTTGGGCACAATTACAAAATACAAATTATTTATTGCAAGTAAAACTATGACACTGACCAGAAACATCAAATTTGTAGCTCAACAACAATGCGCACAACTTGCAAATAACATTTTGCAACTTAATATGGCTAAGTCAATAGAAAATGTGTGTATCAAGATAATTACATAAAACATTATATTGCCTGATTTCTGCCACCAAGCAGTAACATGAGAATTACTGCGTTCCGGTTTTAAAAGGTGCTGGTGAAATTACAGGCACATGGGACTTGTCGACTTATGTCTCAGGGTGACGGCCGCAGTACCAGTGCCCCTCAGATTTTCGCGATTTAAAGCTCTGAGTGGCAGTACAAACGCTATGAACAAGCATATCGCTTACTGCCAAGCGCATGACTTGTTCGTCCCGACACTTCTTATTAAAAAAAAAATTAAATGATAAATAAGTAGATGATTAAATAACTATTTAATAACTATCTTCATTTCAGGAACGGCCTCTCTACGGATGGACTTGCGTCATTTACCCAGAAGATAGTAGTGGACGTGGGCAGTAAGACTGAAGAACACGCTTCATTCATAGCTCTATTCCGGACGCCCCGACTGCGCGCACGCACCCTAGCCATCTGTTTCAACTGGTTCGTGTGTGGGCTCTGCTTCTTCGGTGTCTCCCAGTACATTGGACACGTTTCTGGAAACATTTTTACAAATGTCGCAATTTCTGCTGCAATTCAGGTAATATTTTTTATTATTGATCGTAACGAATATTATAATGTTTTACTACAGTGACATTAATTTATTTTTTGAGAAATTACTGCACTACTTAGTTTGTTATAATACAAAGATCGAACATAAATCTTAATCATAATTAATATTCAGTAATCTAATATTCATTACAATCAATATTACAATATATCAAAGCAACATCGTTTGTCAACCTATAGCTATAAGATTGAGCGAAGAAAAACTTTCGTAGATTTGTCGCAGATGGCACTACCGCAAAAGTCCGTTAATAATTATTACAAGTTGGTGGAGTCATGTCACAAAAAATAAATGATTTACAAAAATAGATACAATCCGTCACGTTTAAGTAATTCCCATTGGTGTGCCCACATAGTCAATAACCCCGTACCTAATTATTTACTATAAGGATTTGTTTGAAACCATTTGGTAGTTCATTGAGAAATGATAACAATTTTTGAGACAAGATCAAACTATCAAAATTATAAACGTACTTTACTTAGTTTCATGAATTCCAATCATACTATCATAGGTATGTAAGTAGTCTTACAAACATTTTGCTTATTAGCTTTCAAATAAAAAAAAAATGTTAAAGTGAATACAGTAATTATAATGTCATGAGTCATGAGATAATATTTCCATTTATAAATAGTTCAAAATCATAACATTTTAATTTTGTTTAAAATTTAATGAATACATAACCTGACCTTTAACATTGTCGTACCGGTTAATTGTAGAGAATAAAAACTATAACTTGATTGTTACAATAGGTAACTATCGAACACGGCATGATAACATTTATTTTTAATACACTTTTCTTTATATGTATTAAGTGGCTCCGTGCTTTAATAATAATAAGCAACTGAGTAAGACTTTTCAAATTAAGAAAATCCTTAGAAATTTTCCCAAGAAATCATAACTATTTACCTAAGTGTATTTTTGTTTATTTCAGGTCCCCGGCACCCTCATATCAATCTATGCGAACCGAGTTCTCGGCCGCAAGATAACTCTAATCAGTTCCAATTGCGTAACCGGCTTTAGTTGCCTGCTTATAATCGTCATTCCTCATTCCGGAGTCAGTCACTTGACACTCGGTTGCATTGGATTATGGGGAATGAGCATATCGTTTGCCACCGTTTACTTATACGCAGGAGAACTCTTCCCCACAATTGTGAGAAACTCTGGTGTAGGACTATCGTCAACTGTAGCCAGAATAGGGTCTATGGTAGCACCCTTTGTCGCGACTCTTGGTCAATCTACACCTTGGCTGCCGCCTCTTGCTTTTGGTATAATTCCTTTGGTTGGCGCTGGGCTCTGCATAATTCTTCCTGACACTCGTGGAAAGAAACTACCTGACACTCTAGAAGAAGGAGAAGCGTGAATCCTAATCTGATCTCGTGATAAGCTAACTGAGTTTATTATCAAATTAAGTATTCAATGTGCCTTGTGTGAATTTAAAACAAGTGAAGGTGTGAGTTGGGATTTGAGTATAAGTTGGTATGATGGATTATTTATGGATGAAGTACTTTTATTATGAGATTATTCTGAATTATGTTTAATTTAAAAAAAAATATTATTGCCATCAGAGTATGACAAAACTATCCATATACGTGTAAGTACATAGATTTAGGCTGTGATAATTAAGTTTTCATTACGCGTAAGAGTGACACTTACTTTTCTGTTTCAATTTTATTGGTTGCCAGTAAACGGGTCATATAATTATTAAACCATTTGTATAGTTTAATTATATACATCATTCTTTAAAATTGACTTTCTACTAATGCAAATTAAAGAGAAATAATTTTTTGAAATAGTTTTTCGGCCCCGGTGTAACCTCCTATTTTTCGAGATACGACAAGATCGCTTTCCGGTGCGCGGCGTCGATATGTCCATATTACATTCTTGCTTTGTAAACAATAGGACGTTCGGTAACTTTCATTCGATAACTGTGTTCTGAATAACGTTTGTAGCCATATAGCGTTTGCCGGTCGAGAAGTTCGAGTAATCGTACGGGTGTGACGTCATTTCGGTTCGGTTTCAAATACGACAGTTTGACGTTCGGTTCGGGTGTTATGAATAAAAATTAAAATAAATTGGTGGACTGCGTCATCGTAAGGTTCTGAACGACCCCTCTTAGGTAACTCAATCGGAGGAACGAAAATTGAAATATGGTATCATTTTTTATTCGTTATATGACTATCATTTCTAATTCGTGATTCTCATGAAATAATTCGAAACTAAGTTTAATAATCAACCACATAATTCTATCGCTTAACACGTAACATGAATATACATACATAACTAAGCGTATACGTGTCTAAATTGTCTTCTGAGTAATAAAAAATACTTGGAAAAAAAATGTTTTTTATTGTTAAGACATATTGCATATTATTATTATATTATTTATAAAATGTCGATAAAGTTGACGGGTGCGCCCACGCCGCCTACGGCTTTAGGGCACGTGTCCGGACCACTTGTTTGTATGTCACTGACACTCACGAAAATACTTGTAATCAGATATTATAGTAGGCAGAGTAAATATCTACTACGTAATCTATCGTAAGGTGTATTTTTTGTAAATCACTTTATTTTTAATGTAGTTCTATTATACTCAGCAGGAAAATTATAATAATGTCAAGAATTGTAATCTCTCCAGAATCGCAAGTATTATGCTCATTTTAGTCCTTTCAATATATTAAAATACTCCCCGTAAAGTTGTGAATTTGGGCTTACGTTTATTGGCGTAGGAAGTAATCGATGGGTACCTTAACTTAAAGGAAGCGATACACATGAAATGGATTAACATTCCCTCTATAAGTGTACACCGGAATTATTCCAGTGTTTTGTTTTATATTTTTAAAGTCTTACTAGCAATTAGTCGTAGTAAACTACAACAGTGTATTTAGAATAAAAGTTTTGTAATTATTTATTTTTAATATACCCGTTTTTAACCAACTTCAAAAAAGGAGGAGGTTCTCGATTCAACTATTTTTTTTGTGTATGTAACGCGATTACTCCGGTATTTGTGAACCGATTTTGATGATTTGACGATTTTTGTTGGAAAGAGAGTAACTCCGTATTGGTCCAATTTAAATTTGAATAAAATATTCCACCTCTCAAGGGTGACAAACTAGGGGATGAAACCAGTTTCGCGCACTTTCTGTTAACCGATTACAATAAAATTTGGTAAATAGATGTAATTCCATCTCCATCCATTCCAAGAAAAACCGCTAAGCTAACTTTTGAGGTCAGTTTCTTTTTAAATAAAAAAACTGTTTTTAATTTTTTTGAAGATGTTTATTACCTAATGCATGTTTAAAGTTTTAAAAGGTTGTTTAAGTTTAGGTAAATATACTGTGCCTAGAGATCTTTGGTATTAAATAATGCCCCATTGTCGAAAAGCGAACGTGAAGAGGAAGGTTCTAAAGTCACTGCAGCCGCTGTGTCTGCAATCGCCCGGTACAGCTGTGTCATCCCAAGCGCGCTAACATGTAGTCCAATCGTGAGTACCTACATACTAAATGAAAATTTTCTGCTTACTTTGTTGTTTATTGTACTGAAGCTCTAAGCCGTGACGAGCATAAAAGTAAATTTATATTATTAAGCGTATATGACGCTATGAAAAGTAAAGATACAGTGCTAATAACACTAAAAAAGAACGTTATTAAACGTGCTAGACGCGTTATCGAATACACTTTCACTGATTAAACTATTTCTAACATTGTATGCTATGTGCAAACTCTTAATGAGCGCATCAAGCTTGATACTTAAGATTTAGGTTCAACTCTATGAGTCATCTACGGAGGCAGACATTCGTATAATCTCACAGTGCACTCGCATTGTATCTGCCGTCCACTAAGTGACAAATATCCGTCCGAGTTAATTAAAACAAAATAAAACACAAAATTCTCTTTTGAAAACAGTTAAAATTAGTTAACGTGTTCGACTTATCGGAACCTACCCTAACGATGCATAGCTGAAAAATCATTAAATAATTTCAATATTCTAAAACTGAGTTGTGGTTTTTTATGATATCTCAAGAAAATATTTTGTCACTTAGCCCCGTTTAGCAGGTATAGCGTCGATGTCCCAACACACCATTCACTAATCACTATAGACTTGAAACGTTTGCTCGTTGTTTAAAAAATGACATCAAATAGTAATGTGGTTATTGTAGCGTTTATGGTTGTTTGAACTGGAGTGCCACAAATTCAGAATTGGACGTAGTTAAGCAAAAAGGTTCCAATGCGCAAAATTATCAAAAAATGAGTTATATTTACTAAAGTCTAACCTCTTAGATCAACAAAAAAAATCCATGTATAAATATCTGGAGTTACATGACATTATAAGTTTTGAAAATAAAACAAGAGGGAGAAACACTTTTAAACTTCAAACTGCCGTATCTCGGAAGTGAATGGATGTGAATTGTATCCTTTTTGTTTAACTACGTCCAATTGTCGTTGTTCTAGATATTTAATGAACATGAGAGGCAAGTTACATTTTTTAGACGACTTTGTCGGCACAGCAGTTAGCACTATGGGCGTTAGATGAGGAGTTCCTGAAACGACCTTTTCTAAATTTTGACCTGGGTCTTCTGGATCACAGAAATAAATTCAGATAGAACGGCGATGATGCACTTTTTCAAACGGCCGAAGCGTGTCATCTTTTTCATAAACAACTTGAGAATGCATATTTAGTGAAGTAACACAAATACCTATATTGTTGAAATGTTTTCATAAATTTATGTTTACAACCTGCAGGTACAACTAAAAATGTGACAACCATTCCCTCCAAGGGAAGTGTAGGCATTGATGCGCGCAACAAGCTGGACTTGCCCTTGATCTTATTACACTATGGTAAACCCGTTGCCAATCAAATTGGGTATTTTTGAGAAAACTTTGAGACGTCGTAACTTATTTATATTTATGAAACATTTAAAATAAAAATAGATAGTGTTTTTTATCACCCTTTATGTGTCTGTCTTCGGTGACAGTTCATGATAAAATATGCCTTTTTTTATAACCCTTTATGTGTCTGTCTTCTGTGTCAGTACGTGATAAAATATACCATCTTATCAGACGTAAATGCAGGCTTGAGGAAGTAGAGTAATATTGTCATTTAATATTTTTCGCGCAGAGCGCGAGTGGTAGACACTCTTTTATTTCATATAATTCATAAAAAAGGTGAGTTTTTAATTTCATATTTACATAGAGTTAGCTCAAACCAGCAGTTCTTAGAACCCAGCTAGAACACCATAACTTTTTTAGTCTTTAAATACATTATTATCTACTTACAATATCGCACAAAACTCAGTAATATCTGTATAAATTAGTACATTGATTCTTTTACAGGTGTACAATGTCTGTAGAAGACGCCATAGAAAAAATCATTGGTAGATTTGGTAGATATCAATCATGGATATTGGTGCTGTGTATAGCTTCAAAATACCCAATAGAATACCAATTGACGAATGTTGTCTTTATCCTACCAAGTGTAAATTACATCTGTCTAGACGAGGGTGCCAATAATAATACCAATTACTGTCCATGTGACAATCCTCTGTACGTAACGGACGATATTGTTAGCTCAATTACAAGTGAGTTCAATTTGATATGCAATAGGCAATCACTTGCAAGTTTATCCCAATCGATACTCCAAGTAGGCATACTACTAGGTAGCCTATTCTTCGGATATATATCAGACCGGTAAGTTTAAGTTAAACGCATATCCAAAACTAATAGTATACAATACAAAAAGGTGCCTTTAAAAAGTGTACGTATCCTGACAGCTTCACCTGTTTAGTTTAGTTTTCATGCATCTTAGTTCAATAATCTTTAAAGATTATGCCAAACATATAACCGGAAAGAACTTGCATTTTTAATTTAATTTTTCTTTTGATTTCAGTTATGGAAGAAAGATTACATTAATAACTGCACAACTAAGCACCGTAACATTTGTGGCGCTATCTGCAACAGGAAAACAATTATGGATGTTTATTATCTGTCGATGCTTGATAGGAGCAGGCGTCGGGGGCACTATGCTCTGCTCTTACATTTACATTATTGAATTCAGTGGAAAGTCTTTCAGATCACAAGCGACTGGTTTGCATGAAATGTCTTACATATCTAGTTACTTTTCACTGGCTGTTATCGCATATTTTGTCAGAGAGTGGCGGTATTTGCAACTGGTTACATCTGTGCCCTGGGTATTTGTAATCATATACTTCTGGATTTTACCAGAATCGCCTCGCTGGCTTATAACTGTTGGAAGAAAGAAAGAAGCAATTGTCCTATTAACGCGTATTGCCAAAAGGTAAATCATGTTTAACGCTATGTTCTTAGCACCTGGCAAATTAAATAGGTACTTAGTTGTCTGAAGTAATAAATATACGTAATGCATAGTCACTGTTATCTCCCACATTTATATAAATTGATCAAATACAATAAGTGATACTAATTGTTACATTATGAGCGAAAAGCAAATAAAACAGTTCCTAGGTTGTCGCAATTTGTATATGTAGGAAATTACTAGTGTGTTTTTTTCGGATCTAAATAGCATATATTTATTTTTCAAACAAACCAATGTATCTTGCCCTTTACAGCCGTGACACAGGGCCTGTAAAGGGCCCCTTCAACTCAAAATAAATCGAAAGCGACGTGACTGATAATAAATAGCCTGTGGGCCAATAATAAAAGAAGTTATAAAAGAAAAGAATATCATAATGTTCATAATAGTCCACAATCTACGTTTATGTCACCTGTTCTTCATCAAGATACGGCGAAAGTTTTATAGGAAACCTGAAAAACAAGAAGTGTGTGTGTGTGTGGTTCATTGCTATGGTATCCAAACAAAAGTAGCCGCTTAGTAGCTCCTCTTGTAAAGTGCCCGTGGTTTGTTAGGAAAAAACAAATATACGTGATAAAGAACCGAAAAAAACAGTTTCATTTCTTATGTAATTGAAAGCGGTTCATAATATTGTAAATTGTTTCAGAAACAATCGTTCTACTGAAGATATCGAAAACATAATCAATAACATCGAAAGTGCACCGAAAGACCAACGTGGTTCCTATATAGATGTCGTAAGGACACCAAAAATAAGATTCTATACCATGATCAACGTATTAGTGTGGATGTTCTGTGCTCACACTTACTTCGGCATCAACCAGTACGTCGGCCGTCTGCAGGGTAACTTATATATGAATGTGATGCTATCTGCGGCCAGCCATTTGCCTGGCAACACCATAACCGTTTTGGCGGCAATATATATAAAACGAAAACTGTGCGTGATCACCTATTTCTGCGTGGTAGCGGTATCTCTACTCCTTTTTATAGTGATCCCCAGCGAGTGGCAAGCTGTTACTTTAACATTTGCTTTAATAGGTTCGACAGGATCACATTATTCATTTGTTTTAGTTTACTTGTACACGGCGGAAGTATTTCCTACAGTAATTAGAAACTCAGCAATGGGTCTAGCTTCAATGTTTGCGAGATTTGGCGGTTTCATCGCTCCTTTTGTAGTCAACATAGGTATTGAGTGGGTGTCTATTTTAATATTTAGCGGCTTTGCTTTATTAGCAGCCATTATGTGTTATTGCTTACCAGAAACTAAGGACACAACTCTCTTAAATACAATAGAACAAACAGAAAACCGGAAAGATATTCCAATAGATAGATCAATAAAATAATAATTGGACATAATTATGTTTTTGAAATAGTTTCCGATCTTATCTAATTTAAGTTGTATATGTACAATCAAAAGCACGCTCAGCTTTAAACCTCGAATATAAAATCGAATTCTATGCCACTTATGATAAGGGCGGTCCAAAATCTCGAAGTGTAAAGCTGAAGACGACGTTGAACTGTTGTTGTTGTTATACAGGGTGTAACCGCAAGGTGTAGTCATATTAAAGGAGCCAAACCTATACTTGATCTAGACCCTCTGTGCAAAATATCAAATAAAAATAAGTGACTTTTAATGTTGATATAACTTTAATTATGTTTGTATAAATAGTGATTGTCCGAAACAACCACTGCGTCACAACTCTATTGCTAGTTACGTTACTACGACTTCACAAATTCATTAATGAAACCTGGGCGGAGCGGCGAAAGAACAGCTGACTACAATTGAAATGCCACTGTAAAAACATGATTTGAATATGTTGATAACACGTTAATATTAAGTAACAAAATCTTTAAATACCTAGAAAAATCGAATTATTTCTAACAATATTATTTTATACCATACCTAGGTACGTACTTATTTACATACAATTTAAAGGATATTTATTTACTTATTAAGCCCGTAGTTACGCACGCCTTCATCGTATACACATTCTACATAATTTTGTATTAATACATTTATTTACGACAATTTTACAATAGTGGATACTTTTTTAATTGGTACTTACCTACTGTGCAATTCATACACGTTTTAATGAATTTCCTACGAATTGTAATTCACTGTTGTACAATGTACGAAATATTGACTTGTTTACGATAATTTTGAATAATAAGTACAATCACTACACGCACTGCTGGCACATTTCACACATTTACAGGTAAGGTTCAAAATGCCGACCTCCATGCAATATGCATATTTCCGTGCGTCGGTACAGAGACTGCTCTACTCTTTGAAGCATCTGCCGAGTGATTTGACTAAACGCCATTTCGATCCGCTGCCTCATTTCTTCTGCGCTTTCACAGGACTCCGCATAAACAATATTTTTATATGACCCCACAAAAAAAATCGAGCGGTGTCAAGTCTGGGGACCACGCTGGCCAGGGTACAGGACCTCCCCGCCCAATCCACTGCGGGAGACGGTCGTTCAGATGGGAACGTACATTTCGAGCAAAATGTGCGGGTGCTCCATCGTGCTAGAAAGTCATCCCATGTTCCATCACGAGTCTCACGTATTGTGTCACTGGCAGGGCCATCAGAACGTCACCCAAGTCTTCTGTTAGGAATCTTAAATAATTGGCCCCATTCAGACTTGCCGGCAAAAACACTGGACCGATGACGGCACAACCTATTATACCAGCCCACACGTTAATCCGCCACTGGTGTTGAAAATTTGATTCCCTTGATACGCGGGGATTCAAATGAGTCCAAAAATGTTCATTATGCATATTGATAATGCCCGCACGCGTAAATGACGCCTCGTCTGTCCACAGTACCGACGAAGCGAAGTCGGGAGACCTCCCAACCTGGTCGCGGTACCAGCGGCAAAATGCCAAACGTAGATCATAGTCCGCTTGTAACAGCTCCTGCGTTCTTTGAAAATGGTATGGGTGCTGGCCATCATCCCGTAGCACACGCCACACACTCATATGGTTCACACCACCAAAGGCTGCCGCAGCACGACGAGTACTTGTCTTTGGATTGCCGAGAAAATGTTCCAAAACATCTGCCTCGAATTCTGGGTCTCGTGAACTCGGCCGGCCTTCAGAACTGGAACCACGGAACGATCCACTATTATGAAGTCTCATAACCATCTTCCTGAAGCATTCCACAGCAGGAAATGGTCGACGTCGATTTTCTGGGACGCCATCAATAAACTTTGCCCAATAAATTTGGCGAGGCTGGCGCAAGCTCCCATCGGCTGCGCCTACGCACAACATCATCTCTTAGTAATCACTATCGCTTAAGCGTGACATAGTTTAAATAAACACAAAAACAAGACACAAACAAAACGATGACACCTATTTAGTCCTCACAACGCAAACGGCAATTACAGACTGTTACAAAAAATTAAAAAATAGCACCTCTGCCTCAGCGGCGGCACATCAAAGGACGCCGACTGAAACGCAAATTTTGGAATATAGGGTAACGTTTTCATAATGTACCTACAGGGTGAAATTAAAATTATTACCATCCTTTTGAAATAAGACCCTTCTCCTGATACAAATTACATCATTACATACACATTAAACGAATACCTATATCCTACGTCTACGACCTTCAACGTTGCACTGCATACGCCTTTGTTTGTAAACAAGCTCTGACCATCACCCGTACCACTTCCACATAATGCAAGAACTGACTGAGTGATTACGGATATACTGCACTAAGGAGGCAGTCACCCATCGGAAACTCACGACGTCCGAAACGAAAGCCTAACACACTAACCACTACACCATGGAGGCAGTCGACTATAGGAATCAAATCCACGACCTCCGAAACGAAAGCCTAACACTCTAACCACTACACCATGGAGGCAGTCGACTATAGGAATCAAATCCACGACCTCCGAAAACAAAGCCTAACACTAACCACTACACCATGGAGGCAGTCGACTATGGGAATCAAATCCACAACCGCCGAAACGAAAGCCTAACACTCTAACCAACCACTACACCATAGAGGCAGTCGACTATGGGAATCAAATCCACGACTTCCGAAAAGAAAGCCTAACGCTCTAACCACTAGACTATGGAGGCAGTCAACTATGGGAATCAAATCTACGACATCCGCAAAGAAAACCTAACACTCTAACAACTACCCCATAGAGCCAGTCAACTATGAGAATCGAATCCACGACCTCCGAAACGAGTCTAACATTAACCACTAATCCACATCACCATGTATAAAATCAAATGCTGGCGGCGAAAATCAAAGGTGATATTTTTGCCGCCAAAGTTGCCGCCAAAGGCTTGCGACTTCGCTACGATTACGTATCGCGTACGCAAGGCGACTAATCTTGATACTTTGTTTATTTAGGTAAGATTTTTTATGGTTTTACACTATTGCTAATTTAAACTATTCTAAAATATTTCTTTAGATGAGTAGATATTATTAGGAAGTAAGAACCTTAATAGGTTCAACGGATATTAATTATTTCAATTTCACCATGTAATAAACCCATACCCAGAAAGTTGTCGTGTGTAGATAAGTCAAATTAAGTGTAAGCCTGTTGTTAGAAACGTGCGCTCAGCAATAGACGTATGTAAGTTAGTAAAGTACTATTTTTTGCACAAGGTTTAGTCCACTGCACTTGCATAGTAAGTACTGGTTGGAAACTTGACATTCTCGCATCTTTGAAGATTTCGGCAATTATCTCCGAAATCCAAGTTTTCTCACGATATTTTCATTCCAAGCAAGTGATGAAAATTTATTTTATTTTTATTTTTTATTTTTTATTTATGGCACAATGTACAGACATCAGATACAGAAAGTGAGGAAAATAAAAACACTTAAAAATTAATACAACAGGCATATCTGTGCCCAATTATTACTGTGCTCAACATTCATTTTAAAACATTTAGATATACTTAAACAGACACTAAATCAATCATAAAAAAAAATTAAATTAAATTAAAATTACAATAATTAATTCGTGGTCAACGATCAAAACTAATTTCTTGACGTTTACCGACCTTCAGGTTGCACCTTTACGATGAAAGTGTCCCAATACAAAATTTCAACTTTTTGGGAATAAAAAAGAAAATAAGATTTCAAGTTTTTTCATATTTTCATATTATTTTATTTATTACCTACTCTTGAAGTACTAAAGGTGATGGCCTTATTAGTCTTTGAAAATAATGAGGAAAAATGGAACTTTACAACTGAAAATTGTTTCTGATCATTTTAATGTTCAACAATTTAAAAACATAATTTACAAAAACTAGTCGCCAATAGGTCTTTTTTTTAACGATTTTTTGTTATCATTTAACGTATTAAGAATTAAGTCTTTTTAATGTTCATCAGCTAAGCAAGATGTCATAACCCTTGATAATGTTTTGTGGTCCCTGTTTCACAATTAAAAAAGAAGAAAGTCCACGAAACAAAAAAGTAAGTCCCTTTAAAAAGTAAGTTACTAAAAAATTTTTTTTTTAAATATTAAGCGACGGGTCGAACAAGTCGTGTACCCGGTGGAAAGCGTCACGCCTGTCCATAACAGTAGCACTGCCGCTCGAAGGCTACTGCTACGGCGTCCATCTCTCCGAGACATAGTTGACAAGTCCCATGTGCCTGTAATTTCACCAGCCACGGTAATGTGGCAGTACTACCCTGGACGAACTCACAAGGAGCTCTACTGCTACTAGTGATTTTTGAATATGATTTTCGGAACGAAAATGGCTCAAATGCTAATCCGTCAGTGGCAGCGTGTTGTCTTTGCAAATGCAGATTCAACAATAAATGCGGCGTTAATATTTCGACGCGGGAGTAGAATTTTTAAACTGAAAGAACAAAATGAAAGGGACCTTTATGAATCAGTGCTATTCGAGCTTTAATTGCACAATTTCATCTTCACCACAGTGTGACTAATGTAACAAAATATTTTTTTAAGATGGTTTTACGGTATAAACTCATTTTTTAATTTTTTGATTTGGGTCGCTTTCATTGTAAGGGTGCGAAGTATTAGTCGGATAATTGCGTCATATTGCGTCATGCGTTAGAAGAAACCTACCGACTGATTCGCTATAATGCGTTAGAACAGTACCGACGGATGGAAAGAGACAAATTTCATTCATTAAAATATAATAGATGAATGCGTATGTTAAAAAGAAACAGAGATAACTTTAAATATGTGTTTTTTAGAGGACATTAGTTTTATTAATGGATATTAAATGGAAATTTGTGTATTTTGTATGTTTGAAGATATGAAGTTAACGAAACCATATTACGTTATTATGTACTAAGTTTTAAATAATAGTTTTATTATGAACTAGTGTATTTTGGCAAAGTAATCGATAATATTTATTTTTCATTAAATGTTCACACGCATATTACATGAATAAAATAATAATAAATTTAGTAAATTATAACATAGTAATAAGAATATGGCATTAAGTACTTTATCATTTACAATAACATGCCTGAATTTCACAATTTTTTCAAGTTACGTAATTTGGTTGTATTATGATACTCAATAGAGATGTGATGTGACTATTTATTTTCGTTAAATGACATCAGCTGATCGAAACTGTTCATGGCGAAATTTCCATAAATAACGTAGTTTGTACTAAAACAACTTTGCTAAATAGTTTCATACCATTAACTGAATCCGACCTTCAAATATGACTACACCTTGCTGTTACACCCTGTAGATATACGTGATAATCTTTGCCTTTAATTTTATAATTGTGGTTAACTTTCATATTATATTTTATTATGTTTAAGATTGCTTGTCATGTTAATTAAAAGTACTTGCAACTATAATAATAATATTATTAATAATGTATTTATTCTCTTCCACATTGAAACTTATATGCAAGTAGGTACATGAAATATAATCTCAGTACAGAGTACTGAAAAACCGACCTCAAATTTTGCCCGGATTCATCCCCTGGTTCGCCACTATATGGAACTTGACACAGAAGATAATAAATCTCGGTTCTCACTAGTCAAAGTATATTGAGAGAGAAAAACGCCTTCAATTGGAGAATAGCAAAATCAACCATTAAAATAATTGCTCCTTATAATAAAATTTAGGTTCTATTTATAAAAATGAATCTTTATGAATGAAATCGGTTCACAAAATAATCAAAATCTGAATCATCAAAATCCCCTAATTTACGCCGCCCTAATTTTAAGAAAAGAAGAAAAAAATTAAATACTCGTGGAAAACGATATATTTCCCATCGAGGATAAACTCTAATAGCTTTCACGTCGAATACATACCTTAACTTTCCAATTTATTATAAACAAACATTTTTTCTTGGGAATACAAAATGTGTTCCAATTTTTCTTATCATTAGTGTCACTTCAAATAAAAGCCCTTTGCACACGTGAGAGGGGGCTCCTGTCGGATTGGAGTGTACACAGTGAAGTAACCTGTCTCGATAGGTTACTGTCGTCTGGTTACGGTTACGGTTGTTCGTGCGTGTGTCCGTGCATGCGTGCGTGCGTGCGTGCGTGCGTGCGAGCGAGCGCGCGTGCGTTCGTGCGTGTGTGCGTGCATGCGTAAAGCTAACCTTCAGTCAACTTCAGTAACCTGTCTCGACAGGTTACTTCATGTTCATGTTTCGTGGCCGAAAATCGACTTAAATACCAATTTCAGCGCTAGTGACTAAATCGTACTCATTCATGTAAAGCAATCTATCTAAATAATAATTAAGTAATATTTTTATAAACTTTATTGTACATCAATCAGACAAAGCATCCATGCACTTTTATAAGGGTCCAGCAGCATATTTTACACACTCGACAATTAAAAATGTATCCAAATATCATTATTGTCGCTCTCATTCTTGTCTTCTTTTTAGTCAAATAGTTACTTTAAGCCAAACATTTACTTGAAATATAACAATGAGATAGTGATAGTGATGGTGTTGACGGTGGTGACGATGATGATGCTGGTGATGATGACGGTGATGATTGTAGTGATGATGACGATGATTGTGATGACGATGTGAATGGTAATGATGCTGATGATAATGGTGATCATGATGAAGATGTTGATGGTGGTGATGATGATATATTGATGTACAACAAAGTTTATATAACATTAACAAAATACTTTTTAGATAGATATATGGTCTTACACGGATGAGAAGGATTTCGATACAAGAAGTTATATCAAAACATTTGTTACATGTTAAATGATGTTAAATGTTCTTTTGTGAACGATAAAATGTGTGTTGTAATAATAATTTCTCATTACTGTGCCGTCTTTCTCATTTATGTTTACGAGATAATCATTCGTGTTACCGCAATATCATTCGTGTGACCTAAAATATTTCTGTGATTTTATAATTATTGACATTGCTTGAACTTATTTGTACGTTTAAGACCTTAAAACCAAAAGAAAAAGGGTTTTACAAAAATGACCCAAAAAATGCCATTAAAATTCGGAAAGTGAAATTCACTCGTAAACCCAGTGTTATGAGACACCAGGTCTCCCTTTGAGGAACAAATTGTGTTGGAGTGTGTTAGTGCCTGCGCGCGTGCATGCGTGCGTCCGTACGTGCGTGCGTAAAGCAAACCTTCAGTCAACTTCAGTTCAATCACGTCAGTCAGTTCAACATAATGAAGTAATAATAACCATTTACTTATTCTCTCTTGCAGAGGGAAATACTTTTATTTACCTTGTTAAACAACTTTTCCCCTGGTACCTGAAAAATCTTCGCATAAATGAAGTTCTAGTCTTGAGAGTTGGGCAAACCATGCAATGACGTCGTATTTGTGCATTTGAGTGATCCGGTGTAAAAATAATTTCGGAATGTCGTCTTAATACTGTCGAAACAATGTACAGCTGACAAACAGTTAACACCTCACCTAATTTGTATAATTCGACCGTAGGAAACAAACGTGGTTTGTGAAGACCAATTCTTAATATTAGTCGTTGCGCCCTTTCCAATTGAAGTAAGTGTGACATTGACGCCCCACCCCAAGCTGTTATGCAGTAAAAAAGAATAGACTCACAAAGCACAACACAAAAGTTTATCAGGAGATTTGTCTCAAGAACATTCCTCAACTGTCTGAAGACATAAGCTGACCTCGTCATTTCGGAAGTGAGAGCATTGATATGTTCTTCAAATGTCAAATTTTTATCTATTATGAATAGATACCAGCTATAGATACAACTATAGATACCAGCAGCAAATAGTACCTATGAATGTTTCCATAAACTTGTCTAAAAAACTGTTTAAACATAATAATAATAATAATAGTAACTTTTTCATTGGAAAAAAAACCGATCTCAAAAATTTGCTTGTCGGCTTTTTTCGATTTCCATAGGATCCCCTCATCAGATTCTAACTTCTTGGAGACAATGGAACTATTACGGACTCGTTTGTACATTTTGAACTTGTTTTCTGATTGCCATGGTGACGGCGATTTGTTGATTGTTTTGTGTCAAGTGAAAATCGACTTTTATTTATGGAAAATATTTTTTTTATTTGTGATAGCCGAAACGAATCCGGAACAGCATCGTCGGGACCAGGGACCACCTCGATAGTATACCCTTTGAAATAAAAAAGGAATTTTCAAAATCGGTTCACAATTGACGGAGAAATCAGTAGGAAAATCCTCAAATTTTATAGGCATGTCAGCCTATAAAATTTGAGGATTTTCCTCGATTTCATTGGGACCCCTCATCAGATTCTGACTTGGTGATAATGGGACTTCCACGTGAGAGCACCCTTTCAAACGAAAAAACTATTTTCAAAATCGGAAAAATACACACAGCCGAACGTATAACCTCCTCCTTTTTTTAAGTCAGTTAAAAATTTAAAAAACAATTCTTGTTTTGAATAAAACACAAAACGTCTAAATTTTTTTATTTGCGGTACCATGCAACGTTGTTGCACTAATATGGTCATAAAATAACACAGCAATACTACAAATGTACCCATAATATAAAACCAATAATAACAGAACTATTACTTATTTATGTATTATAGGCATCATTCACAGACTGATGATAAGTTACCTAGCACTATGCTGTTCTAATGTTTAGTCTTATTTTTTTGTAATAATTTATATTGAATGTTATGAAATCCTCCTAAGTACCATGTGACTGAGACAAACAAGAGACAATTGTAGATTACCCAAAACTGAAACACTGCACTATAAATTAACAAGTACATAAACAAAATGTCAACTAGTGTCCAAAAAATAAAAGCTAGTTTTGCAGCGTGTAGCGCTCTTGGTTCTCTATCCGCACATGATTTGTTAGATGAAAGATCTGTGAAATTCCCGTCGGTATGAAATTTCTTAAGGTTTACTTCTTTTTCACTCCATCTCTCGTTGAGCCAAGTTTTTAGGTGTTCTTCTTCTAATGGTAAGTTATCAATGGAATATCTGTAACAAATTTTTAATATTATTAAAAGTATAACAGAAATGTTTACTTCTGAACACAGTACTACAAAAGTGTGTGCGTGCGTGCGTGCGTGCGTGCGTGCTTGCGTGCGTGCTTGCGTGCGTGCGTGCGTGCGTGCGTGCGTGCGCGCGTGCGTGCGTGCGTGCGTGCGTGCGTGCGTTCGTGCGTGCGTGCTTCGGGCGTGCGTGCGTGCGTGCGTGCGTGCGTGCGTGCGTGCGTGCTTGCGTGCGTGCGTGCGTGCGTGCGTGCGTGCGTGCGTGCGTGCGTATAATAAACTTTAAGTCTTTGGATAAATAGTGATACGTAGATTTTTAATTACTACTTTGGTCACTTTATTGGTGCATTGATTACATATTTACAAATTAACATGTTATTGAATTGCGTCCAAAATGTCCACTCTGCAATTTACACATTACAACCATATATGATTTCAACCCAATCAATTCATTGTTTTACACTGCCAATTGGGTTGCTAAAATGAGCAATGCGACATAAAATTGTCTTCTACTAGATAAGGTTATAATTAAACAAACTATGTAAAAGAAGATGCAGCAAGCGGCGGTGGACGACATCGATTTGCGCCAGGCGCACATTTTGTTAAATGCTATATAATATAAAATGTTCTCTACGATATAAAGTATACATTTTTTCGTGTCCGTCAGAATGGCTGGACCAAGCGAGATATATAAATCAACTGTGCTCATTACTTACTACCTATTTTCTACTATTTAGTACCTCTAAATAGTAATTATTAATGCCGTTATGGAAGCGGACTTTGCACAATTATTTTCACCATTATGAATATTTTGGGTAGTTTCGAATATTTATTATCAAACGAAACGATTATTAAATAACTGATTATAATTCGTTCCTATTCCTTAATACCTACAAATGGAATTTACATTTGTAATGATGAATTCAAGTAATAATTTATATAATAATTGTTATAAAATATAGCTTGCAAAGATAATCCAGAAACCAAACTTGGCATAGACTAAGCTACTGCTAAACTGTTATTAGCAATTATACGGACAAGACAAACTGTCATTTTTAGATGATAATTTTTCCAAAGGCGTTTTATTATTATTTTTTGAATAACTTTTTATAGAAGCTTCCTAAAATAGGGAAAAAAAAGTATGTTTAGGTAGATATTAGGTGGTAAATAGGTATATAAAAAAGTAAATTATATACTGCTAGAACCATGAAAAACTTAGGGTCGTATTCCAGAACTCTACTAAATACTCAAGTCAGGACTTGAGTATTGCAGTGAGCACTGAAAATCATACTCAAGTCCTTGCCATTAGGGTCGTATTTCCAGTGCTTGAAATCATACTCAAGTCTGCTCAAATCCTGACTTGAGCATTGAGTAGAGTTCTGGAATACGACCCGTAAAGTGGTCCTGCCATCCTGACGTCAGAATGGCTGACCACTTTATTTCTTTAATATTTACGTTAGCACAAAGATAGAAAATATGTCAACAAAAGTACTAAATAGTAGAAAATAGGTAGTAAATAATGAGCACAGTTTGATTTGTATATCTCGTTTGGTTCAGTCATCCTGACGGACACTATATTTCTTTTCACAAAGAGTAACCCAAGCAACGCAGCGCGGGATTTTCGTTCACCAATACTGTCTTTCAAAGAAATAAACCTTATCGTTGAGATGCTAAGTTACACCTTGTATTGACCGGTTGCGTTGTCCCTGCCCGTGCGCCGCTTGCTACAGTTGCTACTTCTTTTTTTTTGTAGAAGAATCAATTTATGTTAAATTGCTCGTTTTAATGCATTGCAGCGTAGCGCCACCTGCCTGCGACAATTTGAGGCGATCTTTAATCGCGAAGATATTAAGGAGATTCCACACGGGCGTCGCATCGGCATTGCATCGTCGCAACTGCGTTGATTGCAACTGACTGAGTTCCACATGAGCTGTTCCGTGGACGCGCGCTGTTTCAACGCACCGTGTGGCATGTCGTTCTGATTTATACTTATGTAGTATAGCGCAGTTGCGACGACGCAATACCCGTCTAGCATTTCCCTAGTTAACCGACGATCCACTTTTCCAACCATGCATTTGTTATTCGGGATGGAAAGAGATACTAGCTGTAATAATTAACTACTGAGCATAGACCATTTCAAGAAGCACTGACCGCCATTATTTTATATAGTCTGGCAATGTTTCTTGGTGAATTTTTAAGGCAAAGCGGCGACAAAAGTATTCAACTTTCATATTGTTAAATCGCACAACAGTTCTGATGTCGATGACAGCTGCAATCTAATGCCGAAAAAGACACTCTTTTTCTCACTCTCTCATTCTTTTTTTTATTATCAAGTGACGGGACGAACAAGTCATGCGCCAGATGGTAAGTTACACTCCTGTTCATAACAGTTGCAGTACCACTCAGAGCTTTAAATCACTAAGACCTGAGGGCCACTGTCACTGCGCCCGTCACCCTGAGACATGAGTTGACAAGTCCCATGTACTACAAGCATACCAACACTCTTACCCTCCACAGCCGGAACACAGTAATGCTAACATTATTGCTTGGCGGCAGAAATAGGTAAGGTGACAGTACTGCCCTGGACGAACTCTTTCACAAGGAGCTCTCATCATCTTATCTATGAACCAGACTCTTGTCGGTGTAGCCTCCTCCACTCCTTTTTACCTTTTTTTTTACTCCTTTTTAGCAAGATTGCTACAAGGCGCTCTACTGCTACTAAAATTACAATAAATACCTTATTTTCACGCAGACGCAGCCTATATATATATTTCGACATTTTCTACACTACATGGTTGTTTGTTCTGTAACCAAACGAGAACCAACCGAGAAATTATTTTTCAGATACAAACCGTTTAAAATGAAAGTACACATGCTTCGGGATTTTATTACGCAGTAGATCAGCTTCCGTCTGCGCGGGAGTGTCGTAGGCCACAGTAACGTCATAAATCGATGTGAGGTTAGAGCGGAGGCTCGAACACAGCGCTGCCCACCCCTTCGTGCGAGGATGGAGGACGAATTCGTATTTCTGATTTAAAAAGTTTAAAGTGAGTGCTTATACAGAAATATTAACAAGAACGACTAATACAGGTACCGTAATTACCCAATATATGAAACTAAAGCATAAACTTACAAAATAAATTCTATGTATACTAATGGCCGAAATAAATCAAACTAATTAAAAGTACCGTCAAACGTAAATTTCCTTGTAACTTTGAATAAAACTGGTTTAAATATTTTTTTCTTATAAAACCTTGTATCAAATACATGGTTAACTGCGTGAATTGTAATGACCAAATATTCTAGATGTCAAATTCGCTCTGGGCCTTTTGGAGGGAAAAGTGTCGTTTTTATTTTGACTTTCAATTATTTTGTGAAATCTAGTTTAAAATGTAATAGGATAGTGCTATTGTGCCTTAATCGAAGATTAAAACTTATACGAATCTCGAACTAAAATACCCGTATCGGCCCGTTCTAAGGAATCCCGAGACAATCCAAGCACGCCGCCACAAATTGCCTACCCTCTTTGTGGCGGCCCTATTTACAGAAACATAATTAAACGAAGACATGGCTCAAAGGACTTGTATCCAAGCCAAAATTATTAATAAATAAAATTCTAGATGTCAATGTGACATAACATTGACGGTTATCAACATTGACTTACAAATAAATGGACGACGGGTCTAATACAAAAACCACGAAAAAAATGTCCCAAGTCAACCTATTTAAACGTAGTGACATGTAAAGGAATATGAAAAAGCTAAAACGTTGAATTTAAATTGTAATGTCATCGCAGTACTGTCTAATTTTGCTTGCTTTGCTGTCAGAAGAAACAAACGAAGACTAAAGCGTGAATGACGCTCTGTATACGATTTTAACGCCCTATAAGTTCGGACACTTTTTAGAGCGGACCCGACGTCCATATAATTGTAAGTCAATGGTTATCAAAGAAGTATTGTGTTACGCGCCATTTTCGGTTTGCGCTGTTCAACGAGTGAAAAGTGTGTATATATACCTTCTTGTGTATATAACTTCAGTCTCATGTGCTTCAGTTTCCTTTTGTAGGTTCCAATTAATCAACCAACACCTACCCGTTCATTGATAGGTGTTGGTCGGTTAATGGTATCCCCAAGCGAATCCCAAATTGTTAGTTATGACAAGTTTATTTAGTTTCATAGATCCATGTTTTTTCATTAAAATACGAGTATAATCTTACCCTAGTCAGTTGAATTGCCAACGAAGAAGATTTTCAATGTCTAAAATAAGTCGATTCAAAGATATTCAAAAGATAAGATAATTTTAAACATTTCAGTTAAATTATTCTAAATTTGAAAACAAAACGATTATTGAATAATCATTAATCAGACATTCATTAATCAATAAAACTTATTTCAACCAATACATTTTTAGTTTCAATATACTTAAAACCTGCCAAGTTAATCATAAAAATGTAATAAAACTAAATAAACGTTTTATAAGTTGGTTTTGGCGGCCACATGCTAACTTGCACTATTCCTTGTTGGAGTCACCTAGTTAGTCTTAATTGCAGTGTCGTTAATGTCTTGTGTATATACCGTAGTTTAATACTATACAATACTATCGTGGCCGTACCTACTTCGACCACATTAATAATTTCGTGACGTTACCTGTCCTATGTTATATATTATTTACAATAATCGGTATACAAATATAAATACCATTTTGAATTTATGCCCAAGTCCTAGAACAAAAATATGTATTCTTACCGGCAAGTTATTAACTGCAGCAAATTTATGGCTTTTACGGCGATTATCTTCACTGAGATCAGTACCCTCTGGAAAAAGTACAATCCTGCATGGATACCGCATTCGAGAATAATAATCCACGAATTGAAAGAGACCAAGCTGATCCTCCTGCCACGCCCGCTTGACGTACAGACAATAGTTTAGCTGCATTATCCAACCTGTAAAAACATATAACGGTAAAAATGGGCGACGGTTACACAGACTATAGATATCGGTACACAAATTTGGAAATTACACTTTTTAGTATAATTGCAGATAATGTTCAAGTATTTCATTTATTGTACAATATTATTTGGATTCAAATTGAATAGAACAAATACGACTTAATGCAAAGAAAACCTTGCATATAAAATGTTGAAAATTGTCTTTTAACATCGCTTGCTAAGTACGCTTACTTTATTATTTTTGCATTATTTATTATTTCATTACCCATTCCAGGAATGTTCTTAATCTCCTCCTTCAGGACAAACTTTGTCTTTGACTTTCCTCCAACATCCAATAAACCCCTTTCTGTTCTGTGTTGTTTACCGTTGACTTTTTCCTTGCAAATACATTTTTCCGGTTGTTGAGTAGCATGATACAGAGCCATCCATACATAATTCCAATCAACACGTGTACGATGATTAATTATAATAATAGTACTTTCATCGGGATCAACATAATCGCCTGAGTGGTGTAGATGCGTATTAAAACAACATTGGAATAACGCCTGAAACATCTACAAATTGGATAACAGTCCTCATACAAACAAATAAGTTATTTAAATGCACATTATCTTACCACTGGGTACAGCTCCCACAAAGCAAACAGTGAGTCAACAATTGTTCTATACAGCTTGTAGTTTAAGAACATTAAGTATATAACAGGACAATACAAAATATAAAAACCTGCAAAAACTAACAACATTTACGATTGCCATAACTTATACAGTCAAGAGCACGTCAAGCTTGACACTTTGGATTTTGGACTGTTCTATCGCAAGTGGCATAGAGTTATATGGCGTGCTCTTGATCTGTACAGTTACGCACTTTGATGAAGTATAATACGTGTTTATATTATAATGTAGTAAAAAAATACGTCGCGAAATACTATCTGTATTTTGAAGAGAAATATGTATTATGCATGTATACTTTTAGACGTATTGTCAAGATAATAGACCATGTGACTAAATCTTTCATAGTTAAAAATTATAAATTTTTGAGTAATTAATAGCTCGTAATCAAAATGGATTAAATACACTAAAATATGATATCGCTACATTTCTCCCGTGATTATGCTTAGTGAGTCGTTCCTCAGCAAGCGCAGTAGAAAATAATAGTTGAAAATAATCTTCCAACTTGCTGAAATGGAAATCTCAAATAATGAACGCACTAAATCGATCATTAACAACAAAGAACTAAAAACATGTATTTGTGATTTTTCGTCATTTTGGCCATACTTAACATTGACGTTTCACTTACCAGCAAGAATAGTGAAATACCAGGCTACACAGAGAAGGAACCCCGCCGCCATGGCGCTCCGGTTTCACACTGCACGAAGCCTTATTAACCAATGCGCCTTGCGTCATTCGCCGCCGCTCCAGGCGAATCCATATGATCGACTCATAAGCTTAATTCTAGTTGTATAATCAACGCCTGTCTTTGAAACCTTCACTATTTTACAGCCTTACTGTTACTAGTACAAAGAGACCTATAAAAATTTACTTATTAATATATTATAATTTGTCATTTTTATTTTGGGTATAATTATAAGTAATTTAGATTTTCGTATCTCCTTCGGCATAAGAGATGAATTTATAATTTTAAATGAGGGAGGCGGCATTCCCGGAAATGACGCCATCGGCCGAGATAAAGCGTATTCAATGATGTTCAAAAACCTACGAGTGATACGTGCCGCAGTACCGCTTTCTAAGGACATGCCATAGAAATGCAACCGCCTCAAATTGATAGCGTGTCTGGCGGGGATTAACTAATTTGCAAACAAAACAATAGTAACTATTTCAATGGAGGTCACATCTCGCATTTCGTGATATCGTGCACAAGATCTAAATACTTCCAACAGTTTTTTCTCAGTTCCAGCTTTCACGAGACTCTCGTTGCAGTCAGGGCCTGCTCTTCGTCACTGCGGTCATCAATAGATACTTATATTGTGATAAGTTTCATTGATCATTATAATTTGTCATCGTTATTACTTATTAAAATATGCAGTTAGAATTTATTACTTTTGCAGGTAACGATTATTTTACTTATGGTTATTGATTAATTATATTAATTCAAGTAAAACCTAGACAAATTTTTGTAATTGTTGAAGTAGGTACGTTTATTTTTGTATACATAATTTCCTTCATTATTTATGTAAGTAATATGAAGGGATGCGGTTAAATTATTATTATTTACTACAATTAGGATCACAGGCTTTATTTTAACATGTTATATATTTCAAGGAATCTACATTATTTTTTTTTTACTAATCTACTTGAAATTCTGAACAACATTATAATATACATTTCATATTTTATTAATTAATATCAACTACGTGGTTGTCGCATTATCTGACGAGAGTTGTCGAGGTGTTTTTCCAAAAGCTTCACCTTCTTCAATGGTTGTCATTAGATCGTGGTCTTTTGTTTCTGGCAGAAAAACACACATCAGTGCAGCTATCAAAGGAAAGCAGCAGAACACAATTGAAACACACCATTTACAATGAGGCCGTATCTCTAATACTAGAGGTGCTGTTGCAGCACCAATACGGGCCATCATCAACGACAAGCCTAATGCTGTATTCCGTACTATAGTCGGGAACATTTCACAGCAATACAGGTAAATTACAACGAACGTAGTAAAGTCACATAAAAGGCCAATGCATCCGAGCGCAACCAATCCATAACCATCGGGCACAAATGTAATTATCAGCAGACATAGGCTGCAGATAAGACACGCAGCCATGATAATTATCTTTCTCTTAAAGAATTTCAGAAGTGGTATAGCAAGGAGAGTAGCTAACAAACACACAAGGCCACTCACTAGCACGTTAATATTTACGTTGCCAGTCAAGTAAAAAATGTATTGAGATACTCCATAGAAACTGTAGCTATGAATTAACCACATAAATATCATTATTAATATGTTCTTCCTCAAATTAGATTCAGTGAATAGATTTTTAAACGATCCTGGGGTCTGATTCCTCTGTGTCAGTAGATATAAATCTATTCTGTGACGGACTAAATCTACTGGTCGATTATTTCTGAAAAAGATACACAAACAAGATTCGTCTATAACCAATCAACACACAAGGTACAAGGGCACAAAATACTCCAAGATGACTTACATTTTTGCTATTTTCTCCAAAAGTTTTATGGCATCATTGGTTTTATTTACGGCTATTAGCCATCTTGGCGATTCCGGCAGAAAGCAAATGTAAAGTAACAAAATTGCAGTTGATAGGGATATTCCTAATTGAAAATATACGTAGTCTTTGATTATCCAGTATCCCAATAAAGCGAGCAATAAATGAGCAACTGTAAAAGGTACGTGGAAGAGAGCGGCAGCAACGTGCCTGATATTTAATCCGATGTATTCTATCATCAGGACATATCCGATAGCTAAAATACCCCCAATAGAAAATCCTAAGATCATTCGAATTATGGTGAAACTCCAGTAATCAGGAAGGAAGGAAGTCATCAGTCCAGTGAGCACTTCAATTATCACGCAGGCGATCAAAATTGGTTTTCTCCCGAATCTGAGGTCAAAATTAAATAGAATTACAGATTGCATTTGCACAAGAATCTCGAATAAATTTCGGAGAGTGCGCGCAGAAACGTTACAATTTGTTTCCACTCTCGCGGTTCCTCCTTTGGTCTACTAGAAAGTTCGGAATACTCCATACTTTTATCATTAACAGACCATCCATT
Organism: Hyposmocoma kahamanoa; assembly: GCF_003589595.1. Taxonomy (NCBI): domain Eukaryota; kingdom Metazoa; phylum Arthropoda; class Insecta; order Lepidoptera; family Cosmopterigidae; genus Hyposmocoma; species Hyposmocoma kahamanoa. The sequence goes on from NW_020653850.1 coordinate 14,153,952, forward strand.
TTCAAGAAGCGCTTTGCTTCATCTTTTCAGATGTGTAGGATAAATGAATGGAATACACCGCGTTTGTTTCCCGTCACCAACATTTACAATGTGTTCTCCGAAAGCTACAATTTATGTTATACAGTAGAGCAAGGCATTTGCTACACAAATTCATAACATCGTGGGCCTTGAGATCGTGGCCAAACATTCGTCTATTTTACATAAAAAATGCTAAGAACATACGTGTATAATATTAATAAGAACATTTAATTATATAATATTTAATTAGGTATGTAGATTACTACATAGGTATGTAATATGTTAATATAGGTATGTTAACTTATATTATTACCTATATTTGTTATTATATACAAATATTAATAATAATAATTCGTTCTTTTTTATTATTATAAATATGTTAATGACACCGAAGCTTTATCGGTTTCATACCTCACTTTATTTTAAGAGATGAAAATATAACAGATGATTCGGCAGGTAGGTAGTTTATTCCCTAAGCTATATTCAAATTGATGTCTAATGAACACTAATGGATGACATAATAATCACTTTGTTCCGATCAACCATCGCTCGAGGCGGTTGGCGTATGGTCCTATACGAATGACATAGGTTTAAAGACTTGATCCCGATCGTCTTTCATCCTTTACGAACATACTTTCAGCTAATCGAATTTCAACAATTAATTTCTTTCACTTACCTGTCAGATAATATACCACATACGAGGCATCCAATTATAACCCCGACCTGGAAAAGTATATTTGAAAGGTCTCTGAGCCAAGCTCTATCACAGATCAGGTTAAATTCCATAACAATAGTTCGAGTGAAGTTTTCTTTATTGTAGATGGGATTATCGCAACAAACGGCTTTGCCCGGACACGAGTATTTCACTGGAGGAGCTAAGTAAACGAACGCCATTAAATGGAATCCTGCTCCAAATTTATTCAATAATATTAAAAAACTTATCCAGATTTGATATTTTCCCAAATCACCAATCAAATCTGATACGAGTTCCATGATAGAAGATTACAAAGTTCACAATATAAGAAATAACTATTTCTATCAAACACAACAAACGAAAACAATTTTAACAAACAATTGTCTAAACGAAATTTCGCATGGTTGTCAAGTATTATCGTGAAATCAAGTAGGTCAAGTTACACGATCACTAAACAAAACTATGAAATGGCTAAGCTGAAGCTATTCACTTTTTTACACTTACAATCCTCCTAGATCAATGCAGTTCAATTAGTTCACTCTCTGCCATAAACATAAAATTTCGTTATTAAAACAATCTAAGTGTGCGTACAGATCTGCACCGCGAATGCACTGCACGTGCGTTGCGCACGCGTTGCACGCGCGCTGCACGCATTGCACGCGCGCTGCACGCATGCAATAAGTTCGCCTCTATAATCAAATCACTTAGGTGCCTACAGGTTTACTCGACATTGTCGATCGTTAATGTCGATTGGGCGCCTACAGATTTGATCGACATTGGCTATCGTTACTGTCGATCGATATGATATGTTTGAGACAGAAATGGTGCCGCATGTTTAATTGTAAAGATGCAAGTACATTCATATTTTATATATATATAT
>NW_020653850.1:14165543-14190351 GCF_003589595.1 Hyposmocoma kahamanoa
TGATGGCAGCGTTAATAAATAACCTACCAAGCAGCGTAAATGAAAATTTTCGACAAAATCGGTGCACTTAAGCAATATGTCGAGAAATTAAGACAAAAGCTGCAATCATCACAAAGAAATAATAATTTATCAACGGAAAATATACCCAATTTCAAAAACAATACAAGAAATTAGTAAAAAACATTAATTGTACAAAAGGTTACAAAAAAACTAACAAGTAACATTGGTTCAGAAAACACCAACGGCGGTATTAACACCTTAGAAGAAGAAAGAAGAGAAAAGGAATTTACAAAAACTTGATGATCTTTATATTACGATCGAATATAGTTAATGAAATCAACTTCAACATTCAAAACACGCTACTCACAAATAAGAAATTTTGGTGAAATTACAGGCACATTGGACTTGTCAACTTATGTCTCAGAGTAACGGCCGCAGTGGCAGTGCCCCTCAGATCTTCGCTATTTAAAGCTCTGAGTGGCACTGCGACTGTTATGGACAGGCGTGTAGCTTACCATCAGACGCACGACTCGTTTGTCCCGTTTCTTGATATTACAAAAAAAAAAGAAACAATGTAAGGAAAAGATAAAGGCTAAAAGCAAAATTTGTGTGTTAAACAGCAACCAAAGAAATAACATTTAAAAAATTTGCGCCACAAACTTTCAACAATTCTCAAATTATGTAACTTAATTAACTGACTTATTGTAAGTTATTAATAAATTGGAAAACAAATTACACAAAAGGCAACTAGCATAATTTTAATTGGTGAAGAAAATTGCTACAAAATAAAGGATTTTGATATTTAGGAAAATATTCAACTAAGCCAAAAGCACGAAACAATCATTATAATTTCATTGCAGCATCAAGTCATTCAAAGTCAAACTAGAGCTAAAATTATGAATATTTTATATACCAACCTGGAACACATGAAAATATTTTCAACATGTGTAGAACTTATTTTCAATAAATTACCAAATTAGTTTTAATTGTTAAAAGGACATACTTTTAAATTGCAATTGACAAAATGCCTTTTGACTACTTAGTTGCTTCCATAGTAATAAATTACTTAGAATTTACAAATACCGAATTAAACTGAACGCAATTAACTGTAAAGACAAAACATGAATTGTTGTGAATATTTGCACATCTATGCGTACCTACTTATTTTTATTTATCTACACACATATAATAAACTCTCAATAATGTGTTCAAAAACCGCAAACTACGATCAGCATACAGGTAAACTGTTTTGTTAGAACAAATTTCTTATTATTGCTTCTTATTAACATCGAATTCGATGTTATTATTACAATCAAATTTCGAACGTCTCTGAAAAACAAAACAATTTGATTGGACCTTCACATATTAGTCGAGATGAAGTTTTATTCGAAATGAAATGTCAATAGCAAACTATTTTGACAATTTCACACCTTCCTTAATATCGAACTATATGTTAGTTGGGGCCGATTCTAGTTTGTCTATTAATTAAAAATTAAATACTACGGTTGTGTGATATGCGTGAGAAAAGTTTCTGTTGCCGCCATTTCGCCAGTCGTAACATGCGGTTTCTGAACACATCACAGAGAGCTTATAATATGTGTGTAGATAAAGCAGTGTATATAACTGTACATGATTAGGCATTAAAACACTCGTAACCCTCACTCGTGCCTTTCATTATGTAACAGTCACGTAAACTACTAAAACAAAATTCATAAATCATAATATCCTATACGCGCTCTTTTTAGTTCTAAATCAACATTGTATTGTCTATGGTACTGGCCACTGAGATGAAAATTGTAGACCTGCGTCAGTCGATCATTTTTGATCATGTCATGTCTGTCAAATCTGTCATAGATTTCTCATAGATGGCGTTACGACTGAAAAGTCGTTGAAAGACCAAGTACAAAGACACGACGCAAGCACATAGAAAAATTCGTAAGGTCCGTTGGTTCGTTCCGTGGCTTAGTTGGTATAGCGTCTGGCACGGTATGCAAGAAGACGTCGGTTCGAATCCGACCGGATCGAAGGAATTTTTTCTGAGTGTTTTTTCTGAGGATATCTATATATTTTTGACATAAATTTGTTGTGACATTTGTATGCCACTAGTTGGCAAAATATGCTGAACATTTTGTGATGTAACATCTAAGTTTATTACCATAAATATTTACAAAAAATAAATTATATTCTATTCGAAGACTCTACGGTTTGCACTGTACAGGGAATTCACAAGTTTGATATCAGGTGTCGTCTGACCACAGATCACCCCAACCAAAACCAATTTAGAAAAATTCATTTCCCAAATCGGTCCTATCGGGAATTTAACTCGGGATCAAATGCAACGGAACCTCAGACCAGAACACTCCGACCAAAACCACTTAACAGAAATTTATTTAAAGTACCTATAATATTAATATTATCTGTGTTCAAAGTCAGCCTTGTCAGTTAGAGTCTGAAACGTTCGTTGGTTTGTTTGAAAAAAAAAACACGATTTAGATTCGCCTAAAAACATTCATTTCTATTGTGTGGTAATCGCGAACATCTAAGAAGTTGATTATTATTACTATTAAATATTTATTACGTAGGTAGTTAAATCTGGGATACATACTACTTCTAGGTTCTTCACTAAGCGCAATGTCCCTAAAAACAATGGCGCGGTCCAATAACCGTAAATAAAATGAGGTCGCAGTTCGGTGACAATTCACGAACAATTGATCAACCTATTCATTGATTGCTAATATTGTGAAACAATAAATTAAGAAATACGAACTAATTTTGTTACACATTCGTACATGATTATCGCAATGACACGTAATAATTATGAGAAAATGTGTGGTCAATACAGAATTGAATTTTTTAAATGTGATTGACATTGATAATACATCCTTATTACTAAATCAAAAATATTAACGTTCCTTAAAAGCGTTTCATATGATAGTAATTAGAAACAGTTACAGTTGTAATTTTAAATAATATTATATTAGATAATAATATTATATAGAAGTTAGATCCCATACTTTCATAATAAATAAATGTAAATAAAGGCAATTATTGTAAGAATACTTTGGAATTTTTAAATTGAATTGAAATAAAACAAAGAAAATCCTTAGACGTTTTTAAGACCACCATTTTTGTAAATGTTAATACGACATAGGTACTCCATGAATTTTAGCAATGCTAATTATTTGCCGCATTTGCACTTTGTAGAGCAATAACAATAAACGTACTGTGATTTTAATCATTTGAAATTCAATATATTTGTGAAATTGTTTCTAAAACTAATATTACAGCACACCATTTCGGTGTCAACATAAGTTATCTTTCGGCTCATTAAAATACATACATTACAAAAGTGCTTTACTAAGTATGTCAAATTGTTTACAATAACGAAATTAAAAGAGAATTCGCTTCGATGAACCGCGGTTAGCATGTTATTGGGAACGTTAAACGTGTTAGTAGTCAACATGCGCACTTTCACCATAGGATTCTCACCATTTGAAACCTTACGCTCTCGTAATTCCATTATTAAAATTATTTTTTTTTTGTATTGAGCACTGGTGTATAAAACCCGCGACTGCTCGATACCATTGATCAAGCTGTGGCCAAGCGAACTATGCGGCCTTCACAACCAGACTGACACTTACCACTGCGCTCGCGCCGCACGATATTTGCCCCTTCATTATTGTAATTTTCTGCGATAGAAGAGCAGTTTATCAGCTATGTAGAGTACATAGATATTAAAGTCCAACGTTATAAAAAATAAACTTGTGGCAGATCGTAAACACTACAATTCATCATATCACTGATGAGGATGTTTCTCTCACATTTGTGTACATACCTACATTAATTACGACTTGAGGTCACTCTAATTAATGACAGGATGTTCAATGTTAAAACGAATAAAAGTAAAATCTAGATTATTTGGATAACTACAATTTATACGATTCTATACTTATTTGGCGTAGTAAATGTTAGTAGGTGTTAATTTCCTTAGGTACTACTACGATTCTATTCACGAATATTTGCGTCATTAAAACATGAGTACAATAAACGTGAAAAGATGAACTCATGTAAGGTATTCTCTTTGCCCATAATAATACTTGTACTGTAGGGCTAGCACAACACGGCGCGACTTGCGTGAGAGCGACACAAAGTGCGAGACCTCTATGCGTGAATAGCAATATCTCGCGCTTTATGTCGCTCGCGCGCAAGTCGCGCCCTGTCGTGCTAGCCCTACTCGTTATTCGTCGTGTATCCAAGGCAATGTCAACGCTAACCATACACTGACCTCCCTAGCGCATTAAGTGCAATGTCAACTTACTTCATTTATATCAGCGTTAACATTTTAGAGTTATATAACTAGAAAGTAAAATAGAAACAAATTAACGGCTTAAAAAGTAAGAAGACTAACCTATAGAAATAATTTGTTAGGTAACTTATACATTATTCGATTTGGAAATCAACCTTTTCTTACTTTAGTATGACGTATATAGGTAATAGGTATATGCGTGTTTTTGTAGCGCTTCCGTGGGAGTTAAAAAATTCAGACTAAAAAGACAGACAGGGCACAAAAAATAGGACAGTCTGGACAAGAAGTAGGTACTTATAGGTAACATTTCCAGTTTCACTACAGAATCGTAAAAACATTGTAATAAATGAAGTAAAATTGAAGAGTTACATTCAGTTTATATATATTTTATTTGTTTTAGGATAAGGTAATTTAACTTTGATTGAAATTTAATTTTGAAAAATGGAATTTAATTTCAACGTTATCGTGTTTATCCGACACTTTTTAAATCACGCGCATATACATACATATATCAAGTGGAATATCTTATGAATGTCGATAAAATATTTATACGTAGGTATCTGAGTTTCTACCACAATAAGTAAAAGTATAAATCAAGGCCACAGACATATTATGTCTGTGATCAAGACCATCACTACACGCAAAACGCTGCTTTTGAAGAACAATGGACCAAATGAAAGTAGTATTTTTTCTACTTAATACCCAATTGGATTCAGAATGGGCTAAATTTATGTGCTTTAAGATAGGCTGCTACTCTAGAAAGCCATCGAAATGTGTTCTGCGTCTGGATAGCTTGAGCCGCTTGAAGTAAACGAGAATACCGGATCAATTGAACACAAATGACGCCCTCAGTAATCGAGTGGCTTGCACACCAGTTTTCATGGTGTTGCCATTTCTGAGGTCCCGGGTTCGATCCTAGGCCGGGTCAGTGTAGAAACTAACTTTTTTATATTATCTCGGTTCTGAGTGTTTGTGGTACCGTCGCTGTTTCAGATTTCCTCAACACAATTGCTTTAGCTAATTACTTTGCAATCAGAGCATCGTATGTAATGTTGTCTAATATATATAATTGGCAGAGTAATGGCTTGAAGAAAAGCCTCATAAGACTATACCCACAGTATTGTGGATGGTTGAACTGATCCAGTATCCTTGATTACTTTCACGCGGCTCAAGCTATCCAGACGCTGTATAATGTGGTTTGGTAAAGACCAAACCACATTAAAACTATAGTACCTCTGGTCAAGGACCACTTCCAGATAGAATCAACAATAAGAAAATAAAATAACTGCGATTAAGTTCGTATGGAAAAATCTATATGGCTATTAATTATTATCCATGATATCCACGGTTCAAATGCGATTTTATTTCATTTTGGTAACTTGACAGGAAAATGTTTTAAAGATATTTTCTAGAAAAAAATCAATGTGCAAATATATTGATTAAAAGAAGCTGAAACTTATATTATATTAAAATATGTATGGTTCTATTATTTGATACGTGTTTGTTAAATGAGTGAGTATTTATCGAGTTCTTAGGTTTTCGCGATTGTTACACATAGGAAATGAAACTATTTTTCCGGATTTAAATCGCGTATATTTGTTTTTTCAAACAAACCGACGTTTGTTTGCGAGCATGTCATGGATAAACCTACACATTCAATGAAGTTTGACAAACCCCAGGTCCTTGCAAAAGAAGTCCGTTATCTACCCAGGATGCTGCGAGAGGCCATTGAAATTAAAAAACATCCTAATTTCAACAGGGAAGATGGTTTCTCCGTACCACCAGTTTGGGATCCAGTATTTCCTCTAATGAAAAATCCCAAACAGACATAAGACTGCAGTACTAATTAATATGTTTTAGTTTTTAGTTTATTCTAATTTTCTATTAATAATTAATAATAAATTAAACTTAATAAAAATTCATTCAATAAAATAATTTGTAAAACTTAATGTAGCGTAAATTGGAATGTTTTCTTTGTAAAATTAAAAATAAGGTATTTAATTAATAACTATTGTAACTATAGTGAAAAAATAGGGTGGTTTGCATTAATATTAGACATAACTGGTTGAAGACTGTACCACCTCAGTCAACCGTGACCATGGGACCTGTAAAGGGCCCGAAACGTCGGTTTGTTTGAAAAAACAAATATACGCGATTTAAATCCGGAAAAATAGTTTCATTTCCTATGAGTGAGTATTTTTCACCGAGTTAGGGGCGCTTGAGCCATATATATTTATTGCACTTGTTTCCTTTTTTCTGATCAAGGCAGAATAATTTAAGGACGAAGATACTAATATAGGCCAAGGTAAAAATAGTCATAAATCACGAGGTTTTTAAATTGTTTAAATAAAAATAACTGACGTTAGTTCGTTCAAGAATCAAGGGCGATTTATATTTGGATAATAAAAAGAAAAGTGCCTAAAAACACCGACAAAATTTACGAAAATATGAGTGCTTAGGAGAGTTTAGTATAATGCGTTTCAATTTTTGATTTATTCAATTTTAAAATAGCTGAAAAAATTAGCTTCTTGTATTCCAGATCACATTTTTTTTATTTTATAAAAGAAATTACGTAAATAAATACACAACGTTTGATCTTCATTACTTCTACAGGACTTGATACTGGAGATAATAAAAATAGGTTCTCACTATGACACTACTCAAAGTATATCGAGAGAAAAACGCCTTGAATTGGAGAAATAGCAAAATCAACTAAATAATTGCTAAATGTAATTGCTCCTAAATTAAAGTTAGGCGCTATTTATAAAAATGAATCTTCATGCGTGAACTGCCACCCTTTGAGGTGGATGATTTTCTTCAAAATGAAATGGGACCACTATGGAAATACCCCCTTTCCAACAAAAAAGAATCATGAAAATCGGGTCACAAATACCGAAGTTATCGCGTAACATACATACAAAAAAAAAAACAAAGAACATACAGACGAATTGAGAACTTCCTCCTTTTTTGAAGACGGTTAAAAAAACAATTGTATTTATTGTTCTGTGTGCACCCCTATATAATTATGAACTATCCATTCTCGCTTCGAAAAACCTAAGTTATAGCGTTCAGGGAACAAGTCTACAGGCAAGGAATTCTGCTCCATAGCCATATAAGCGTGATTCCTAGGAAAATATACAAAATATCGTGGTAGAAACCCAGCCTACGTCTAGTGTCTCGATGATAGAAAGAAGATGGTGAAATTATTTCATGTAATTCCATCGCACACTCTCCGTGATATAATCGGTAGAATAGAGGCAAGCAAGTCTTCTCTAAATAAATCCGATGCACCCATAAACCTTTTCGCACTTTTTTAAATTAATATTCAAGGTGGTAAGTTGATATTTAGCAGATCCCTCTAGTACGTGGCAGCAGTAGGTACTTCACGCAAACCGGACTTGAGCCCGGCACCGCTGTAGCAACTTCCCCAATATAAAGTAACTCCTCACCTTGGAAAAGACACCAAACTTCCTGGCTGAATTTTTGCTAATGGATTCAATGTCGAAGTTCATACTGGTAGTAGTATGAACTTAGACACTCCAAATAGATGGAGACGAGAGTTGTGAGTGCCTCTTTTTGGAGTACGCGAAGTGGCAATCAACGTACTTTGGCCCAGCGAGCCGTCCGGCTTTAGTAGGGACCAAAACCTTTGACCAGGAACCAGAAACAATTGCTGCCCAAGTGCCTACTAAGAGAAAGAAAGAGGCAAGCATAGCCGCTATGCGTAGGACATTGACGAACTTGGCTCTACGTATTTAGGCACAGGCATGAGTCAAATACAGTCAATACTACACAAACATTTGAGTGTGAAAAAGCTGTGCTCTCTGTGGATCCCACACAATTTGACTGAGGCTCAAAAAACGGATCGCGTCACTTGGTGCAATGCCATGCTTACCAGATGCAATGAAGGGGCGTCAAATGTGGTGTGGGACATAGTAACAGGTGACGAAACATGAATTTATAGTTACGATCCCAAAACAAAGCAGCAATCGAGCTTATCGGTCTTTCGAGATGAGCCGAAACCAAACAAAATGGCGCGCGTGCAAAATGCCTCTAAGCGGATGATTGCTTCTTTTTTTAATAAAACTGGACATGTGACTAAAGTTGCTTTGGAGAATATTTGTACCGTGAATAGTGATCGGTACACGACGATTTGTTTGCCGGATGTTATTGACAAACTCCGTAAAAATAACCGTAAACGCCGTAAAAATCATCTTACACCACGATAATGCCAGTTCTCACGCGGCCAGACAAACAAATGAATTTTTGAAGGTGAACAACGTTGACCTTATGAGCCATCCCACGCACAGTCCCGACCTGGCACCTTGTGACTTTTATTTATTTCCAAAAATTAAGAACAAGTTACGCGGTCAACGATTTTCATCACCTGAAGAGGCTGTCGAAGAGTATGAAAAATATGTTTCAGAGATTGTTACGGAGGAGTGGCATAAATGTTTTCAAAATTGGTTCATTCGTATGAAAAAGTGCATTAACGCTAACGGAGAATATTTTGAGAAACAATAAATTCATTTCTGACAATTTATAGTATTTTTTTCTTATTCATTCCGGAAACTTATAGTGCGTCTCACGTATGCATAACTCAAGCTACTCGTATTTAGGGAATAAGACACCGCTTTCTTGACGGTACGGCAAGTGTCACGGCATCTTTGACATCGCTCTTTGAGCGACCAAGCTCTAGCAAAAACCCGCCGGTGTTCCAAAGAATAAAATTAATTCAGAGCCACTCGGAACGTAGCTGAACCTTAGTCCTCGCAAGGATTTGCGGTCGTGAGGTTAGGTTAGGTATATTATTATTATTTTTGTATTTGTAATAATAATACTTACCTACCTATATTGGGACTGTATAAACATTAACTATAAAGGATGTAACAAATAGACAAAATAATACTTACGCAGTGAGTCCATACAACTAAACAAAACTAAGTAACATTCATCAAATTACCTTAATTTGTAAAATTTATACACGTGCAACATATTTATAACAATTTTACACGTGCTCACCCATACATCTTTTTATACAATGCCCATCAATGCCATATAAATTTAATTTTCACTTCTCATGCTCTTAAAGTTCGTATATAAGCTGGGTGTAGGCTGCATAAAATAGGATTTTGTGTTCTAGTGCATAAAATAAAATCGTCGTTTAAGACCGAAGCAATGACGCCTGCGCCAACTGCCACGCACACTAGAACTTTATAAAAAGTTTTATTTTTATTTTTTTAATCCGTATTACATTACAGAATTAAAAAGTAGGCAATACTAATAAAATTGCATAAAAAATAATAGCTTGTAAAACATGTAGTTTCTATATTGACTTTTAAATAAAAAAAATATAAAATTTGTAGTTACCATTATGTAGTCCGCCCTGAGCACGCGTAGAAAAAAAAGTAGTACATTGGCGGGATTGTAATTTTACATTCAATTTTAATTAAATAATCGTTTATTTGTAATATTGCTGTTTAATTTCCTCGCAATCGAAATGAAAAGCAGAGTGTATAACTCGTTCATAAAACCCATTTTACCCTCGACTTAAATATCCATCCTCGCTTGCGACTCGGGTGGATATAAGTACGCGTCCCGGGTAAAATGACGCGTTTTATGCACTTGTTGTACAATCTACTATTACTTCTCCGTGTCTCGCTAACATACAAACAACAGCTTATTCCAAAACGAAAATTTCCTCAACGGACAATCAATTTAAAGCCAAACTCAAGAGTTTAAAATCAATTTAATAAATTTATCGTTTAAAATTTTTATTGAATTGATATTCAATTATTTTTTGTGAAATTGCTCCACTAGTTTATTATAATTATTAATACAAAGATCGAACACTCAGAAAAAATTCTATGCAAATACGTAAAAAAATTTACGGTCTCTTCACTCATCTTTTTAACTGTTTAAAGCGTGTTTGATGTTTGTTACTTGTTTGTTAGTTAAGAATTCTTACTAATGACTTTTTACGATACCGGTCATCGTCAAACATTACATTTTAAGTTACATATAGTAAAGGTAATTTTTGGCGAATCACAAAACTTTGTGTACCTATACCACCTATACAGATTGAAAAAGTATGAACGAAAATTTAATCTAACCATTGTTTTTAATTAAAAAAAATCCGTTCTTCAATGCAGTATCGATATTTTAAATTATAATTAACATTGTTAATATAAAAGAAATTATTCTGTTCTAAATATTCTGCTTAAATAAGAATAACAAGTAGAATTCCTGTAATCCGGAAAAACAATCGGGCTTCCGATTTAAAATACCTAAGTACTCTAAGAAGATAAATTGGGTAAATTGATTATCAAACCTTAGCCATAGAAAATCATCCAAACTTAAGGCTGATTCACGTTACACCGTACCGGGCCGTCACCGTGCCGTGTCGTTTCCACCGTGCACCGACCGGGATTTTTTTTAGTTATGTTCCATTTTTCTCTTGAGTGATAAGATTGTGTTATTAATACAATTTTCACAACTTGAGTTGGCAGATATTGCAATAGCTCTTGATGACGAAGTATTGGAAACACAAGTTGAAACTAGAAAAACAGTACAGAGTACTAAAAAAACCGACCTCAAAAGTTATTCATTCCCTAGTTTGCCATCCTTGGAGGTGGAATATTTTCTTCAAATTTAAATGCAACCATATCTGAGGTACCCTCTTTCCAATAAAAAAAGAATCATTAAAATCGGTTCACAAAGCCTGAGATATCGCGTAACATACATACAAAACAAACATACAGTCGAATTGAGAACCTCCTCGTTTTTTTGAAATCGGTTAAAAACAAGATGGTATGTATATCCTACCTTGAGAAAACGAGAATCTGAAGGAGAATTTGCCATGCTCTACAAAGACTTAATAGATGATGAGAGCATTTTGCGCTTGAGCTGTCCACTATACCCTACGACCTATAATCCAACGTTGACCACCCTCCGGGTGCCCGGCGAACGCATTCATATTACGACGTGTCGCGATCGGGCCTGGTTTGATTCGGGAAAAAATATTCGACCGTAGCTCGGCCGTAGCACCATGAACTCGACCCGATCTAACATGAAATTCATACAAAAGCATATAAAGATATTTGATTTGTGTAACATGAATCAGCCTTTAGGATCGAAACACAAAACTGCGACGTCACATCGCAGAAATCTAAGAGCTCGCACGACGCATCGCAAGAATTTGCGAATTGCTCCGCATCGCTCATTTCCGCGATGTTAATCTTCTTTGTGTTTTTTTCCTATACTTTCACACCAATAACAGCAGTGTAATACTCTTTTTACGACCTATGTTGCTACCTAATTTAAAAAATACATTCAGTACGGTTGATGATCGTCGAAGGAATGGTTACCCGGACCGTGGCCGTGGCCTTCCTTAGACATAAATTTACATTATGTGTACGATTTTTCTACATAAATATACCTATCAATCAAAATAATTGAATATCCAATGTCTTCTAAATAAAGGGGCGACTAATTCTAAAATGTTGCGAGTAGAACCGACTAATTTAAGACTTTCTGTGTGCAATCAGATCTAAGCAAGGAGCTGTGGTTCTCGAGATTCGAAAATGGTGTCACCGGAATAAACTTATTCCAGTGTGGACATTAAAACACCTTGATAACTTCAAAACGGCGTAACAACTAAATCTAGTTTTTTACGACTAGAACCGACTAAATCACAAGACTTTTTTCAGTGTAATCAGCTAGGTGTTGTGGTTCTGGAGATTGAGAAATGTTGTCGCTGGAATAATCTTATTTCAGCGTGGAGAGTAAAACACTCTTATAACTTTTGAACGGCGGACCGACTAACTCTATTTTTTTGCGACTGGAACCGACTAAATAGTGACTTTTTATCTGGCTAGTCAAATTTCAAAAACTCGACAGTGGTCACGCTGGAATAAGGCATGCAGGCGTGTCGCTTATTACTAGGCGCTGGACCTGTTAGTCACTTGCGCTTCCTCGCCTGGGAGGAGACACGTGCCCAGCAATGGGACGTATAAATGGGTTGATGATGACATTTTGAAATATCTTGTACCTACAGCCATGTGGACTGTCACATAAACCAAACTTGAATATTTTTTTCTTGAACGTCATTATTCAGACGGAACATCTATTTTATACAATTAACTAAATTGAGATGACTCAATAGTAAATGTTCAAATTGGTAATTAACTATAGTAATTTGTAAAGTAGTACCGGATTGAATGAGGATCGCGTGTCCCGTGTACGGAGCAAAAATTTTTCTATAATGACCATTATCATAGCAATTATAGGTATAAAAAGTGTTTTCTCGGTGGATTTTAGTACACTGTCGCAGTGGCTGCTTTTATAATTTTGCATGGTAACGGTACGGCATTATGTTTTAATAAGTTATAGACGTTAACGAAATGTTATCGTCGATGGAAAATTACAAACGTCTTCCGATAAACTCATAGTAATACATTCTTTACCTGTTAAATAGTGACTGTTAAAAATACCACGACATGCTTTTACCGTGGATATGATAAAATAAGTCAATCAGTCAAGAAGTCAGTTTGAATTACATAACTGTAATTGGAACACACTGCGAATCGGCGCGATGCGAATTCGTAACGCAGAAAACTGCGACTCGAATTGCTGAGATGCGATTTCGTGCGGCAAAGTATCGTCATTACCAGGGGCCAAATTGATAATTCTTGGACATAGGAATACGTTGTGGAGTATCGAGCAAATTTTTTTTTATGTGATAGATAATAACATTCCTAACAACTTTAATTCTTGTATATTTCTTGAAAAATTGATAGTTTCTTTCTTTCTTGTAACTTAGTGAGTGTTATAACAATAACACGAAAGTTAAGTACAAATTAGTATTAGGGGTTAAAGTATGAAATTGCCGTTTTATTGCAATAGGTTCTTTGAATTTTCATAGAATCTTCATGGTTTGAGGTTTTCGAATGAAACTTTTTTCAAATGGTTTCTGTGATTTTTTTTTTTTTTAATTTGAAACATTTGAATATCGACTTTCAATTGTTTTTGTTATTCAATTTAAACAAGAAAGATGGATACTGCGAAAATTCGAGTGATTTTTGAATACGAGTTCCGACGCGGAACCAACGCGGCAGAAACAGCCCGCAATATCAATGCTGCGTTTGGAGAGGGGTCTACTAATGAACGCACCGTGCGATTTTGGTTTAAACGCTTTCGTGATGGAAATTTCGACTTAAAGAACGAGCCACGTGGAAGACCGCCCACACAGGTGAATAACGATGAATTAAGAGAGATAGTGGAAGCCGATCCTAGTCAAACTACCCAGGAATTAGCGGCATGGTTTAACGTTACCTTACCCACAATATTGACTCACTTGCGTCAAATCAATAAAATAAAAAAATACGAAAAATGGGTGCCTCATGATTTGACTGATCTGCAGAAAGAAACGCGTGTTGAAACTTGTGTTGCCTTGTTGAACCGGTACAGAAATGAAGGAATATTGGATCGAATTGTAACATGTGATGAAAAGTGGATTCTTTATGATAACCGGAAAAGAAAAATGCAATGGCTGACCCCAGGTCAAATGCCACAACAGTGTCCTAAAGCAAAACTTACCAATAAAAAGGTAATGGTAACTGTTTGGTGGTCTCAGCATGGTGTTATTCACTATAGTTTTCTCCGATCTGGTCAAGCAATAACGGCAGATGTCTATTGTGCCGAACTCCGAACCATGTTGACAAAACTAGCAGTAAAACAGCCCCGACTCATGAATCGATCTTCACCATTATTGCTCCACGACAACGCGAGACCTCACACAGCACGAGAAACCATTTTGACCCTTCAGGAACTGCAGTTAGAAACCATTCGTCATCCTCCGTATTCACCAGACCTTGCTCCAACGGACTACCATTTTTTTCGTGATTTGGACAATTATCTACGTGACAAGAAGTTTTCTTCCCAGGAGGCAGTACAAAATGCTTTCACACAGTTTGTGCAGTCTAGATCGTCGGAGTTCTATCGCAAAGGCATTAATAACCTTCCCATTAGATGGCAGCAATGTATAGATAATAATGGCAACTATTTTGATTAAATAAATTTGTTAAAAATTTAAAAAATAAACAATTTAGATTTTCAGTACAAATCGGCAATTTCATACTTTAACCCCTATTATATTGTGTTTAAAAAATAAATAACAAATCTAACATTTTGACATCTTTTTACTCGTAAAACCGCAAGTACCTTCAGATGTATTTTTTTTTTTATTGAGAATGATTGGACCTATATTGTAAATAAACCACACACATTACATTTTCCTACAAATCGAGATAAAAAATAAAATGTTTATTTCTTGAAACAAAAGAACCTAAAAATTTTTTTCTCTGAAACAATCAGCTTTTCAAGAAATTACATAAGAATAAAACTTATCAGGGATGTTATTATGTATCATATAAAAAAATCAGCTCCGTATTCCTAAAATTGTTCCTATGATTAAATAATAATTTAGCCTAAAAATTATACTTTTTATTTCTGGCATTTTTGAATTACCTTCAGATTAATTTATACTAGGTTGTTGGTCTTTATGCACTGTTTGTAATGGATGACATCCGTTGATGAGACATTTGTTTTGTTATCTATGTATGTGCTTAATAAGAGTCATCAAGTAAACGTGAATCTCATGAAGTAGGTTGGGTTGGGTTGGGTTGAGGTAAGTAGCTAGGTTTTCAAGAGCAAGAAACCACTGTGACGATGGCAGTATTCGAAAATTTGCCAGATCCGCTCGCAATCCTGGGTTCCGATATGTAGCGAGAACTACATATAAAAAACCCTTTTCAGGGCTACCGTATTTTCTAAGTTTCAAATTGAATAAACGCATGATTCAATAGTGTACACTATTCTTACTTTACAAGGCAATGCAACTTAAAACTTCCTTTCCCAGAAATATATAACAGCCTCGTTGTTGGTTATAATTTGATCAAAGTTTTGGATTTGTGACACGAGCGATTCAATTCTTTTGTATCATTACATACTTTAAGTAACTTTTAATATATCGCGCACTGAACACATCATTATTTAGTATACGACCAGGCCGCTTCATTTAAATATTTTGTGAACAGGGCCAGGATGCATAACTCAAAATTACTAAAAATAATTAAAGTGAGCATTCATAGTATTGAGTGTCATTAATTACTGACCTAATGTTAGGAGTTAGCTTTAAAAATAGTGAACAGTGTGTAGCGACATCAGACTGAATCTTCATTTTTACAATAATTAAACTACTTACTTCATGAGATTCACGTTTCACTTGATGACTCTTGTTATGAACTTATATGGGTAACAATACAAATGACTCGTCAACAGATGTCATCCATTACAAACAATGCATAAAGCTATTTACAGAATATCTGTGATAAAGCCCAACCACCCAGTACATTATCTGAAGGTAATTTAAAAATGCGGAATTAAAAAGTATGAATTTTAGGCTAAATTATTATTTAATCAATTTTAGAAATACAGTACTGGCTTTTTTTCATATGATAAATAATAACATTCCTTATAGCTTTAGATTGTTTCAGAGATTTTTTTTTGTTTGGAGACATACTCATTTTATTTTTTTAACTCGAAATGTAGTTAAATGTAATGTGTGCGGTTTATTTACAGTAGAGTTCCAATCATTCTCTATCAAGAAAAAATAATCCATCGCAGGTACTTGCGGCTTTAGGAGTAAAAAGGTGGCAAAATTTTAATTTATTTCTTTTTTAACACAATATACTAGTTTCTACTTAACTTTCGCGTTATTGTTATAACACTCTAAATTACACTAAAATTAATTTTTCTTTTTTTTTTACATAAAAAAGTTAGCAATTTTACCGCACAATTGTACAGACGGATTATTTTTTTCTACATAGAAAATGATTGGAACTGTACTGTAAGTAACCCACGCACATTACATTTTGTATATTTTGAGATAAAAAAAAATAAAATGTATATTTCTCCATACAACAAAAATGTATTATGTATTAATTTTTTTCTCCGAAACTATCAACTTTTCAAAAAATTATACAAGAGCAAAAGTTGTTAGCAATATTATTATATATCACATTAAAAAAAAATTGCTCGATACTCCACAACCTATTCCTATGTCCAAGAATTATCAATTGGGGGCCCACTGTGCACCACTCCAAATGTTCGTTGTGAAATCACTCAAGATATTGTGTTCGTTAATAAACGAATTTATAGATTGTTTAGGCGGATTTAGGTAAAAAAAACAAATACATTTTATGTTGCATTTTATTAATTTTATACAGTTCTCTTCCAATTACTCGCTTATTTACATAAAATAATGATAAATCCTAGAGTAATAAAATAATAGACGTGAAAATCCATTTTCCATAATTATTTTGCCTAAATCTGATATAATACACATGTACTATTTTAAAAGGAACGTTAAATAATGGGCTACACCGTAACGAAATCTCGAAAAACATAAAAAGGCGAAAATTTTGCATAAATTAAAACCACAAATGGGCCCAGATTTTAAAAGCGAGTGTGACATTACATTCTAAGAAAAATAACTAAAAAATCCAATTATACATATTCTGGTTTGTAAAAGCAAAAGCCACTAAACTCCTAGCTGGATCAATCAATATTTACACCAACAAAATAAATGTTTATACATTCTATACTTAATAGTAATCCATGTCATGACAAAACTCAAAATACATCACGTATTATATAAATCAACATTATTTTTAATATTAATCCTTTATCACGATAACAGATAACATTAAAATATCACATGATGAAATGTTAAAACATTTTAAGTTAACGCTCGAAATGGCAAAGTTAAATTAAATATCAAGCTAAAAATAAAACACAGCTGTACAAATAAAATACTTATTTTCATTCATTCACACGGAGAAGCTGTATAAGGAACATTAAGCCAACATTACGAGCACATAGAAGAAAAGTAAAACAAATCAACCGGACGCCTACAAAAGCGCGGAACGCGTACTACACAGGCGACAAAATTAGAGAACTGACTTCTATGTTACTATGGCAGTCTTCTTTTACCGTAAACTTTAAACTTTAGTTAACTAAACAATGGTAAAAAAACTTTTAAGCCCAATTTCAATATTTACAATGCCCAGAGATAATTCTCGCAACAAGTATTATTTTTAAGTGCTTCTAATTTTGTCCGAATGTGTAATAATTATCAAATTAAAAATATATCAGGGTTTAAATCACAGCTACTGTTATTAGTGTCGATTATTGAGCGCATTATGTCTTTTCAGGCCTTGTTAGGACTTTTTAAGTACTCCTAATTATTGAAAGGCACTAGACCCTAGAACTACTATAGAAATTCTCTGTACACGAAAATGATTTAGAAATTACTTAAATATGTGCTATAAATGTCCTGGCAACAGCTCGGATCACGACTAGCCGATATTTATTATACTTTATTACATAATTAGTTTCAAATACATAGCAGTACAGTCAGCAAGATTAATATAATAAATTTTCAAGGAATTTGAGTACTCACTACATTAAATGCATTAAAACTCATTAAAATACTTTTACTTATTTACAGAAAAATATAATAAAATTTCGAATGTACACAACTTTTTTTAAGATAATCGGATCTAGCAAATATAGAAATGTAGATAAATTCATTAATAAAAGAGCTGCAATATTTCAAAAATCCAAAGGTTAATCAACCCTCTGTTGTAGGTCACAGATACGTGTAGTACATACGAAGTTACGGGTATAGCTTAAGAGTACAATTCAAGGCAGTAAATTTGTACTAGTAAAGGCTGTGATACATTATTGCTTTAAAGAGAGAAATAGGTACACCAAATTTTACTAAAATTGCACTGCAAAAATAGCTACAGTATGACAAATGGAGCCCAAATACTTATTATGCAAAAAAAAAAACATAAACCACCTGAGATTCAAACTAAACTCAAAATTGTAGTTTAAAAAAGGTAAAATTATGTTTGAAAATGCAAAAATACTAAATTCATAAAAACCTAAGAAACTTACAGTTTCATATTCCAAGAAAATAAATTAAAATGTATTTATGTGCTATAATGTCGGCGATTTTTTATTTTGGACACTAGATTACAAATCTTTAGGGCAGGCCCCAGTTTAAGGCCCATGTATTTCATCATCATATCGGAATTCAGCAACAGTAGCGCTTTGCCATCAATTTCCTGAAACAAAAAACAAAAGTTATCAACATTTATTATGATAAATGCTTTAATTACTGCAGAGGTTTAACCACACTTATCTGTGGTAGCAGCCTCTGTAAACATTATTTTCATCGCTATTTCACTGATAAAAGTAGAACAGTACTGAGAATATTCATATTATCAGTGTTATCACCGAATTACTTGCTATAAAAACTTACATGAGAATAAAATATGAACAAAAATTTTAAATTGAATATTATTGACCTGAATATTATTAAGCACATCACATTTGAAATTGCTACATTAATTAATGATTGACAAGTCTGCTCAACAGTATGGAGTATGGAATAGTGCTTGTAATCAATTGGGTCAATGAACCACGGAGGATCTTAGCTGTAACACTAGTCATACTATCTAGTGGACGCTAAAGCCATGCTCGGTTGGATTCTGAGAAGTGGTAAAATTGAAATGGTAGGCACTCTGAATGCCTGTGGGGCAAGCAGAGAATGGTTTCAACCAAACACCATCCCGTAAATTATAGAGCGTAAAAAGGGTGTATTAATGATTAGTGAAAAATGTTACCATACACAAGCTCACCATGAGTGAGCGAGAGAGGTGAAATTACATTAGTAACATTTTTGGTGATATTTGTTTCGTCAGTCACGATTTAGTCAACTTCAACTTCAACTTTTGTGTCTATGGCTCCGTCGTTTTGCGCGACGATTTTGCCAATGTCAGGGTTGAGAGACATGTGTAGCGGTAGTGAGACAGATTGCCGGTTATTAAAATACTTCGGCGGTTTTTATTCACAATGACGGTTATATATATATTTTAATGACATTACAAAAATATAATTTGAGAGCTCATGTTATTTTCTTTCTTTTAATTACGATAAATGCTAATCAATCAAAACTGGATACTGACATGCTTCCGGAACAAGTCGGCGTGTGCCGCCAAGGCCTGGTCGGCGGCGGCGATGAAGCCGATGACGTCCTCGACAGACCATTCTCCTACGGGCGCGCCAGGTGCAGGCGGCGGCGGCGCGCCAGTCGTAGACGACGCTGGCTCGGGTCGCTCAGGCGACACACGCGCCATCTTCGTACCAGAACTTTCACCAGTTCCGTTCATGCCACTACCGGCTGTTTCTTCCTGTAATAGATGATTGATGTGAGAGCTCAAAATTATCAATTTAATGATATACGTAAAGTGATAATCTTGATAATTATCCAATAATTACTATACTCCATATACATCTTTTTATTAAAACATATACTTTACAAATCAATAGGTACAAAAATAGGCATGCAATTTCATATGCAGCAAGTATTTGTAGTTTGTATTTGAAGGTAAGTAAAAATCATTCTATAAATGTATATTTCATTAAATAGACATCACAAGATTGTTCACATTTAGTTAAGCACCTAAATAAATAGACTATAGTTCAACAATAAAATGTTTAATATTATTATTATCAAGCTAATTACTCTGATAATTACTGATTCAAACCCGGGTAATTGTTGGTAAACATACTTCAAGTTATTTTTGTGTATTCTGACATGGAAATATAGCATTCTTACAATTCAATAATTGAATTAGAAATATGTATAATAAAGTTGCAATAACCATAATAATCAGCAGAACAATAGTGAACATTCTATTCTATTACGATAATCAAACTGTGTGAATATTTGATGATATGGATGGAGGGAATTTGCAAATTTAGTGCACAATAAAAATTATGCACCTGTAATTTAATAATCTAAATCAATTAACCCATATTTCACAGAAACTGGTAACCATCTCCTATAGACATTTCCAACAACAAACAAAAAACTTACACTGTTATTTCTTTTCACACCAGATGATACCCCATTTGAAGTGGATTCTCCACATAAGGTGCAAGGCCGACCCGCAGCCTCTCCTGTGTCAATCTCTATCATTCCAACACAGCTGCCCACGCCATTACAAATTGCTTTGAGCCAGTTCTTTAATTCTTCATTTGTTAATTCAGACGGGACTTTTACACTGTAGTTTTTATTACCTGATGTTACCTTTAACAAAACATTGATATAACTTTTGGTAAAACTTTTAATTTTTTCAGTAGGGTACACACGCATTATGGTACAAGTTCAAGAGTGTTGGTTCAAGCTAACACCCCGACACTTAAGTTTTAAATTCAACTCTATACCACTACAATAAGAACTGTCCAAAGTAAACCTGTACCACACTCTTGTACTGTACAATTCCTCAATCATGTCCCATGATGTTAGGATATGAAAGTTCAAAAACCTGTATATTATTTCATGGAGATTTACTTTAAAAAAATATATCTGCAATATTGACTTTTGAATATTCAGTTGTTTAGCCATAAATTACTAAAAATAAGTAGAAAGTCACATATTGTCATATTGTCACATATTACTTATATGTAATACAAGTAATTTTGTTCAACTACAACTCTCTATAGCAATTTTTATATTTCAAATTGATTTTATTTGTGACAAAATAAACATTTACCTGTACATTAGAGATATTGGAATAGCTACTAGATGCAGTCAGAATTGCCCTTGTCAATCTCTGTGAATCAGGATGTACACTGAGTAAGTCCTTCGCAAGAGCCTCTGCAGCCCCAGCATTTCCAATACCCGAAACACTGCTGGGTAAAAAAGTGCTGCCTCCAGAACAACTAGCACGAATCCTGAGTTGAACTGTCGCTGCAGGGGTGGATGAAGCAGATGAAGAGTTACCTGACCCCGTGGAACCACCCTCTGGTAATGCTGGGTTGGGTATACTACTGGGACGTAGTTTAAACCTAAAACAGTGTTGAAATTTGTAATTTTATAAACTAAATAACAATAATTAACATAATAAATATATGGAGACTTATTATATTTACCGGGATGGTGCAGTAGCACTCTTCTGACCTGGTGGTTGCAAGGGATGCCCTGCTCTGGCACACCAGCCTACTGGGAATATGTCCCTTGAATCATATCTGCACCAATAGTCAAATGCGCCTCTCCATCCATCAAATGTTACATGTATCTGATCATTCTTTACTGCTCCTACAGTAGCACAACAAATCAACTGTGGATTTTTTTTATCAACTGCTTCTAGCTTCTGACCCACAACAAATAAGTTTGCCTTTGGAGTTACAGGTTCAGGTTGAAACACTTTCGCAGGAGCCATTTCTGCATTGTACAAAGTCTTTACCAAAAATGTAGGCCAGCTACTTGCATTCATACGAAACCCAAGTGGTGGTTGAAGCATTCCATCATTCTTTTCACAGTGGCCTACAGTATGTATATCTCCTGCATCCACTAGACGCCAGAAATCATTTTTGTTATCACTACCATCCAGTCTCAATCTCAATCGAGGGCCCAACACTCCTACTACTGTAGCAATGCATGTGGAGGTTAAGTTGCGAGGATCTAAGGCTTCAAGTTTCATGTTCACTTTAAATTCATTTACAGGAGGTACAGGTGCTTGTTTGAAATTTTCTTGGGGAGCAGCTACGCTATTGGACTCTTTCATGTATTCATTCCAGTCAAAAGTCTGATATAAATCATAAAAAGATCCCGTAGAATTATTGTTCGAATGGTTTTCTGAACCGTTTGCGGCATTGCCAGACTGAGGCGACGATGTCCTTTTCTCATTCTTCTTTTGGTATTTGTTTAAACAGTACGTAGAACAAAAGTTTTTACTGCTCGAAGGAGCATTACCGCGAATAACATTGTCGCAGTGCAGACAGGCGCCTTTGCTGTACGCTTGTCTGAACTCTGAGAGGCAAGTCTCAGAACAAAATTCTTTTTTCCCATTTTCTGTTGGCAAAACATACTTCAAAGGTGTCTTACTTTCAGCGCACCACGTACAAGTACGTTTTGGGGGCCTTCCAGGTCCACGTATTTTGCCGGGAGCTGGACCTGACGAGCCAACCGTGTTGTTTGACATCGTTTTGTTTTTGGAATTTTTGACTTCTAATGCATTATTATCGCTTATCCAAATTCACAATTGGTACGCCAATCACATTTTACTCACATTCGCCCTAAAAATACAACGTAATTAGCGGAACTGTATTATATTTTACGCAAATATAAACAAAGTCAGCGAGTATTTATGACGCCATTCGAACGGCCATGTTAAAATTGTATTTTTTTTTTAGTTACGTCAATGGGAATTCTGCGTGTTGCCATTTTTGTAAGTTTATTTTATTTTGAAATCATTCATTCAATCATCATGACATGACAAACCCCAAAAATGTTGAGTATGTGTAGTTCTTAGAGGATGGAAAAAATAAAGGAAGTCTTAGGGTATAGTTACTGATTAGGTAATTTTCTGAAAAATTTCAAACAGTGGAAATTTTGAATAATTGGAAAAATATATAATTTAATAAATATAATTTCGAAGGTTCACATTATGTTCTACGTTTACAAAATTTCTTTTGAAGCTTTTTAGTACCATTCACTACATCTTTCTAGACATAAAGGCAAAAGCGTTACATTTCCATCACAATTATTACAGTTCCAGTTACAAAAACACACATACATACATACATACAGGTACACATGTACTTAGTTTAGGCATCGCAATTGCACTATTAGGCACAAAGATTAAAATGTTTAATTTTACCATGATTATTTTGTATAAATTAAATTTTTTTTTTGTTTTGTTTATTACTGTTTATTTTAATATTTTATCTTCAATTACATTGTTTTCATTATAATTGTATTAGATTAAGTAATATTGAAATAAATTTATCTTATCTTATCTTAAAAAAATCGCAGTAACAAATCACCGAGATTTTGTCACACCTGTCACTTACGTCATGATGAACAGTTTTGGCAAGCGCTAACTTTCTAGTAGTCGTCTTCTTCAATGTAACGTTTAATGTCCTTTGAAAAATTGATCCGCAATAACCTTCACAGTTTTACAGGCTTGTCGCATTATTCCTTAATAAGACCATGCGGCGTGTTTATTATTTTAGATCAATGTTGTATAATTATCTTACTTGTATTTATAATGTTACACGGTGTGGCGGCGTCGGACGCGAGCCTTTAGGTGAGTGTCAGCCAAGCTATACATATAAGTTGTAAGTGGCAACACTAAATATTAAAAAGTAACGTCTCATAGTCTAGTCTATGTTTTTTTCTTTCTTGGAGGGAAACGGCAAAATTGGAGAACCTTGTTGTTTGTGTAAAAGTTTTAGGGTCGTATTCCAGAACTCTACTCAATGCTCAAGTAAGGATTTGAGCAGACTTGAGTATGATTTTAAGCACCGAAAATACGACCATAATGGCAAGGACTTGAGTATGATTTTCAGTGCTCACTGCAATACATAAGTCAGTTGAATATTGAGTAGAGTTCTGGAATACGACCCTAAATGTAGAAGTCATCAAGTACAAGCTGCAGCAGAGACTCTAAAACTGAACTTCGACACACGCGACTCCGACAACATGCTACATCGACATGATTTTACTCAGACATTACGTTACTCCGACAATATGTTACTTCGACCTTCGACATTATTTTACTCAGACACTACGATACTCCGACAACATGTTACATCGACATGATTTTACTCAGACACTACGCTACATCGACAATACAGACGAAGTGTTTATTAAAAAAAATCGTTTTTACTCTGATAAGAAAAATCATCATTACAAACCCATCTAGGAAATGGTTTCTTATTATATATCGATCAATATAACAAAAAAAAACAAAACCATATGATCGAAAAATTCTTTCATTAGTTATATAAAGTGTAACAAAAAACTATTAAATTAAAATATAAATTTTTACTTCACTATTTCATGTACTAAAACCTAATTACAGTACCTAAACCCTTAGAATAATAACGCATAGAAACCTAGCCCGCACACGCTAAGTGAGGCAAGTTAGAGGGTTCCAAACGCGTCCCAGAAGCGCGCGGGCTGTTAGTGCTCAAGGTCATATTGCACCGCGAACAGCTCCAAAATTTTTTGCTAAAAATGACGAAATGTGCGGTAAATGGGTGTAAAAAATACAACAGACAAACAAAATAGACACTAACATCGCATTCCACAAGTAAGTAATGCGTTTCAACTCATATTTTTATGTAAATATTCACTAAAACAGAAAAATAATTTCGGGGCAACAAGATACGAAAGTGTTGCAAAGTAACGAATTTTTTTTCTCCCCATTTTGCTATTCTGTATCAAAATAATTATATTACGTAAATTTTAGTGGTGCCTGTAATTTCGATTTATTTGCGCATTTTGAACTAATATTTACTCGAATAAACATTTAATGTTTTCGTTAACTCCTGTAAGTGATTGGGACACTTAATTATTTT
>NW_020653850.1:14190751-14292688 GCF_003589595.1 Hyposmocoma kahamanoa
CATACAATGAAATGATCCCTTCATAACTCTGAGTCGATCAGCACTAAAAAAGATTTTAATCAATTTTATTTGTTTTTATCATTGACTTACAAGTCAATGGTTTTTATGGACAATTCACTCTTGACCAAAAAATTTACTATGCCAAAATTGTTTCCCCAAAAAAGACAACTTTATGGTTCCTAAGATAGTTTCGTTGTATCTTCTATGGTTTCGGATTTCCTCATACTGTCCCGTTTTAAAAAAACTCTGTATTTTAATACAATAAATTTCCGATCACATAATGTTGTCCTTTTTTGTCATAGTGATCGATATAAGAAATTATTTCCTACGTGGGTTTGTAATGATGATTTTTCTTATCAGAGTACAAAGATTTTTTTTAATAAATACCTTGTCTGTGTTGTCGATGTAGCGTAGTGTCTGAGTAAAATCATGTCGATGTAACATGTTGTCGGAGTAGCGTAGTGTCTGCGTAAAATAATGTCGATGTAACGTATTGTCGGAGTAATGTAATGTCTGAGTAAAATCATTTCGATGTAACATATCGTCGGAGTCGCGTGTGTCGAAGTTCAGTTTTAGAGTTTCTGATTATTCTTAGCATCGATGTGCCCTAAATGAGTATCTTATATTGTATATGGTCTCTTCGGTGATCTAAATTATATTTCCCCTTCGCATCTGTACTAAATTGGCATACTTAGTTGTTTGTACCAATCATCATAGTGGATACAGTTCGAATGTGTGCCCACACGCACGGTATGGGAGTTATATTTCGACTGGTATACCAATCGTATTTCGACTGGTGTGAAGTACTCGAACTACCGCTCTTGTGCCATCCCAGGTTGGACATCTCGCCTCTGACTATGTGAGTCGAGATCTGGGAACGTTTAGAGTCTTGGCGTGATCTCTTGACCAAGCATATGTGTTTAGCGTACAGGCATAGGGGACGTCCATTAAGTCTTCGCCCCTAGAAGAGTTAGGAAGTGTATGGTCTGTTTTGTGTCGTAACATAGTGACACGATGATTGTTTGTGTCGTAACATAGTAACACGACGATTGTGTTTGTGTCGTAACATAGTGACACGATGATTTCGTTTGTGTCGTAACATAGTGACACGATGATTGTGTTTGTGTCGTAACATAGTGGCACGATGATTGTGTTTGTGTCGTAACGTAGTGATGAAGTTTCACACCGCAGGTATCTTGGGTGTCTTGTGTTGCTCCAGGTCAGACGGATGATCAGGGTTACTCACCTGGCTATAATCTATACAGGAGGTGGAAGCAGGTAGCTGATTGAGACAACCTGAACATTGATACCGAAGCAGATATATTGAAACGCCACCAGCAAGACGGAGAATCCAGGTATGCCGAATACATTATTATCCGGGAATCAAGGAGTATGTTGTATAGTTTCTAAGTGCCTCCTAAGTATTTCGACATGATAGTAGAGGTTATACACCATTGTCTACTTTCCACGACCTTATGATTATTTCCCAACATAGTGGGGTTCTTGTTTCCCATCATGACGCGTGCTTTCCCGATAAGATGAAAATACTTGTCCTCTTTCGCGATATGGTGGAAATATTCTTGCCTTGCGATATTTACACTGATCTAATTATTTCTTGGTTTTTTTTTCGTTTTTATTTTTAAATTAGAATTTAAAAATAAAAGCGAACTGCCATTGACTTTAAGTCAATGCGAACTACAATGAGTAGCGCAGTCGCCAGTGTCTTACAAAACGGAAATCGCGCATGATTTTTAACTGACTTTAAAAACGGGAGGAGGTTCTCAATTCAACTGTATGTTTTTTTGTACGTATGTTACACGATAACTCTAGTATTTGTGAACCGATTTTTATGATTCTTATTTTGTTGGAAAGAAGGTACCTCCACAGTGGTCGCATTTAATTTTGAAAAAAATCATCTACCTCTAAGGGTGGGTGTTCACGAATGAAGATTATTTTTTATAAATAGCTCCTAAATTTTATTTTATATAAGAAGCAAGTTTTCAATTAAAGGCGTTTTTCTCTCTCAATATATTTTGAGTAGTGAGAAACGATTTTCATTATCTCCTGTGTTAAGTCCCTTACAGCGGCGAACTAGGGAACGTTTCAATAAAATTTGGCAAATAGATGTAATTCCACGTACTTTTGAGGTCGGTTTTTTTAGTACTCTGTACTGAGATTATGTTTGTATAGTACGTCGTATGCCGTGACGGGAGTGACGGTGATAGTTTTTGGAACGTCGCGTCGTTCCTTCGTAAAAAGCTTAGAGGATGGAAAAAAAGACATGGTGATACTATTTGACGGCTGATCACTGAGATTTTTTTCATTTGTCACCTACCACACCAAACTGAAAGAGATTTCAGTTTGTGTTTGTGGTATCATTCCTACAACTTAGAATAATAACGCATAGAAACCTAGTCCGCACACGCTAAGTGAGACAAATTGAAGCGCTCCCAATGGGCCTACACGAGCGGGCGGGCCGTCAGTGCTCAAGGTCAACTTGCAAAAATAGATACTAACATCACATTCCACAAGGAAGTAACGCGTTTCAACTTGTATTTTTATATAAATATTCACTAAAACCGAAAATTAACCTACTACTAAAACTAGCCTACATGAATTTGATTTTTGCCTCACTTGTGACAGTTCGTTTGATATGAAACTATCATTCTATGCGTTATTATTCTAGTCCTACAACATAAATAAACTGTAGCTTTCTGATTTGTGGTATCGTGGTGGTATCATTCTCAAATATAGAGTGTATGATCTATGATTCAATCCATATTCTATCAGTCTGTTGTTTGTGATTCTATCTATTCTATTTGAGATTGTTAAACCTACATGATTTCTCAAATCTTTTGCAAGAATATGTCTCAAAACGTGATTAATAAACTATTAAATAATGCTGACGTAGCAGAGAAAAAACTTTTATTGCTGAAAAGTAAAGTTAGAAAATAATTTTGTTATAATTATTATGAATTTTGGATACTAAATAAATATTTCAGTTAGTGACCTTTTTGTCTATTTTCAGTTATTAGAGGTTAGAAAAGTACAGATCGAAAATAACATAAAGAAACTTACTCAGGAAAATGAGATTCTTGTCAGCAAAGTGGAGAAAGCGAGGGCTGAACTGATCGGACTCGAAACTTCCAATGGTAAAAAGCAGTACCCCATACCTGGCAAAGCATCAATCTCCTGTAGTGCTGTCGAAAATACTACTACACGTGCATCTCCAGTGAAGTCTCAGGTACAAGAACCGGCTGCCAAAAAAGAGAAAAAGGAGAATGCATCAAAGAAGAGTAAAGACAAATCAGCTGGGGCCCCGTCAGAAGTTGCGATTGTAGATGTTAGAAAATTGGATTTCAGAATCGGTAAAATTATAGACATCAACAAACATCCTGATGCTGATAGTTTGTATGTGGAAAAAATTGATTGTGGAGAGGAAAACCCTAGAACTGTTGTGTCAGGTCTTGTAAACTATATACCTATTGAAGAAATGAGGGACAGGCTTGTTATGATCCTATGTAATTTAAAACCTGTTAAGGTACGTGTAATTTGTGTTTTATGTTCTTAACTTTTAAATCTATTTTTAATTTGTTTTTGCACTTTTTCTACTTTTAATTTTATACAATATAGCTATTTGCTTAATATCATTTCTTTTTCGTTAATATTTTCGCAATTCAAATTCAAATTCAAAATAATCTTTATTTCATAGGTAAGCATTATTACACTTGCAATCGTCACATTGGTTAAACTCTACCGTTCATTCGTAAGGTAGATTCCCCTGAGAAGAATGAGCAAGAAACTCTAGGGGTTGCTCTTAGTAAATAACATTTGTATACATTCAACATTTACAATATATATTTTTTTTTATTTGAAATATCAGAGATCGAGACTACCTCCATGAGCTAAATGGGTTACTACCATGGATTTTTGTCATCCAAGTACGCAGAAGTTGTATAATAACCTTTAGTATAAAGTTTTTGTTTCACTATAGTTTTAAAGCTCGTGAAAGGCAAATTTTAATATCAACTGGAATCTTGTTATAGAAGCGTATACATTGCCCCTTAAATGATTTTTTGACTTTGTGAAGACGACTATCAAGAACAGCTAGTTTATTTTTATTCCTCGTATTACTGTTATATCTGTCACTATTTTCCATAAAGAAATTACTATTCCTCTTAACATAAGTTACATTTTTATAAATGTACTGTGAGGCTAGTGTAAGAATGTTAATTTCCTTAAACTTATCTCTCAAAGATACTCTGGGGCCCAGATTGTAAACTGCCCTAACTGCAAGTTTCTGCAGGACAAAGATTCTATTGATATCGGCGGCATTACCCCAAAGTAAAATGCTGTATGTCATTAGACTGTGAAAGTAGCTGAAGTAAACCAATCTAGCGGTTTCAACGTCTGAAAGTTTCCGTATTTTTTTAATCACGTGCACTGCAGAGCCGTTATACCTAGAAACACAACTGTATCCACAAGATTCAGTTTTTCGTTTCTAACTACAATGTTTGTAACCTTCTCTCTAACATTGGGTAATGTCAATTTCACACAATTTGTTTTTTTCTCATTAAGGAGTAGATTACAAACCAATCAACTACTTTAGATATAGCGTTGTTCACATCGTCATAGGAACATTGATACCTTTTAACTTTAAATAATAAGGAAGTATCATCAGCAATCAATACTATCTCGTGTTTTATACCCTCCATGAGGGTAAGTCATTAATATAAACTAAAAACAAAAATGGGTCTAGAATTGAACCTTGAGGGACACCCATGCTAATTGCGGACCCTGATGATCTCGTACCGTTAACATCGACCGTCTGTACCCTACCACGCAAATACGATTTAAAAAGGTCGAGGTTACGTCCCGTCACACCATAATGGTGAAGTTTCCGGACCAGTGTATCATGGTGCACACAATCGCCGTGGAAAGGTCACAGAATACGCCAATAGCATCATGTGAGTCTTCCCATGCATCAAATATATGTTTCATCAACTCAACACCAGCATCGGTTGTAGAGCGACCCCGAATGAAACCAAATTGTTTAGGAGACATTAAGTTATTACTGTAAAAATGTGCACACATCTGATTTAGAATATTTTTTTTTCAAATATTTTACTGAGAGTTGGTAGTGTTGATATAGGTCTGAAATTGGTGGGCTCTGAAATACTACCCGATTTGAAAAGTGGAGTAACTTTACTTTGCTTCATGAGGTCAGGAAAGACACCATCATCAACACATTTATTAAAGACACATGCTAAGTAAGGCGCAATACAATCAACTATAGAACTAATTACTCTGACTGAAAGACCATCAAGTTCAGCAGTATTTTTAATGCTTATAGACTTAAGGCTTTAACAATGTCGTTTGGCAACACATGACTTTAACAATGTCGTTTGGCAATACATGACGGAACCTTAAATTAGTTATACTAACTGAATTATTTTCTTTTAGTAAGGATTCAGCGGCGGTGGGAGATGAATTTAACGACTTAGTAGTCAAAATTGGAATGTCAGTAAAAAAAAAATTATATATTTTAGCAACTTCTGCATCTGTGTTTACAATTTTGTCATTAAATCTTAGTTGAAAATCTAAGTCACGAGGTTTGATCCTTCCAGTTTCGCTGTTTATAATATTCCAAGTCGTTTTTACTACATTCGCGCTGCTTTTAATTTTATTATTTAATTTATACATTGCTTTGGCTGCAACACAAACACGTTTAAATATTTCCGAATGATTCCTAACAAAATCATTAAAACTGTTACTAGTGTTACCTACAACGAAAGGACCTATCCTTTCGTAAAGATCATACAGCCTTCGACTACTTTTGTGAATTCCCACTGTCGCCCAAACACTAAATTTTAATGAATTATTAATGGTTATGATTTTGGACTTAAAAACATTATCACGTTCACTTTTCACTATGTTGAAAACTGAATTATACAATTTATTGGGATCCTTAACCTACGGAATGTCGGTTAGTTTAAGCATTACGCTATTTCTATAAGCTTTAAGTCGACTATTATTTATCGGAACACATGTGATATCCTTTCTTGGCATTTTGTCAACAGTTATATTAAAAGTGGCCAATTGACCGCAGTGATCAGAAGTTAATTTATTTATAATAGATTTATTACTAGGTACGACGTTAGTATAAATGTTGTCTAAACAAGTGGCCGTAGTAGAAGTCATTCTAGTAGACACCAAGAAAAGATTCACAAGATTATATATATAACATTGGAAAAATGATATGAGCCTACTGCTGGCACTGGAATCTTCTAATAAGTTAACATTGAAGTCACCACAAACAGCAATATATTTATTTGGATTATTTAATTTGCCTAAAACTTCATGTAATCTTTTTTCAAATAGTTCGTAAGATGAATGAGGCGTGTACAGACCCACACGCTTAATATAACAAGCCGTTAAAGCTCTACGCAGGATATCGCTATAGTCCGCTTAATAGATACTCACTAAGTTCTTTCAATTTTTAATTATTTTTAATAAGAATTAAACAGCCACGAATAGCTTTTTCTCTGCTGAACGAACTAGTCACTTTGGTGATTGTTGAAACTAAACATGAACTGATGTTTAGATAAAAAGTGGTGCTCAGTAATACAAAGAATATCAATATTATTACATTTAATAAATAATTCTATTCCTAACTCTTTGCCTTTCATGCCTTGAATATTTTGGTAGTTAATTTAAATAATTGGAAATTGAATTACTTTCAACAGATTGATTATTGTCAGTAAACTGACCTATGTCAATGGACTGCTCAATAGAAGCTGCCGGTCTGGTAGCCAACGATTTAGCTGAATAATTAATATAATATGATAGCAACTCCGCTATCTTTCTCCTAAAATAACTAGTAAGATAATACCTATCTTTAGTCAAATAAAAATGTTTACTAATAAAATTATTAGTATCCATAAAATGAAATTTACTATAATGAAATGTCAAGCTGTGTAATGTTCTATTTAAGTTATGCCTCATATTATTTTCACTTGTTATGAGGGGAAATTTTATATTTTTATATTATTAAACATTGCTGAAGGGAAAAGCTATCAAAATAATTTATTCTATATTAATGAAATTAATTATTTAATTGTGAAAAATATTGTATTAAATCTTTTTTGTTACATTTTCCTCTTCTGCCAATTAAAATTATTAATGTAGTGTCTTGGTCAAATTTAGTTGACCTGGCATGCAAATATTTGTTAATTTTATTCCTAGGTGGTTAAGTTGCAAACCTATATTTTTACCCATTTCATCACTATACATAACAATATTATTTTGACTTTCGTTTGACCTAGTTATTGACAAGAAGGTATTTTTAGATTCTAAACAAGATTCCTGTAAAAATATTAAGGGAGGATCAGTGATACACACAGACAGGGAGGATTGTGTTATTATTTCTTTGCAATTGCAAACTTGATTATTCGTTAAAGACAAATCTGTCATTATTTTATTTACGTAAATATAATAAATTATCCAAAGCCTATGTATGTGCTCCATAATCTCCTGTTGAGCAGTTTCATATTTCTGTGTTATTAATTTTAATGAATTTGTTACACTATGTAATTCAGGCAGAATTACGCGCTGTGTGTCACATTCATAGCTTAGCCTATTTTTCTTAAGATTTTGAGTACAATCACTCAATTCATTCAACAAACTCTGACGTTCTTTTCTTAATGATATATTTTTACAAAATGCTGCATTTTTCTTTATTAATTTGTTTGTGCTGGATATGTATTTATTAATTTTAACATATTTAATTATCGCGTTTCTGCTGTCATCAGAAGTAGAACTCAGACTTGACCAAAGAATTTACCATGCCAAAATTGTTTACACAAAAAGTACTTGATAGTTTTGTAAGACAGTTTCCCTGTATCTCCTATAGGTTCAGATTTTCCCATACTGTCCCAATAAACAACACTGTACATTGAAAATCAGTTATAAATTTAGACTATTACTGTAAAGTATTAAACAAGTTAGTGGTCTATAAAATGTGAAATCTCACATTTTATAGACCACCAAATCTTCCATACTTAACCAAGTATGGAAGATTTGAACATTTAATTTTTTAAATTGTTTGATTTGTACATTGCTGACACTGATGAAAACATATCAGATGAAAAAATAACTTCAGATTCTGACTAAATTGTCAAGATTAAGAACCGGAAAAAAGAACTAATTTAACTTTTAGTGTTTAAAAGAAAAGCACAGAATTTGTTAACTTTTACATAAGACTCATGTACGGATGGACACGCAAACACATGCTTACATAACCATGAAAATTTAGTTGTTCTTTTTATTGCTTTTTGTCATCCCTATTACCAACTCATGGCACAGGGATAATCTAGTTTGGGCTCGTCTCCCAAACTTTCACTTATATTACCTAAATCTTGTACTTGTTGGGAGAAAAATAATCGATTTTATTATTATTATTGACAAGGAAATCAAAACAACAAAGTCTGAATTCATATTATTATCTATAATAAATCTAACAAGTACTAGTCATGGAAACTTGTATTCAGGTGCATTCAGAAATATTAAGAAAATAGTTATACTGTATTATACCTTCTATCTATGTATACATTTGTCATTTCATGCATCTAAGAGCAAGAAAAATTTTTTGCTATCTAGATTATTTTATTATTATATGTCCCATTGACCACCATGACTTTTTTTTGCAGATGAGGGGAGTCCTTTCTGAAGCTATGGTCATGTGTGCCTCTTCACCAGAAAAAGTAGAAGTATTGCTACCTCCTAATGGTGCTACACCTGGAGACTTGGTATCTTGTCAAGGGTACCCAAGAGAACCAGAAACTCAGCTCAACCCTAAGAAGAAAATATTTGAAACTTGCGCTCCAGATTTAAAGACCAATGATGATAAAGTAGCTTGCTACAAAGGCAGTCCATTAGAGATACCAGGAAAGGGCGTTATTGTTGCACCTACTCTTAAAGGTGTCAGTGTCAAATAAGATAAACATAACGTAATATTTTATACTTAATAATTGTGAAATTAAAAGCATGTCCTCATTATGTCCTTAATAAAATTATTTGGAAGATGTAAATAAAACAATTTGTAAGCAATGTCAACAATATTATTTATCTCTAAATGAATATGATTTCCTTCTTTTAAACAACAGTATCATTAGTACAATACGTCATCATAGAGACAATAGAATAGAAAAATAGACATATACTAATATAACAAAACCACAATTTTCTCTTTGCACTATTATTTGTGGTTTTGCTTATGACAATATTGTAGAAAATGTAACAGCTCTATTTGTGAATAGTAAGCTAAAGCTACGATTTAGTGTGTCATACAAAATTCTACATAACATCAATTGCGCAGTGATGTGAGCCAGTATGAAAATAGTTCTTTACAATTAATCAACAAGTGTGCACAAGCTCTGTTCATATTGAATGAACTTGGATTGCTAATTTATTATGATTAATAGTTTTAACTCTTTCTAAAATTCATATAACGTTAGTTTAGTCTTTATAAAGGTATTTACAGGTATCAATTTTGCAACACAACAAGTAATTAACCTAAGTAAATCTCGAAACTTTAGATTTCTATAGTTGTTTCTCTATTTCTAAACTATAAGATGTTAAAAGCCTTTCGTAAAGCACATAGCCAAATCAACAAAATAAGTTCCTTGATGTTAATCAGAAAAAAAAACCCAAATAAAAATCTTAAATTGGAGACTGAAATAGGAAGGTGAGATAATGACAGAGGATCATTGAATTATTACTTATGTGTTGACACTTTTTTTTCTTATACTAATCTCTAAAATCTAATTGAATATACTATACATTTTGTTTGAAAGATTTGCATTTTTTTACCACTTTATATTTTCAAACAAGTTTGTACTATATTCAATGTGTGAGCAATTATTAGGTTGTTCGCTAAACATGACTGGTATATCACCCCTGTTGCTATCTTTAGATACTTTATATTAATATGTTATATGATAACATCCAGTGCAAGATCACACCTGCTGGTATATACGCCGGACAATTAACTCGAACTGTTTTGTTGTCAATGCCTTGAACGAAGCGTCCTAAAGACGAATAGCGAACAACCTCGAGCTTTACCAGTACCTCATCTACAAATATGTGATATTATAAAATAATAATATATTTCTTTTAATTTATATGAATTTTCCATGATTCATCACATTATGTTTTTGTCCAGCAAGACATAATAGACATCGCACATGATATGATTTACAAATTCACTATATTGTGTGTAAATTAAAGATTTTTTTTACATACATTATCAACATGATTTATATTGCATACGAAGGTCACATGTACTTGTTGTTTCCCTTTATTTTGTGTCATTATACATTATCTATAATTACAGCTACAACCATTACTATAATATTACATTCTATCTTGTTTTAAAATCAATTCCTTTCATTGATAAACATATGTAGTACCCAACATTTAAAATATTATTATAAATGTGTATGTAAAAGACAGAAATTATTATAACTTGCATGTATTATGCCCATTGATTATGCTTTTATTAAAACAATAATAGAATGATTCGTTAGTAAAAAGGGCGGTTAAAGAAGAAAGTTGGACCTTCTGACTAAAATAGTTAATCTTTGGCAATATACCCAATCCCAGTTTAAGGTCTTATTAACACTAATAATTAATTGTTATGTTGCTTATAAATAAACATATAGCAAACTTCAAACATAAATACCTGGATATATCAAATTCTTAACAAAAACCTATACCATTTCTATAATATTATCAAAAACATAAATTATACAATTGCGACTTGATTATGCACAGATATATAGATTCTAATTTATTAGTTGACATCGTCCAAATCACTCGTACTAAGACCCTTTTGAAATTGCGAAAAATAATCAAGTATTTAATCTACTTGGCAAATTTATAAAACAAGTTTTTTCCCTGCTATTTTAGAGAAAACCCCATAATAAAAGTGGTTTGATTTCATATACTGTACACGCCTTTAAAAGTCTAATGTACAACTATTAATTCGAGATCACGTTATTAGATAAAAAAAGAAATAAAACAGGAATGGCACCAGATTAATAGAAGAAATACTAAAGCATTCATGACTATATTCATATAACTAACAAACCACATTTACTACAATTGAATATTTACTTAAATATTTATTTAAAGCAATTAAAACAATAGACGTCGATTTTTTCTACTACTACTTAAAAGATTACACTAACTTGTGAAATAAGTATGAATAAAATAATTACCAAATTTAAATAATAAATTTGTGACTTGCTTGTTATCATAATTAGGCCCCATGTTGAAATACGTAGATGTAAATATTGATCATTGTACATGATTTGAAATGTATCTTCATTGTACATGATTTGAAATGTATCTATTATAATAAATAGATCCCTAATTCATTGCTAGGTACTTTAGAAGTTTACCAAACTCTACAAAAGCATAGGGATCTTTATTAACTTATTCTACTTATCAAAATACGCTTAATCTAATGGATACTTGACTTACAAAAATATAACACCATCTTGATTACAAAAATAAAAATGAAACGAATCTATTTGATATGAATAACACACTAAGAAGGAGTAATACTGTATAAAAATAAAATCTCATAATACAATTTTCGATTTTTTTTATATTAAAAATATACTTGTATTTTTAAAACATTATAAATAAAATAGAAACTAATTTTAGAAGCAAAACTATCCAATGGCACAAGCGGACTACAAAAGTTAAAAGAAATAGGTGGGCACGCAACAAAAAATTCACAAAATTTTACAAGTTCTAGCTCTATAATATTTGCAGGAAGACAACTTTGACATTGTAACTGAGATGGAATTCGAGATCACAAATGTAAACAAATAACGCTCAATCACTGTCAAAGTGACATCGCATAAATCATAATTTTTTTTTTCAATTTCTGCGCCTGATGTTTCAATTAATAAATATAATGAAATAAATATCCAGTAGGGTTAAGCAATTTGAATTGTTTTTTGTCATAACATCCCTCTATATCGAGGCAAAGCAATTTTATTTAAAAGAAGGATGGCGACATCCCCTGTATTTTGCGACCCAGTATTTTTGACGAGGCGCATTAAGGAGACCTATCAATACTTGTGATTCATTATCAAAGCATAAAAAAAGCTAATTGAGTACAGCCTGTAGAAGCTGGGGTTACAAAAATTGATATAGGTTATAGTTATAGCATTGTCCTGTATTTCGCTTCAGATGTATGTTCGTAGTAGCAGAAAATAACAAGCTCCCAAAAATAATATACAACTTCCCGAATATTCCCTGCCATATTTAATATAACTTATCATGTTCTGCAGCAAAAAATTAAAATTAAAACTTTAATTTGAATAAAAATTAAAACTGCCCAAATGACAGAAATCTGCCACAAATGGTCACTGTTCTCAATATCAATGTGACATTGGCAAGAGGTTCCTTGCCATAACGTTCCTTTGCAATTGTCATTACCTCTCATTTAAATATTGTCTAAATATTTTCGTGACATTGTGTTTTATTCTTTGCTTTATGTCATTACTGTTTAATTGATTATTTCATTGAGTATTTCCATAGCTTTAATGTTTTAAAAATGTGCTATAGAATAACCAATAAAAGTTCCTAAATAAACAGACTTAAAAAAATAAAAAGGACAGCTAAAGATTGTGTATCCCCGAAACATTGCCTTAGGATAAATAATAATTTTGGCACAAGAATCTATAGCTATGAGTTTATGTAATTAAAAAGGGTGTTTAAAAAATAATGTTTTGATAGTACCTATGTTGTTCGTACAGGGTCAATAGCGTGTACCTAAGCCTAATATTTAAGATTTAAATTTGACTCTATGCCATTTGCGATAAGAACGGTCCAAATTATCCACTCTTTAAAGAGTACAACTCTTTGCATATACATGCACAAAAGTATCAAATAAAAAGTCATGCATTTTTTAGACCTTATCACATTTGCATTATTTGTAAAATAGTTTTTTGTTTTGTATCACCTTTGTTTACATATTTGATCTCGAATTCCACCGCAGAGTATGTAAGACAATTTTGTTTTACTCTCTCCAGTTTGCCATTATCAATATTGGAAATGAAACTATTGTTTCGTGTCTAAATCGCGAAATTTATTTTTCAAATGAAGCCAACGTTTCGGACTGTTTACAAGTCTCGTGATCACTGCTGACTGAGATAATAATAGTTATCAATCAGTTATTCTGAACCATAGTTACAAAAACTGTTAATTTAATGGAATTCTTAATTCACCAAAGAACATATCGCATCCCTCATGGAAGAATGACATAAGTGGAGTTAGGTCAAAAACGTTTATTGCTCCATTAGACACAGAAAAATATAACCCACATCCTCTCCAATTCTTGTAATTCTATAGACTAATATTGCAGATAGGGTCACAAGAATTGGAGACGATGTGGATTATATTTTTCTCTATCTAATGGAGCAATAAACATTTTTGACGTAACTCTCTCTGAAGGTAAATAAAATATCGCGATTTAGATCCGGAAGAATAGTTTTATTTCGTATTTTATTAAGTACTCTATATTATCAATGTTAATAATTATGCCAGAGATGGAATGTCTTAACAACGGTCTGGTATTTATAAAAATGCTAAGTGACTACTTATGAAAGCTTCCAGTTTCGTGTAAACGCACTTAGTAACCAAGTTCAAATTACATTTCGCTGTCAACAACAAAGGAATCGTCGAATATATTCGTACATTTACGTGTACTGTTCTTCGTTCAGTATCAAAGCTCTACGTAATATGTTTGTTCGTATACCTGTGTTGTTCAGAGTTGCGTGGGGGGAAACCGCCGCTGCGGCTTGCTGCGGCGCTGCGCAAGAGTAGACTGCGACACTGGGCCTAGTACTTGAGGCGTCATGGGAGAAGATGTCATTGCCTGGAAAGATTTACATTTGCTGGTTAAAATGTATTCAAAAATTGGATACAGAGCGACAAGTTTGATTTAGAAGCGATAGTTATTAAGAAGGAGGAAACTGGACTCTGAGACTTTAAGGGTAAACTTAACCGCAAGTAAACTTGCGCAGTTTTTGTATTGAAATTATTAGTACGAAGGAACGTTTTATCTTGTAAACGACTTGTACGGTGTACCGTTTTACTTTATAAAGCCTTGTGCACAAATAGAAGTGTTAGTAGAATATTTCGCTTGTGCAAGTTTACTTGAAGGGAAGCATGATCGAGTGACCGGCCGCTAGAAACCTTGTTGCACGATACCTGGAAGGTCAAATCTACAGCTCGTCTCAAATCAGCGGCTGGGGGCGGCGCATCATCTTCCAAAGGTTCTACAGTTGGCAAGGGCGAATTGGCGCTGTGGCTGAGCCACGGCTCGTGCAGGAGGTCGGCGGCGCGCGGGCGCTGCGCTGGTTCCAGTTGTAGCATACGGCGAATGCAGCCTTTGGCCTCGTTGGACACCCCGCGCCATATTCCGCTCGATAGCTCGACCTAGATAGTAATACAAGATTTTGATTACAATCAAATTAAAGTTCAAGTACTCAATAGGAAATCGGACTTTTCAGTAACCACAATGAATGCTATGAAAATAGTAAATTATTAAAAAATCCGAGAGTAAAGGATTGCCGGAGGAGTATGAGTTACTTTGTATTATTTATACCAGTCAGGCGACCAATCTCCGTTCCCGCCAAGGTATATACAGGGCCTTTCTCAAAGCGAGGAAATAATAAAACTCTTAAGAACGAAAGAGAATATTAATAGAAAAAGTAACACAAGCAAAGCAAAGCATTCTTTTTACAACATTTTACATTGTTTCCAATTGTCTACTTCCATATACGTACACCGTCACGAACTGTTGAAAATTCGGTATATTTTCAACTTTCGGTATTTCAGGTGCTTCGGGTATTTATTATTCTATGAATTGGTATCATAAAAAATGAAATTCATGCCCTTAAGTAGAACAAATAAACGAAACAAGTGATATAATGATGAATGATATTATATATTATTAAGAGAAGTACAATAAATTATTTATTCATTTCGTAAATATTATGTAAGTAGAAGAACGTGTTGTATTTTTCGACCTCTAGAGCCGTTATTCTTTACTTACAACAGTAGGTGACGGAACGAAGAAGTCGTGTGCCTAGTGTTAAGCGACACGTCTATCCGTAACAGTTGCAGGGTCACTCATGAGATTTAAATCGCAAAGTTCTGAGGGGCACTGAAACTGCATCAGTCACCCTGAGACATAATTTGACGGTGGTAGAAATAGGTAAGGTGGCAGTACTTCCCTGGATGAACTTTTTCACAAAGAGTGCTCGAATGCTACAGACAGTAGATACTCTAAGGTCAAATATTAATTGTTGTTAAGGGTCTATACAGAATAAAAGATATAAATGAAAATATTATCAATCTATATACTAAGTGATGGGACGAACAAGTCGTGCGCCTGATGGTATACGACACCCCTGTCATTATGTCATGTCGGGATATTTACCTTTCCAGACTCTATTCTGGCCAATATTGCTTCAGGCGTGTCATCTCCCGTAGACGCGAAGGGAGTTCGACCTGATAGCATGATGTACGCAAGAACGCCTGTAAAAAAGACTTCAATTATAAAACGTACAAATATTGTCATAATAAATAATGTCAACTAAAGCTTAATCAAAAAATTTACTACGTCAAAATTGTTTTGATTAAAGAAACCTAATGGTTCCTAAGACAGTTTCCCTGTATCTCCTATGGATTCGGATTTCCCCGTACTGTCCCAATTAAAAAACACACTGTATATTCATAGGCACCGTGAGAAGGGAACTGGCAAGAGAACAAATCCGAAAATGCATCTCCATGAGTGTTTACATTGGACTGTTAAGCTCATTGTCCATTAAACCGATGATGATTGTTTTTTTATGATACCAAGTGGCGGAACGAAAAAGTCGTGCACCTAATACTAAGCTGCACGCCTGTTATGGACACGCAGTTGCAGTGTCACTCTGCGCTTTAAATCGCAATGATCTGATGGGCACTGCCACCGCGCCCGTTAACCTGAGACATAAGTTGACAAGTTTTTTTTCCATATATTTCCATACATTTTTGCCTGTAATTTCACCAGCACCCTTATCCTTCAGAACCGGAACGCAATAATGATTACAACATTACTACTTGTCGGCAGAAATAGCTAAGATGGCACTACATTACTGGATGCAACGTTCTTTATATTGCTCTAATATTTTTTATTTCTTGTCTTAGCTTTGTTCCTTATGTAGTAATAAGTTTAAAATCTTAACAAGCTTTAAAATAATAAACAAAATTGTTAACCCCGATATAAAACACTCTGAGAGCCAG
Organism: Hyposmocoma kahamanoa; assembly: GCF_003589595.1. Classification (NCBI taxonomy): domain Eukaryota; kingdom Metazoa; phylum Arthropoda; class Insecta; order Lepidoptera; family Cosmopterigidae; genus Hyposmocoma; species Hyposmocoma kahamanoa. The sequence goes on from NW_020653850.1 coordinate 14,207,123, forward strand.
CTTAAACGAAGAAACCCGAGTTTGTCTTGGAACAATAAATAGGATTTTAAACAGTTTTTCAAATAAATGGGTCAGATAAATCTTTGGATGCAGCAGCAAGAAGCTCAATGGACTGTTTTATGGTTTCGTTTGGGATTATAGTGGAAATAAATATGGCAAAATGATCACGTTAGTATAGTTCAGTTTTAAACAAAATTTCCTGTATTTTTTTGTGCAATGCTTTCATGTATAAAGATAGCAGAAATTATATGATATTTGTATGATGCGAAATTATGATTATTATGACAATGTATTTACTTGGTTATACGTATTTAATGAGCAAATTCGTTAATGGCATTTGAATACTCATCCTTATTGGTAAACAGTATATAATATAGTAATTAGAGCGTGATTTTGACATTTTCTTCGCTTCGCTTCATAGATACCTAAACTCCATATGTCACAGGCGGCGTCATAACCCGCACGTTTAAGCACTTCGGGTGCGACGAAATTGGCGGTGTAACAGGGCGTCATGAGAAGCCCGTTCTCGGCCCGAAGTTGCTTAGCCAGCCCGAAGTCGACTAAGCGAATATCTTCGGGTCGCTTCTCAGCAGTCGCGAACAGAATATTCGATGGTTTTATGTCTCTGAAATATTTCAGAATGTTTGTTGTTACAAAATGATTAAACAAAAAACTAATAAATAATTTTTTTACTGAATTTCATTAAACTTTTAGAATAAATGTAAATAGTTATTCCTGAAAATAAATACGAATTTGTGTGTGCACTAGCTATGTAAATTAAGTTCATAATAGCATATTATTGCAAATACGAATTATAATGTCGTTCAATAAACGATTGCATTAAAGTACAATAATTTAAAGGTGAGAGTCGACAAGCATCTTCCAGGCAATCGTGTTTCCTCCTCGACTACATCGACATTTATCATCAGGTGAGATTGGACAAGCATGTACTACTTCCCTTTAACCAATAATACAAAAAAAGTTGTGTTAAATAATGCACACCTGTGCACAACTGTATGTCTGTGCAAATAGTGTACTGCTTGCAATACATTGCGCAGAATAGGCGCAGCTTCGTGTTCAGGCAGATAACGGCGTTGCGTAATGTGCTCCAAGAGCTCTCCACCACGGCACAGTTCTGTGACTGCCAATATGCGTCCGCCTTCTTCATACACGCCTCGTAACGTTATTATATGCGGGTGGTGACTGTACCTGTAAGAAATTGTGACATGAACACATCGAAAACTTTTTTGACCCGCAAATATATTGTACTAATAAATTTATTGAATAATTGAATATCACGATGTTTTCCTACCATGATATTCCATTTTTTTTGTGAAATTACTTCACTAGTGTGTTATAAATCAGGTACGGTATGCTAAAGGTGCTGGTTCAAATCCAGCGGGATTAAGGGATTTTTTTTTAGTTTTCGACCTTTGTAATATTATCACAAGTATTGTCATCTATGGTAAATTACCGTATATTGTCAATTGTGGTAAACCACTGCATATGGCAATGGTAAACTGCACACTCGTCAACTCCGGTAAACCAATGAGTATTGTTAGTAAACTTCAGTAAAATATGTTAAAAACCCACAAATAATATTCACAAAAAAATAATTTCCTGCATTTTAGTTCATCTTATTAGAATATACGACCAAATATAGACGGTGTAAAAGTTATTTACCTACACAATAAACCATTTACAGAGCTATCAAATTAAAGTTACCGAAATACTACTACAACAGACAATTGATATAAATACAAACAACAAATGATATGAGCAAAAATCGATTAAACGGAAAACTCCGAATAGCTAACATTCCTAGTCTATATTTATTTATTGCAGAAGTTTGTTTAAACTCGACAAAATTTTTCCACGAAAAGTCTGTTTATTCTTGTAAGCCGAAAAATGTCAACAAATCTGGGATACCCGTGCCAGCAGTGAGCCGTATACAGCTCTATATAGAACAAAACATAACATAATACCACGATGTATGAACGAGTGTTCACTAATTATCACATGTATTAATAGAAATATCGCAGTAATACCTACATATGGGTGAAGGTTCACAAATATCTTTGAAATTCCCAATCCACATTGGGCTAAAGCGGCAGACGGTGGTAACCCTCTTCTTAAAGGGACAAATTTCAACTAAGGCCACAAGTTCGCAACGATGACATTGCGTCTTAAGTACGCCCAAATCTTGAACGCACCACCGTTCCGCATTTGCGATCTAAGCGTTGACAAAATACATTGGCAGTAGTGGCACACAATGGAAGTAGACAAAATAAGTTTGGGAACCCCTGCTCTAACCCATTCTTCCACCCGATCTACGAGTAAGTCAACTTTTCTACATTGTTTGTTCATTACAGTCGTCACCGACCAAAAATCTTTTCCTGTAAAATCCCTCACAGACTACCGACCAAACTATATTACTTGTAAACAATAGATGCGCAATCTGCGCCTCCAAGCGGTACCCAGGGCATTGTTGCCTGTAGACAACTGTAAGTGATTACAACGTCACCGAGACGTGACAAAAAAGTATCAAAAACAATGAAATATGTAATTAAAATTTCCAATTCTCGGTTCGAAAGTGATCATAAAATTGCTCAGGCTACTTTCCACAGGTAAGTTTGCTTTTGTTTGTTTGGGTTGTTGTAAATAAAAATGAAATAAACTTATTTTAAACATCAATGTTGCCAGTAATAATAATAAAATAATACTGGGAGTTAACTTTTTTGAAGTTACTAATTCAGGTTTATTCGTTGTAACGTTTTAACGTAAAGTGTAATACTATTAACATGTAATACTATTAAAAATGATATTTTGTTTGTTTCCCAGGATACTTAAAAATCAAATGCGCAGAGCGGAGTGGATAAAAATTTTACGACTTTTACGAAAAGATACTTTAAGTAACAAAACACAAGGCAATTGTACAACAAGCTAATGATGCACAGTGGCGTTTAATAATTTGTAATAAACTATAGTTAAATGTTTGTGTATCAAGTAATTTGTAATACCTACTCTTTTATAAATTTGTTTTCATTAAATAGAAGCAGAAACTGTGTCGGAAGACAGTATTTTTATCACCTTTATCCAATAAATAAAAAATACGAGAAAAGCAAGTAATTCCTTAAATTAGAAAGTCATCTCTTCATATTTACAATTTATTTCAAAGAAATATGAATTTCAAGCGTGGACTCTTAAGATCATACATTTTCATGTATATTTCACACACTCGTTCATTCCATTTCTGATTACTATCTATCTCCACTATCTCTTTCCACCAGTGAGGCTACACGAAATTAGAGAAAGTTATTTCTAAACCGGTAACACTGGTCGTATCCCTTAATACACTATGACTATTTCATTTTGACATAATAGGTTTGATATTAGAAAAAACGAGACAAATATGTTTTTCTTTGAAATTTCAATCAGTTTCAAAGCTAGTCTTTAAATTTGAAAAGTGGTCCCACATTTTAGACAACTGTTTCTAGGACATTGCTTCTCTAGTATTATTTATGCTCACTGGATTCTAGAGTCACCTTTCAAATGGATTGAACAACCGTTTGGTTTGAAACCTACTTACCTTAACAGTATTTCAATTTCTTCCCTAGGATCATATTGAAGCTTATCCATGATCTTTGCAGCGTACTGAACTCTGGAAGTTTTATGTTCGCAGAGGCGAACGACAGAGAACGAACCAGTTCCCAATTCCCCCATTAACCTGTAATATTTATAACTATTAATAGGAACTCCTTTGCAATAAAACGGGCATCGGACCAGATTATATCATCTCCTTTTTCAAAATATCATTTGCAATAGAAGTCCTTAACCCTTTCCTGGATAGTGCTTAAACAGTACTATTTATCCTCCTGTTCCATCAATTTTACAGATATTATAATATGAAATATGTATTTATCTGACTATAGATTGTAGTAATTTAATATTTTTGCTATTGTTTATTTTTATTATTTTATCACATAATTTAATTTTGTTTTGTTGTGCACGTAAACCCATTATTGTAACTATTGTGTCCTGTATTTTTGTCTACAGGAAGAAATTCCTTTAAGAAATAAGCAGTACCTTTTGTTTTTGTTTTCAGTTTTACTAAATGTCATTTGTGTTTTCCTGTGCAATAAATAATTTAATAAATAAATACTTTCCTTGCCGTCCGTACTGATTACATTGATTCCATATAAAATGTTCGATGCATATAAATCATTGAATTTTGTCAGTACGTTGTTGATACTTCTCTATGGGAAAGATGTAAGCGGCAACTACACAGAAATCACTTGGAAATCACACTGTAAAGCCCGTAGTTGGTTTTTTCACATCCCCATACCGAAACGGAGTACACCGTGCTATCATATTCTAATATTAAATTTTACGGTAAAACGCTGTTACTGTCCATAAAAGGGTTAAGATCACTAAGATCTACAATTAGTCTTAGTCTCTACCATGTTCCAATTAAAGTTGATTTGCGTTATCGACAAATTGCATCGGAACACCAAATGCCAAATATAAGGGTAATACTGTAATAATACGGTTATGAGTTTTAATAATAAGTTTTAAAGATATCCCTATTTTTCCTGTATTGAAAATAAACATAACAACAATAAAACAATGCCAAATTATACATCACGTTGTATAGAGAGGTCTCTCGGGTAAATATATTAGCAACTTACCTATACTCGTCAAAAAAACGATTCCTATTGACGAAGCCCGACCAGAATTCTTCTGCGGAAGATTTATTGTTTTGCGTCACATGGTTTTGATTCTGGTTTGTAACAGTTTTGTTATTGTCATCGCTGAGTAAGCACGGAGCTACGAAACTGAAACCCCTGGAAAAAATATACACATAAGTTATTATTGAAGCCGAGCATTACATTACACTAATAACAACTCTGATATTTTTCTGGTGTCGCAGACAGCGACTAAGCTATAAAACTAGTAAATGGACAAAAGCGTACCACTATGTGTAGATTATAACTTTCCTGAAAATGCGACCCATCTGCCAAATGTGGCAATAATGGCGAATCTTTTTAAATGCCTCTCGTGGCCGAACGGTTACCATGCCGGACCGCTACGCAAAGGTCCCAGGTTCGATTCTCGGACCGGGAGAAATATTTAAATGGTCTACATTTATTTCTCTCGTGAGTTTGGTTGTAATTTGTGGTCGTCTATGTGTGTGTCCATGGCATCCGCGACACAGGGTATCCGTAGTGCGGGGCTATGTTGAGTGTGTGCGTTATTATTTTTAAGTTTTTTTTTTTTCACTTTTAAGCAAAGTGTCGATGAAATGTACACCAAAAGGCAGAAAATTTATTGTAAGTGTACAATTCAGTGCTTACAGATTTGTAAATTAAAATTTCTTAATTTTTTATATTATTTATATTATATTAGCAACATCTTTTATACTAACCATATATGTGTATTATTTTACTTAATGTACCTAACCAGCTTGGGTTTAAAAGTATTGAGTGGGTCACGAAGAAAATTACCGGGCCGTGGCAGAACAATGTTTGGGAAACACTGTGATACTTGATTGTACTTATTATATATTTAGATTATAGATTAGATACTAGAAATATATATGTATACTATATTAATATACATTTGTTATTATCTTATGCAAAGTTTTGTTATATATTTAATTTTTTTCAATTCTGTTATGTAAGTGTTCTAGTTGATAATTGAAATTTAAATTATCTGAGGCGTCCGCTCCGTTCTTCGGTATATCGGTGTCGGGGTTCATTTGTTTTTGATATTCATGATATTCATTTATATTTTTGTGAAATTAAGCCACTAGTTTCTTATGATTATTAATAACAAAGATTGAACACAAAGAGAAATTCCTTCGATTTAACAGGACTCGATCCTGTCTATTCAGGGCAAAAAGGCATTTAAAAAACCATAAACTTAAGATCTGCAACAAACACATAGAAATTCGTGAGGTCCGCTGACTCGATCTCTGGCTCAGTTGGTAGAGCGATTGTCCTAGATTGGCAAAAAATATACAGTTAAGAGTCCTGTCAGATCGAAGGAATGAAGTCTTATACTTCTATAATCTTTCTGTTATTAAATCCTACCTAGATTTAATCACCTACTAGATGAGTCAGTGAAGTTTATCCGTTAAGACAACACTAGTTTTATTCATCAAAAACTAGTAATTCAGTAAACTTTAGTTTATTATCTCTAAAAATCCAACTAAAGTGATACGAGATTTCTCACCGATGGCGCTACGGCAAAAATTGGTTAAAAACTAAAAACAAAGATCTGCACACAAAAAAACTTGTAAGGGTCGGCTAGTTTGTTCCGTGGCTTAGATGGCATGGCGTCTGCCACGGTTTGCTGGAAGACGTTGAGTCGAATCCAGCCGGACCGAAGGAATTTTATCTAAGTGTTCGATCTTCGGAGTAATAATTATAACCAACTAGTGAAATAGGAATTGTTTGCAATTAAAAACGTCCTGATATCACGTTACAATTTTATCTTATCTTTAATCTTCTAGGATGAGTAAGGTCATTACACAAGTTTATATAATAATTGAGGAAACATGTGATTTTAAGATAACACAGCTTTTCCATCATACAAAGGAAATTGCCAATTACGTTTTAATGCACCTACAGTTAAATTTAAATACCAGTTAACGGTTATTTCTAAAAGGGATAATATTATTAATTTGATCCTCAAAGATATAATTGATCTATTGTAAATATGCACATTTTTTAAATAAACATATTTCTTGTATGTTTCATATATACAATATATTAATTGTTCCGTCTATTTTAGTTGATCTACGGATAAATTATAAATGAACTGCATTCAAGGTAACAATATCATCATGTTTAAGCATATTAAATTAATATTTGGTATTCAAAAACAATATTTGATCCTCTTTTTTATTATTGGTCTTTTCTTTTAACGATCGATATGATTCATGAAGGACCAGTATATCTTTTGATATTGATCTCCTAATAAATCTTGGTTGCTTGGTTGCGCCCTCCATTCCGTAGGTTAGATTAGGTTAGTATAAGAAAAAGCAGCACGAGGCGAGCGAGTTCCACAAGCCAGTTTGCTTGCGCTTACGAACATGTTTTCAGATCAAGTCAATCATTAAAAAGATTTTACCGTCTAAATTTTTCGCCTGCTGCTTTTGCAAATTTAAAATGATCATTTATCATCTCTGAGCGGCACTGCAACTGCTATGGACGGGCGTGTCACTTTTACATCAGGCGCACCATTTGTTCGTCCTGTCACTTGGTATCATAAAAAAAAATATTTTTGATAAATTTATTATGTTTTGTAAAAAGACATGGAACGAAATTTATTGTTTGTAATATAGACCTGCGAGGTTGTTAGTATTTTAGAAATAACACTGTATATATTCAAAATGAATGATAGTCAAAGTAGTTGAGCATGGTTTTAGCTTGATAGATAACTCACAAACTCATAGTGTAAAGAGATAACATTCATAGCTGATAGCCCATTCAAGGCTTGACACTTGCATTACAAGCAGAAGGTTATTGATTCCAACTTCAGCTGAAACTTACATCAGAAAACTTTACACTTTGTTAGTATTATATTACTGCTAGGTTTACACTGTATAATATGTGCTCTTTTATTAACATATCTATTAACAATGTAAGTTTCTAATTCAAATAATGTTCGAAAAATTCCTTGAAGTAAAATTTAATACAAGTAAGTCTGAGTGGATCACACAACCAATACAATATTAGAGGTTGATAATAAAAACAGACAAATATACTTAAACATGACAGGGTTAAATATTTACAAATTCGACTGCAACTGTACACGTGCCATGATACAATGCGTATTCGATATACGACATAATGATAATGATGGTGACGTAATTTCTTGATCTATGTATGTCGTGTATTCATTATTATAGCGCCAATTCTATAGATGTATAAGATTCTTAGGTAATGTTTCATATTCATTTATTGCAATTCACATGTATAGTATAGGTTAATAAGCTTAAAATAGTACGTACGTACATTACACGTGATACATTTCACATTCTTCATAAAATAAAATAAAAATATATAGCAATAACAATGGCAAGTGATTAGGCAATACCGCGAACGTGGCTAAATCGTTTACTGTGGTAAAGAAAAAGAAAATAGGAAGCCTATACGTGGAGCGCACTATAAGTTTCCGGAATGAATAAGAAAAAAATATTATAAATGGTCAGAAATGAATTTATTGCTTCTCAAAATATTAGCGTTAATGCACTTTTTCATATGATTGAACCAATTTTGGAAACAATTAATCCACTCCTCCATGAGAAACTCTGAAACATATTTTTCATACTCTTCGACAGCCTCTTCAGGTGATAAAAATTGCTGACCGCGTAACTGGTTCTTAATTTTTGGAAATAAATAAAAGTCACAAGGTGTCCGGTTCGGGACTGTACGCGGGATGGCTCATAAGGTCAACGTTGTTCACCTTCAAAAATTCACTTGTCTGTCTGGCCGTGTGAGAACTGGCATTATCGTGGTGCAAGATGATATTTGACTCATGTCTATGCCTAAAGATGCCCGAATCTCATGGTATGTCACAATCCTGTCTGTTTTGATCATACGGCGCACAGCATGGATGATTTTGTTGTTCATAGCAGTGGACGTCAAACGTTATGAAATTCGTCACAGAGATTCACACGACCGGATTTGAATTCTGCCAAGCAGCTATAAATAGTCGTATTGCATGGTGCTTCATCGCCAAAAGTAGTTTGAAGCCAAACGAAGCTCCGCTGAGCTGTTAAATTGCACTGAGAGTCGTATTCCAAAACTCTACTCAATACTCAAGTCAGGACTTGAGTATTGCAATGAGCACTGAAAATTATCCTCAAATCCTTGCCATTAGGGTCGTATTTCCAGTGCTTGAAATCATACTCAAGTCTGCTCAAATCCTGACTTGAGCATTGAGTAGAGTCCTGGAATACGACTCTTAAAAAATCATACTACGAAAATTTTCACGAAATAAATCCATGGTGATGTAGACAACCAATTTCTAAAATGATGCCATAATGTAAAAACAAGTGATAGTCAGATGAAACAAATTGTATTCCACAGCCAAAGAGTTCCATTTTCAAATGTTGTAATTACTTTTTAAATATTGTTTATGTAAGTGGCCAATTCCGGAAACATATAGTGCGCCCTATGTATACATCAACGTGTTGATGGGCAACTGCCCCATTATACAAATGTATTCTCTCCAGAATGTGGAGCCAAGTTGTCGAGTCCCATTTTCTAAGATTTGGAAGATAGGTTACGAAACTTAAATTCATTACTAAACTACTATTACTGTAACTGTAACATTCACGACGTAAAGTACAGATACACGAATGTACGAACCTGAAAAGTTCATGTGCATTGGCCGAAGCAGGTACTCCTGGCGAATCTCTCGGAGTACGACACGTAAACTCGGAGTCGAAATAAAACGCATCATCAGCTCTGGACACCGCAGGCCTGAACGGCGGGACCACCTACAAACGTAAATTCATTAAATGGTACATCGAGTTCTTAGGTTTTCGCAATTGTTAGACATAGGAAATGAAACTATTTTTCGGGATCTAAGTCGCGTTTATTTGTTTTTTCCAACAAACTAACGTTTCGGGCCCTTTACAGGTCCCATGGTCACGGTTGATTGTCACCCGTATATACGCGATTTAAATCCGGAAAAATAGTTTCATTTCATTAAATGGTAATCAAACAAATTTAATTAATTAAAAATATATTACAGTGAACTGACCCATCGCGCCTGTTTACTGTTCAGGCACGTTCTGTGATCAGTCACAGATGGAGTTAAAATTAAAAATAATTATAACTTTAAAAAAAACCGGTCTCAAAAGTATTACATCTATTTGCCAAGCTTTATTGAAATAGGTTACCGTGAATTGCGCGAAATCAGATTCATCCCTTATTTTGCCACAGTTTGCTTGGAGATGGAATATTTTAAATGGGACCAATACTAAGGGGTTTCAACAAAAAAAAAGAATCATCAAAATTGGTTCACAAAGTAATCGCGTAAAATAGACAATAAAAAAGGTGGCATTGAGAAGCCCCTTTTCTAAAGTCGGTTAAAAAAGGAAGAATTTCCTGCTCAATCCAGTTGGTAGAGATAAAGTCGGAAGTTTTCTACGAGAGTACAGAAAATGCTTTGATTTTTGTGTTCTTTACAGCATTTAAAAGATGTAGACAGCTGTATAGAAAACAGAGGAAATTTGAGACTGCAACTGTTAAGACTGAGTAAAAAATTAAATCAAGATGAAATTTGAAAACTGTCATGATACCTCTTTTCGCAATAGTGCGTCCCATTCTATACTTGCAAAGAATTCGTGACTCTTTATGTCTTCTATACCATTAGGACCAGCACCCAATCTAGAAAATACAAAATAAATAAATAAATAGTTCAAACATTAGACTGTTTTCCTTTAAACAAAGAAACATCTAAAAATATACCTATTTTGCGGATTCCTTTTGAACAACGCTCGAAGTAAAGACTGTGCTTCCTCACTAAGATTAGACGGCATACCCAGTTTGGCTTTTAGAATTTGAGTCATTGTTTCGTGTCTTGTAGAGCCATGGAATGGTAAATTTCCAGTGAGCATTTCAAACTGGAATACGAAAATAAATTTTAATTACCATATCTCCATGATATGTATGATATTGGCAGATGTAAAAAGAAAGTCCAGTTGAATACTGTAGTCTTACCATAAGTACACCAAAAGACCACCAGTCAGCTGCAAAAGTATGCCCTCTCCTATTAACAACTTCTGGTGCCATATACTCCACTGTGCCACAGAAACTATAAGCCTTATCACTACTTGGTGGTAGCTTAGATAAGCCAAAATCAGTGAGTGCAATGTGACCATCAGCATCTAACAAAATATTCTCAGGTTTGAGATCCCTGTATATGATTCCCAATTTGTGGACATGTTCTAAAGCTAATGCTAGCTCTGCTAAGTAAAACTTTACATCCTCTTCAGTAAACATAACCTGAAAGATGTGTATAATGTCAGTATATATAATTTCAGTTCAGTGAATAAAGTAAAATTAGTCATGTGTGGTCCAATGTATACATTTTCTAATAATAGTAATGGATGGTGTTTTGTGTTTTTTTTTAAATGAGACAGTATGGGGTAATCCCAAACCATAGCAGATACAGGGAAAGTGTCTTACGAATCATTAAGTCTTTTTGTTGTGAAAACAATTTTGGTATAGTCAATTTTTTGATCAAATGTAAGTTGTCCATAAAAATGAATAACTTGAACAAAAATTGTTTAGGCTGATTGATTCAGTTTTATGAAGGTCATTTCATTGTATGGGATGAAAAAATCAGGACAGGATAAAAGTTGGTCAAATTAAATAAAAAAAAAACTACATAGATAATGAATTATTGGTGATGAATGAATAACATTTTATGAAATTTGACCAACTTCTGCTGTCCCGATTCTTTTCTTACAATACAATAAAATCATTCTTATAAGAAAATGAGTCTATCAGTGTTAAAAAAAGTCAATTTTATTCATTTTCAATGAAAAACTATTTTATGACATTTGACTGACTTCTGTCGTCCCAGTTTTTGTCGTCCTATACAATGAAATGATCCCTTTATGAAACTGAGTCAATCAGCACTAAAAAAATTTTGATAAATTTTGTTCATTTTTATGGACAACTCACGCTTGACCAAAAAACTAACTATGTCAAAATTGTTTTCACAAAAAAATACTTAATGGTTTCTAAGACAGTTTCCTTGTATCTTCTATGGTTTCGGATTTCCCTATTTTGTCCCATTAAAAAAATATACTCTGCATTATGCATAATACGCTAGAGCCATTGCATAAATCACTAATATGTGTGGTGAACAATAGATATTACTTTTGAAATAGATAAAAGTATTTGTAATAAAAGTTTTCATAAGACGTTAGTATTCATAGCAATAAATCGCATTTTTATCTTATTATGAGCAGCAATTATTACATAAAATATTATCATCACCACATTACTAGGAAAATATTAAGCCTAATTATTGCGATGATTTACCTCTTTGCTTAGTCGTGAAAACAAATCTCCACCACGCAGAAAGTCCAATATTAAATATAATTTACCGGCAGTTTGGAACGCATAGTGTAATTTAACGATAAATGGATGGCCCATTTCTACTAAGATATTTCTTTCCATCTTGGTACGTTCTCTGTCTCTTACTTTTAGTGTCGCTTTTTTAAGTACCTGAAATGAATTATTTTCTATGATAAAATGTGCATGTAATAAATAAATAACAAAACATTGTCTATAATAATATGTATTTAGTATAAACATGACTTGTGATTATTAAAATTATTAATAATACTAATTTGCAACTTCTAGATGTTTTATTTCTTATTTCCTGTGTAAATGTGTTTGTATGTTCTAGTAATTGTCTCTTTATCATTGATATATTATCTATAAATTACATGACTACCAACCTTCATAGCGTATAATGTGCCAGCATCAGCACCAACAACTTTTCGTACTAAAAAAACTTTTCCAAAGGACCCCTCTCCAAGCACCTTGAGTAATTCAAATTGTGACGGATCAGCCTTCTCATGCCCTTCCTTAACAACATCCTGTAGTTCAACTTCTCTTTCATAGTTAGTGTCTCCTCCGGCCTCCAAACTCTCAGTTGTCGACGCTTGCCGGGATTCTGCATTTTCCACAACCATTGGTAGGCTGTTTGCTGGTTGACTTCCGTTACCACGCTATGAAAAAGAAGCATATAAAGTTTTTGTAATTTTTACTTTACTTTTTAGACATGTTTATCTTACAATTAACAGTAACTAAATACATTTAGAAACTACAGATAAAAATGTTACACATTATTTCTACATTATCTATATTCAACAAGTCTTCCAGGTATTCATCTAGGCTCCGCTGCTACTCATACTCCACAACTATAGTTAACAATTGGGGTATGAACTACATCCAAGGCCTTAAACTAATTCCCAGTTGAATGTACTTTTACGTATTCTGTACTTAAACATGTAAAAGGATGACATGCCGACGTAGGTGTTTAATCGTAAGGGATGACGTCCTTGGAAAAATGTACACTTAGATATTATTAAAAAGAAGTGTAACACGAAATATCTAAGTAACGTGAGACCACCAAACAAACTTACTTTAAAACCTGTTAGCACAGCAGGGTATCTGATGAGTAAAATAAATTAACTAGCTTACTATTATGCAAATTTCACAGGGGTAGAAATTTGGGCGGGGGGCGTTTAAGTTCTTTCTACTATTCACTTTGCGCCAAAGAATTAATACTAGGTAACTTGTTGACAGCGCAGAGTTATTAACAAGAATGAGTAATCGCATGAGGAAAATCCAATACCAACGCAAACAAATACATACCGTGCTGTCTCCGACATTCTGCATACGCCAAGGGTCCGAGGTATTTGCCAGCGGCATAGCTTCCAATTCACAAATACAACATGCAATGAGAAATATTCTAAGCTTGTAAATTTAATTATACTAAACCACAGTGCAGTACACCATTTTAATATTTCTCGTAAAAATACGTATTGTAAGTACGATTAACACGGCTGGAAGCAAGCAAGCAAGCTCGAGCTCGAAGGTTGAATTTGAACGTCAATATGCGCCTGCTGCGTATTTTTAGCGTTATGAAATAGTTACGATAAGGAAAACAAATAGCATTGGCCTATGGTTTTGTCTCTGTCGGACTATATTTTATCTCTATATGAAGTTCCTTAAGCCACAAAAAACAAAAAAAATACCCGGGAAAATTTGAAAGAATTAATTTCCTGGAAATAAACAATACGGAATTAACCACGAAAGAAAGAAATTTATGTGGTCTGTGGAATTAACCGATCTATGAGGGTCGTATTCTAGAACTCTATTCAATGCTCAAGTCAGGATTGCCCTGGCAACACAAGCACTGGAAATACGACCCTAATGGCAGGGACTTGAGTATGATTTCGAGTGCTGTAAACCATTCTCAAATCCTGACTTGAGCATTGAGTAGAGTTCTAGAATACGACCCTTAGGATCGTATTCCAGAACTGTACTCAATGCTCAAGTCAGGATTTGAGCAGACTCGAGTATGATTTCAAGCACTGGAAATACGACCCTAATGGCAAGGGCTTGAGTATGATTTTCAGTGCTCACTGCAATACTCAAGTCCTGACTCGAGTTTTGAGTAGAGTTCTGGAATACGACCCTGGCAGTGTTGGGCGTTAATCAATTAAATTTCATTCAATAATTCAATCAGATTAAAAAATCAATTCAATTGAAATCAATTGCAATTAATTAATTAATTTACTTGCAATTGATTTTAATTGCAATTGATTTCAATTGAATTGATTTTAATTGCAATTAAATTTGCAATTAAAATCAATTCCGGCCGGTCGGGGGGCCAGTTGTTGGCCCGGCTGGGAGGCCGGTTTGGGGCCCGGCTGGGGGGCCGGTTTGGGGCGCGGTTGGAGGCCCCGGTTGGGGTCCCCGGTTATAGGGCCGGTTGGGGGGCCCGGTTGGGTGGCCCGGTTGGGGCCCCAGACGGGGGGCCTGTTGGAATCCGGTTGGGGTCCCCGGCTGGATTGCCCGGTTGACGGCATAACCGGGGACCCCAACCGGGCCCCGAAATGGGCCCCCAACCGGGCCCCAACCGGGCCCCCAACCGGGCCCCCCAACCGGTCCCCCATAACCAACGCCCTAACTCACCCCAATATACCCTATAAATTTATCATAATTGTCAGTTTTAATTGTTAATTGTTAATTAAAAACATTGAAAAGATTGAAAATTGATTAATTGTTAATTGTAGATATTTGCGATTAACGATTGATCAATTGTTAGTTTGATCAATCGTTAATTGCTGTTTCGCAATTGACAATTAATTAATTGTCAATCTTTAATTGCCAGAACAATTAAATTTTGCCCAACACTGCCCCTAGAGTCGTATTCCAGAAAACATACTCAAGTCCCTGCCATTAGGGTCGTATTTCCAGTGCTTGTGTTTCCATTGCAATCCTGACTTGAGCATTGAGTAGAGTTCTAGAATACGACCCTAAGCTAAGAAACCCTAAGGTACTTATAGATTGTTTGTTTACTACGGTAATAATTCTACCTATCAGAAATAGGTACGGAGGCAGTACTTCCCTGAACGAACTCTTTCACAAGGAGCTCTACTGCCACTATAGGATGGGATGGCTTATGAGCTTTCCCTTATAGAATTCTATTGAAACTATAGTAACACAATTTTGGGAAAACCTACATGGTTTCAATATTTGTATTTATAATATTTATACTCATACATATATTTTTTTTAGCGTGAGGCGCGCGCCGGTGAAAATAAAGTAAATAACTTAATAACATTAATAACATACAATTATTCACACTGTGAAGATAGAAAAGTAGGTAAGTATGTACTCTTACTTTTGATCGTTTCTACCGTATTACCTATTTCCTTTACGACAACAACAACGGCGAGTGATGGCATATAGAATAGGTACTTACTTAGGTGATTTCTCTTAGGCTTGACATGTTGTACATACTTTGCGTTATAAGAAAATATCTCTTTGGTTTGAAAGTTTAAAACTAGTTACGACACTAGCTAATTAGGTTATGGTTGGATTAGGTGATGTTTGGAATGATGTCTAGATTCCTAGTTACGTATGTAGGTACTTCTACCTGTAGTGAAAGTGTAGGAAGTTCCACCCCTTTACAGTCTTACCGGTTAGTATACCGAAGTCGCTCAATTAGACTCAGTTTACCTGCGATTACGGTACTTACCTCTGGCAAAAACAAAATGTAAAATATTTTTTTAAGTAAACAGAACTAATATTTACTTATTAGTTTCTTAGTGCTTACGGGTACTTATCATAGTGCCTATTTCAACATTAATTGATTTATTTAACTTTGCAATGGAAATTGAATTGGAGGAAACAGTTTTGGGTAAGTGACTGTTTTATACAATGATATCATGTTTCCTCTCGAATTTATTGATTTACTTTTTTCCCCATCCTCTAAGTTGATACTACAGTTAAAATTTTAAATATTTAGTGATTTTTTTGTGGCTGTCAAAATCTCAGAGGATGGAAAAAAGAAAGTAACAAAGTTTTTTTTTTCCATCCTATAAGTAAAATATGCAAAATCTCTATAAAATGTTGAATACCCTAGTTGACTAAGATGTTTGACAAGATAGAACACACTGGCCAAATGAAGCCGAAATAACAAGAACGCTAAAAACCTTCTAAAAACCAAGAAGTTACTATTATTACACAATTTATTGTTGTAAGATAATAGGACAAAATGCCTTCGTTTTATTCAAATATCAGGGACTCGCACCAAAACTTGAAAGGAATTTTATTGAATAGTTATGCAAGCGATGAAGAAGTTTCTAGATGTACCTTATCTTATGTAATTTAAAATTGTTTTATAAAAAATACAGTACATGTACACGGTAAGCAATCACAATTAATGTCTCAAATCATTTACAGACAGTAGGAGTGGAAGTAGTAATCAAAAAATTAATCTCGAGAAAGAAGATGTGACTTCTAAAGTAGTTGGAGATTTTGGAAGGTGGCAACTGCAAATAAGTTTTTTAATGTCCCTTCTGAAACTAAGTAACGCCTGGTACCAATTGAATATAATATTTATGGCCCCTACCCAAGACTTTTGGTGCGCTAAACCGACAGAGTTCGATGACATCTCCGACAATGAATGGAGGGATATTTGTGCACCTGTGAGTTATCGTGGATACTGAATATTTTTATGTTGTAAATGCGACATAACACTCGTAAACAACCTAAGTTACTTGCAGAAAATTGAAGAGTTTCCTTGTTTAATTTATGACCCGGCATTGTTGGCTGCTGCTCGTGACATGGATAAAAGTATGATACCGCTGGTAGCTTGTACAAATTTTGTTTATGATACATCTTTATTCCAAAGAACGATGACTTCTGATTGGGGCCTAGTATGCAACAGACGTTGGTTGATTCACGTATGTACCTGAAATGATTCATGATCTGTAACCAAACTTTTGTCTATTTCGACCACATAACTAACATATCTTAGGGTAAATTTCAGCTTACTCAATTTGTTATGATGACGGGAGTTCTTTTAGGAGGAATATTGTTTGGGAGATTGGCGGATAAATGTGGGCGCAAAACCCCGCTCATGGTAGCGATTTTAATTCAATCTTGCACGAGCTATGTGGCAAGCGTCTTACCTTGGTATTGGTATTTTCTGGCAAATTGGTTCATTTTGGCGCTTGCGTCAGGCGGCATAACGATAATATCCTTCGTTCTATGTATGGAGGTAAGAAAGGTTCGTTAAGTTTAAATTATATATGGATAGTACAAATAAAATATAATAATATTTTAGACAGTGAGCGGCAAGTGGCGTATGACGGTCCCAGTGCTTTATCAATTGCCGTTCGGTTTGGGCAATACAGTGATGGCATTTCTTGCATATTGGTTAAGGGACTGGAGAAAACTCGAATTTGGCTTGGCTACTTGTTCATCGTTGTATATTTTGTACTGGTTTTGCATTCCCGAATCACCTAGATGGTTAATAGCCAACGGGCAAATTAACCAAGCCGCAGGTAAGTGGGAGGGTACCTACATTCAGTAGGTAAGTACTTATGAAAATTACTGTTTATTTAATTTATCTATGTAATATTACTAAAATATGGCCATTAATTTTAGAAGTCTTGAAAAAGGCTGCTGCAAAAAATAACAGGTACTGGAGTACAGACCAAATTAAGCGCTTGATTCCAACTACTCGAACGGATAATAAGAAGCCTCCAGGATTCTCCAAATTCTTGAAATCGCGGAACATGAGGCTCACAACTATCCTATTGTCTATTAACTGGTAAATCGGAAATGTTATAACGTTCCACGTTCTATTATAGATATCTTCAAACAGTAATGTGAGCATTATTGCATTCCGGTTTTGAAGTGTACCTACTTATGAGTGCTGGTGAAATTTAAGGCACAAAATACTTATCAATTCATTTCTCAGGGTGACGGGCGGATTGCAGTGACCCTCAGATCTTCGCGTTTTAAAGCTCTGAGTGGCACTGCAACTGTTATAGACAGGCATGTCGCTTACCATCAGACAGGCGCACGACATGTTCGCCTCGTCACTTGGTGTTCTAAAAAAAAAGGCTGAATAAATATCAACTAATGTACCTACACGTTTATTTGCTGCTTGACGACAGCTGATTTTAAAGTTGATTTTTTTTAATGCCTTTAAATAAACCAAAAATTTGTTTTTATATGTACATACGTAACAAGAAAATAATCTCAAAAATTACATTTCATTTCAGGCTTTTCACAGGAATCGCATTTTATACATTCGTACAATTTCTCGGCGATATTGGTGGAAATATATTCATTACAGTAGCACTAACGGGAATTGTCTCAACTCCTGGACCTATAATC
Organism: Hyposmocoma kahamanoa; assembly: GCF_003589595.1. Classification (NCBI taxonomy): domain Eukaryota; kingdom Metazoa; phylum Arthropoda; class Insecta; order Lepidoptera; family Cosmopterigidae; genus Hyposmocoma; species Hyposmocoma kahamanoa. The sequence goes on from NW_020653850.1 coordinate 14,225,587, forward strand.
TGCGTCTTAATAATCACGAGAGTAGGCCGGAGAACAACATTATGGATATTCCAATTCTTTACAGGGCTGTGTTTCATAGCTCTATTGTTGATACCACGAGACTTGTGCCCCCAAGATTGGCCGAGGCTATTGTTCGCGGGAATAGGATTTGCGTCAATGGCGGTAAGTCAACAAACGGTTGCGGTCTGAGAATAACACTACCATTTATTCCTTTAAGATATCAATTTACGCCTCGTTTGTATATGTAGCTATTTATAACTTACTTGGTAAGTAATTCTGATTAGGTACGTCTAATAAGCCGTAAAGCCAATCTATCGTCAATTTATAATTTACAGGCGTCTGTACCAACACTCTACTTATACACTGGAGAGTTGTATCCAACCCTTGGTCGCAACGTGGGAGTCGGAGGAGTGACGACATTTGCTCGTATCGGTTCCATGATAGCACCTTTCGTTCTTAGCTTGGACAGCACTGTAGTAAATTTCCCCTTGATGTTTATAGCTACTACGACGTTTGCCCAAATGTTTCTACTTTATCCATTGCCTGAAACTAAAGGTAAACCTCTACCGGATACGTTGGAAGAAGCTGAACAAATTTTTAAGTAAGTCAACCCGCACGCTTCAATTTAACAAGTATTAAGAAGTTCGTGATGAGAATTTTCACTAACACATCGTCAACCCATTAATACTTTCCACTGCTGGGCACGGGTCTCTTCTCAGGCGAGAGTTTATGCCGATATTCCGACACGGTGGCCTAATGCGGGTTGGAGACTTCCACACCTTTTCCGAGTGTTGTGAACCGTAACCGAAAAGGTCATGGTAAATTTCGCACATCAAAGAATTCCAAAAAACTCAAAGGTGCGAGCTCGAATTCGAACCTACGGTCTCTGTTTGAGAGGCCGTTTGTCTAACCAATAGGCAACCACGGATATTCAATTACAGTCAAACTTATATTACTAATTAATAAAACTAAATAAATTATATATGTGTATAAAGACAGACTGGCTAATGTAACAGTTTCATCGTTCCTTTCTTGAATGAAACCAAGATCTTGCACAGACTGACATTAATAACTAAAGATTACGGGTAAAGCTCCTTCAATTAAGATTAAATTATACAGATCTATTTGTAAAACACTAACATCATAAACAACTTTTATTCCATGACTTTTTACAAAACATAATACATTAACTAAATAATAAATGACCTCACAATCATTACAATACTAATTGGTGTAGTACTTATCACAAAAGTAAGTTATTGTATGGAATGTGCCCAGTGCAATCACCACGCACACTTAATCTATTCAAAGAACAATTATTCAAACTTTAGGCCAGCTGCTTATTACTTGGAATAGTGTTATTTTATAGAAAATGTTTTTTTTCCAGGAAGTCCGCGTCTGCAAAAGTAAGGAAGTCGAAAAAAAGACCATCGCGATCGTGATGTATAAAATGGTTTAATAACAGATTATTAAAATCTCGTAAATACAATTTTATTCTCTAATTTAGTTGTGGCGTTTTCTTGTGAAGCAGGAATTTGATTTGTTAACAAATGACACAATATCTATGATGCTTTTAGTTTCGGGCAAGCACCATAATATGGATCAGCAACTTTGCGTAAATATCATATAACGTCATCATCATTAAGGCTTACATACCTACATAACTAATCTACGGCATTTTGACGACGACGTCATCAGACTCGTTCGAAATTGGTCTTCCATTAGTATCGGAGCACGTTCCCAATTACTGATAAAGCAGGTGTTAGAAGCACGATTTATATGAAGCACATTACGTTGCTGATTAATAAGCATTCAATGTTAATTAACAATGTCATCTTTGGTAAATTTTGTTTTTAATTATATGTGCAGCTGTTATTTACATTTTTACATTAAAATTAGAATCTACACTTCATAGTCTAGTCAAAACAGGTAAGGTTTCGAGGGCGCATGACAGACGCCACGAAAACATTTTTGATCAAGATAATAATGTATTATTTTCTTTTGTTTAATTTTTTTATTTCGGTATCAAGAAACATTTTCGATTAGACAAAGTGATGGTATGTACCAATAACGAGATTCCAGCAGGATGTTAAGATACTCACTACGCATTATTACGAATAATTTTCGTATAAAAAAGTAATAGTACAAATTGTAAATTGCATCAGTAGGGCTTGAGCGAGACCGACATCAAGCGAGAGATCTCTTTTTTGTCCTTTTTTTGATTGTCCTAAGACCCAGTAGGCCCGGGCCTAGAGCGGCCAATCGTGACAACAAATTCACTGATGATAAACAAGAAATAACTCAAAGTGCCTAAATATTATATAGGCTCACGCATATTATGGCGGGCCGTACTGCACCGCATCGTATAACAATAGTGTTCCGAAATCATTTTAGTACATTTTATATATAAAATATAGATATGTTAAATATCTATAATGTAATGTATAATCACTAAATCACTACGTATTATCATTACCACATCTGTCTGTCTGTATGATCGCGATAAACTCAAAAGTACTGAACCAATTTTCATGCGGTTTCCACCAACAGACAGAATGCAGCTATAATAGTTAACTAAATTTCTGAATCGATTTCGATAAAAGTTGGTAAAAAAGTAAATTCATTGTGTACATGATGAGTGCTGAGAAAGGGGTGGCTGGTACGGACTACATGACCTGGGGCCTCGGGCGGCCAGGACTGCAAATCCGCTACTGCGCTGAAGTCGCGTCCAATCTTGCTAGCCGTACTGATCACAAATTGAGATGAACTATATTCGCCAGGTGAGTGTTTCTCGACCTTAATGGTGGTTTGTAAAATCCCGTTACGATACAAATTTATCAATATTTACATAATAATAGACAAGGATTAGTCGCAAATTTTTTACATTGTATGAAAATATGTTAAACAAAGAATGTTTTAATAATTTTAATGTTTTGTTTCAAAAATATTATGCAATGTATATGGGTATTCTTTGACTATTCAGTGTCTTAACTATAAATGCGCAATTACAAATGCATAGTATATTATAGTTACAACTGGTAAAACTGGACTAAAACATCTACACTATCATGTATAAAAGTAACATCTAAATGTTGTACTGTTAGCATTAACATACAAATGTGGAATAATAATAATAATAAAATTCCTTAATCTACTTTATTATCTGAAATTTTACTCTGAATATTCTCAATTCTGTGTAATAAAGTTGGGTGAGAGTGATACCATGCTGAGTACAGCTTATCATAAATAGGGTAATCTAAATTATCTTTACCTAACTTAATGAGTGCTGATTTTAATTCTCTTGAATAACTTAAGGCAACTGCAAAATTATCAGCTTCAAATTCAAACTTTCTAGAAAGAGCAGTGGCAAAGAAAGACAGAATTGAATTATATGGTGCGAGGATCATCTGCAGTACTACTATAAGTCCAATTATAACAGGCTGAGAGTCATAAAATCCCAGAGCTTTATACAACATTGGGTACTTGAATAAAAATCCAAAAGCTGTGAAAAGAAGCAGAAGATTAATTTCTGTCAATACTATTGACTTGTAAATATGACTGCATTTCCAATGCCCCAGTTCATGTGCAAGAACACCTAATATTTCATTGTCACTGCACCCAGTGGTAACTTTTTTCTCTTCATCATACTTTTCTATCAAGGTATCAAACAAAACAATCCTCTTAGCACCAAATAGGCCACTAAAATATGCATTGCTGTGAGCTGACCGTTTTGATCCTTCAACAATATAAATCTGAGATAGAGAGAAGTTTAATTTTGAGGCCAGATTCTGAATGCCTTCTCTGAGATTACCATCAGGTAATGGAACAAACTTATCAAACAAAGGTGCTATCACTGTTGGGTACAAGGTAAGGAGGATAAGTGTAGCTACAGTGGTGAATAACCACAGATATACAACAAACATGTTCCCACCTAACATTATAATATAGATAGCTATTGCAATGATTGGCAATGTGATAATAAGGCTGAGCAACAATGATTTCAATTGGTCTTTAACAAAAAATCCTGGAGTTTGCTTATTGAATCCATGTTTTTGTTCTAAAACAAAAGTTCCATAAATTGTGAATGGCAGATTTACCACAAAATTGAACAGTGTAACAAATGTCATAAAAAAGCAACTTATCACTATCTCTCTGTCTGGAGCAATATTGAACTGAGCTGCAAAATTTATAGATACACTCCACCCCACATATATCCATCTATTGAAAAGGATCAGAGACATCATTGTAATATTGAACAATTCTTTACTCATTTTGAACTGTGACTTGTCAATACCATAAAGTCTGGCTTTCTTGAAAGATTCTTCATTGAGCATTTCATTCAAGTCTTTTGGGATAGTGGTGTTAGTCTTATAAATCTTGAGCTGTAAAGTGATAAAGTAAAATTTATTAATAGTATATTCTAATAGAGTTGATGATCTTTATACAACTTTAGTCATCTGCGATGAACATCTTTAAATAGCAGTTCATCAAAGATGGCTAAGAACAATCCTAATTAAATCAATCGGTTGCGAGCTACAATGCCACAGGTAGACATACATATAGCCAGACAAAGGCTTCAAACTTGATAACTGCCTTTTTTGCGTCGGCAGTTAACAACTGACCATACCATACAAAGCATCAACGGAGCTACGAGCATATTAAGCGAGTTCGTAGGTGAAATTGTCTACGGTCTGTGTTTCACTGATAACAATAGGACGAAGATCACCGAGTGTACAATTTTATCTTGTTATTTTAATTACTAGTGACATGTAGTTCTCGTGGACAAACAAGTAGTAATATCGGAATACTTTAACTAATATCAGATATGACTTCTATTCTACCGGCAAAAATTACACTCCCTAATAAGTGATAACAAGTGATAATGGAATTTTATGGCAATCTAAGTAAAAAATAACCTAAATTGAATTGAACACCTACCTGCCGGAACGATAGATAAAACTCCCACAGAAATTCTGTCCATGAAAATGCCAATATTAAATACAGGATACAATCTTCGTCGAATGTCATGTTGTATTGTTGTAAATGATTACAGATTAATTACATTTACAAAAAACAAAAAAGTTTATGTGACACCAATGGTTCACAAATTAATAGAATAGAAAGATGTTGCATAGGGATATTCGTTAAACATCGATGTATCGAATTGATTCGATGTTTATCGTACGATACATCGGATTGATACGATGTTTTGAGAAGAAGAAATTCTATTCGATGCATCGATGTTCTTAATAAAAACATTGAATCATAGAAGACACTAACACTGGCGTGCCTCTGTGTTTCAATTTAATATTGTAAGTCATTTATGAATAATTCAATATGTATCGAACGTATTTGTATATTTTAGAAAGTTTACTTAATCGCAAAAAAACAACCTACAAGGACAGTCAACCGTGACCATGGGACCTGTAAAGGGCCCGAAACGTCGGTTTGTTTGAAAAAACAAATATACGCGATTTAAATCCGGAAAAATAGTTTCATTTCCTATGTGTAACAATCGCGAAAACCTAAGAACTCGAAACCTACAAGGAATTATTATTGCGTAAAAACATTTCTAGTTTAGTAATTTGCAGTTTTTTTCACTTGTAAATGTATGTTTTACCGATGCAATATTATTTTTTAAGTTCCTGGCTTCTCTTGATTAGTGCTACTACACTAACACACAGTATCATCATATCATATCAAATTAAACACGTCACTACAGCGACATCGACACTCTGTTGGTAAAATATTACTCTACGTTCACTATTATGCTAAGAAAAAAAAGTATTCGATGTTGGAAAAACGTCAATGTTTTTAAGCGATGCATCGAAATACGTACATCGATACAAGGTTTCGATGTTTTACATCGATATATTTTTTAAGTGGACACCTCTAATATTGCAACTTGATTCGAATGAATGACGTGAATGACGATCCGCAAAGATAAGAAATGCGCCTTAAAAAAAGTAATGTCAATGTGAAATTGAATTTTTTTTAAGTTTATTGAGATTTGGTTACAAGGCTGTCAGCTTAAAACTACATAAGAAAACAATTTAAGTGGAATAACTAAACATAAACACAACAGCGTAATAAATAATAATAATAATAAAGAAAGTATTTACAACGCACCAAAAGTACTCATGAAAAAATTAAAAATAATATGCAAATTAAATTTTTTTTAGTCTTATTTCAAATAATATTACTGAATACACTGTATATTACTGAAAGGATGACACTAACTGACTCATCGCCAACGCTAACTCCACCACACCGTACCTCGGCCGTGCATAACTGAAAAGGGTCCGTAACGCATCCTCACATCCTCTATCGCCTCGCTACCTCGCACATCTCTGGTGGAAAGGAAGCCTTAGACAATTCTCAAAAGGGTTGCCGTGCGTCGCCGTCGCCGCACCGTTTCGTAGTGACTAGAATATATAAGCCTAATCGAATTTCGGGAAAAAATATTAAAATTGTTGTAACCGTAAAACAGCATGAAGGCGAAACATCTTTACTCTAGGGGGCATTCATTATCCTGCATTGCAGTCCGCCTTGCCGTGCGCCTCGTAATGCAACACTATGAATGTAGTCACAACGCAAGCCATCTTGCAATCCTGCAATGCGTGCGAAAGACTCCATACGTAGGCCGTACGCAGGATAGTGTGTGAGTAGTCTCCTGCCTTTGCGGGCGGCGGACTGCCATACTGGTAGTGAATGGGTCGGTTTATAGCTTGCAAGTACAGTTGGCGAAATTTTGTTTGCACCGATTCGTCTTATCGCTTCATCTTTAGCCGCTCACGCGATACATGCAGCCGTAGACGCATACCATACCTAGAGGTGCCGGTGATGATTTTATACCGATTTATCGGATATCGAAGTTATAACAGGTAAAAGAACTAATATTAATTGCTATTTCCGTAACTACTCTAGCAAACCATAAAGTTTTTAATGCCTGTCATTTAAAAAAATAATCAACTTCAAAAATACGTCACGACAATCGTGTGTGTTATTGTTTGGGCTGGTGATTTCGGTGTTTATTTATTGAAAACGTACCGTAAGTAGCGTTTTTTAAGTTTACCCTGAATATAAATGTTTATAAACTATACTTTAAGGAGTAATTTCATGGTAAACGTGAGAACCACTCAATCGGAATATTATCATATTTATCCAAGTACACCAAAAATTTCATTAGTGCTTTTTAAGTGCAGGATTTGTGGTGTATTACTGCATTTTATTTGAGATGTTTTTGTTGGTAGTACGGAGGGTATTTATTTAGCAATGCAGAATAATAATTTTTATTTATAAAAACTTGTATTTAAACTGAATGCTTTTCTAATTTGCGAAACCAAATAGCCGCCATTTTGCGGTAGGAGGAGCGCATCGCGCGAGCGGATAGAATACAATAGGACAAAAGAGTGAGCCGTTTCGGTAACACACGTGCCGTTTGTATAGTTCAAACAACTAATTTAAACACTTTTACGCATTGGCACTTAATTCTAAGGTTGATAATCTTTATGCGAAAGTAGCTTTATAGAATTATTAAGAAAAAAGTCAGCAGTCAATGTTTTACGAAGTAGGTACAATACCTAACAGTTTAAAAAAACGACCTAATAAAATGAAACAAATTTTCAAGAAATTCACAAGATTAAAAGTTAAGAATGTGTTTGTCTTTGAATCATATTTAGGAAAATAAGCTCGGTATTCCACAAATAGGTCCTAAAGGTCACGGTACGTGATTATACTGATTACCACGATTATAGCTGGTGACTACGGACAGTCACGTAACCATTTCATGATAATAATATTAACCAATTACATAATGTCAGCAAAAAAGACATTTTGAGAAAAGTAATTTTGTCGATCATAAGTCCTACAATATTGGCATGTAAAAAGTTCCTAATAATGTACTGGCTAAACAAACGAACTAAACCTACTTAATATCGCGGGGTGCACGAAAAGAACTTCCTCGCACGACACACGCACGCACCCTGAGCAACAATCGGCCGAGTACTTTACGCCGATTGGCAAATCATAAGGAACACTCATTGGCAAATCCTTTCACTACGATGCAAGCTTGCATTATAGTGTATGCCATGGATATGATAAGAAGTTTCAATATCGTGTAGTGAGTGACTAAACACTATCACCTCGCAATATACAACCTTAGGACTGGGGATCAGTTAGATATTACACAAAATATATTTATTACATAGGTACTTATCGAGTTCTTAGGTTTTCGCGATTGTTACACATAGGAAATGAAACTATTTTTCCGGATTTAAATTGCGTATATTCATCATGGTCGCGGTCAACCGTGACCATGGGACCTGTAAAGGGCCCGAAACGTCGGTTAGTTTCAAAAATCAAATATACGCGATTTAAATCCGGAAAAATAGTTACATTTCCTACATAGGTACTTATCTGAATAATAACAAATGCTTTTGTTCACGTAGTATATTTATAATATTTTGCAAGACCCTGACCAGTTAGGTTCACAATAAACAATATCTATATTTTACTTTTTTTCTACTTAATTGCCATTGTACCTAAGCTCATCAACGACATGCAGTTTTGTAACGGTTATATCTTTACAGTCGAAAGTGTAGTGTATTATACATGTAATTACCTAACACTTGTTGGTAATATTCATCCAGTACTATCGGCTAAAGTCACCACATTTATAACATTTGCACTCGTGTGGTTCCTTAAGTTTTATTTCCATGATAGCATTATCTTCATCTTCTAATCGTACACCATCCGGGTCGTAGCAATGAGTGAGTGTTACTATACGTTCACGTAAGTAGTTTTCTCGACAACAGAAACATTCCTGAAATAAAATGTTTTGTAAGCGAGTACAAGTAGTGCCTACATAAGTAGATATTATATTGATTTATCAGTACCTATGTACCTACTTATTGAGAAAACGAACATTCGTAAGGTTTATGAAACTTTATGGATCGCTCTATGTAAATAGACATAACGTTCACATTCATCATATATAAAATTATAACAGATCACGACCATATATTTTTCATTTGAATATTTTCGGTTTAGTCAAGAACATTCTGTACTCTTTAAAGCTTAGACATTCTTTATGAGAAAGAAAGAGTTCGTCCAGGGAAATACTGCGTTCCCGTTTTGAATGGTAAGGTTAGTGAAATTACAGGCACATGAGACTTGTCAACTTATCTCTCAGGGTGACAGGCACAGTGGCTGTGCTTTTGAGATCCTTGCGATTAAAGTGGCACTGCAAATGCTACGGATAGGCGTGTCGCTTACTAACGACTAGTTCGTCCCGTGACTTGGTATCACAATAAAAAAATACCTTCAAAAATCCTGTAGAAGTTACAACGGATGGTTGAACTTGACTGTTGCACATTCCTTCACATTTGATGACACTGACTTCACCGCTACATGACCGTACTAATCGCCCCAAATCGTCGTATTCCTCTGTAAATGAAAGTTACTCGTTGGCAGTTTATAGTTTCAGATTGATTTACATAATTATATAACCATGGATTGACATTGTTATAAAATTAAGTGGCTATATGGTAATTCAAAATTCAGGATACTAATGAAATTACCTTTAGTAACGTGAATTTCAGATGGAACCGTTTCACAGTTGTCGTCAGCAGAGCAGGAGATAAGTAAAAAGAATACAATTTCTACAATGTAGATAAGTAATCTATTATTCAATGCCATTTTGCAATCTTAGGTCCTGAATCCTAATAGGCCCAAGACAAAATTAGGAATGGCTTGTTTAACGTTATCATCGCGTCTTTTATAAGGCTCTAACAAACTGAATTTAAGGGATAACATGTTGTATTCATATTGAAACGACGGGAGGTTGTAAGATCGCAAAGTGATTTTACTTGTTTTGAGCACAAAGGAAATAATAAGGGGCGACGCGATTAATGTATAATTAAAGGGTTATTCATGTCGGAACCGTTGGGCATCCATGATTTCAAATTAGATGACGTGAACCGTAAATGACTTTCTGTGTTACACCTACCGTACATAACTTTGATCTCAAACTTGGACAAGATTTTATCCCATATAAAAGATATTTTCTTACAGAACTTACATTCCGTGTTAAGGTAGCCATAGATGGTGGAAGTGCAACTAAAAATATATACAATGTCTCGTTTACGATGTATTTCGATAAGTTTAGCTATTTTAGTGGTTTGTGTGGTACAAGAAAAATCCGTCAAAGCTCACGAAATTAATGTACCACCAGGTAATTTTAAACATGATTAAATAGCTTTACCTATATCTGAATTTCTGCATGACTAATTGGACATATTAGATCCACATAGTTTGGTACTTACAAAAAGTTCTTAAAACTTAGACGAGTTTAGAGAAGTTTGAACAGAAAACGTATAGGATCTGTGATGTTCTCAGGTCAAGAATGTCAGATGACTCCAGTAATACACGTCCTTCAGCATCCTGGTTGTGTGCCGAAGCCGATACCTTCATTTGCTTGCATAGGCAAGTGCACCAGCTATGTGCAGGTAGAAATAAATACTTATTCAAGTAAATTCTGCCGAACAAACTTTAGTCTTATCTTCGCTTTAAACCAAGTATCCATAAGTTTTGTCTGAACACACATTCTATAAACAAGTACGATGTTGTTCCAAATTTTTGTTTTGTCTAGGTATCTGGCAGTAAGATATGGCAAATGGAGCGCACATGTAATTGTTGTCAAGAATCTGGAGAGAGGGAAGCTACTGTTGTTCTTTTTTGTCCAAAAGCAAAAAGTGAAGAGAAGAGATTTAGAAAGGTATGTATGTATACGTGTATACCGATGTTCACAAGTAGATACCCCGACCCCGCCCCCGGAGGCTAATATAATTATGGTAACTACATTTACAATAACTACAGCGGTCACCTTATCAAAAATAAACTACCTTGTATTTTATTTACAGACTAACAACGACTCGTTGATCAATTTTAGATAAGGACCTTGATGTCGAAGTTCCGTACTTCTATCAGACTAACCGATTTAGTTCCTATGTTGACAGCTATTAAACTTGCAGTCGCTGCCGAACTGGAAATTTAATAGCTGTTGATAATAATTAATAACGATAATTGATTTCAGGTATCAACAAAGGCTCCCCTAGAGTGCATGTGCCGTCCTTGTGGAACTGTAGAAGAAAGTGCTATAATTCCGCAAGAACTTGCTGGCTATTCCGAAGACAGCCCACTACACAATCATTTCAGAAAGACTTTTTAAACGTTGCTTCTAGTACCCAACAAATTTCTAATGGAATAATGAAGATTGTTCGATTTTATTGAATAAATGACCCTGACCACAAGTATATAATAATGTTACCATTTATAATCTCAGTACAGAGTACTAAAAAAACCGACCTCATAAGTACGTGGAATTACATATAATTACCAAGTTTTATTGAAATCGGTTACCGGAAAGTGAGCAAACCCGGATCCATCCCCTAATTCGCCATTATACTGGACTTGACACAGGAGCTAATAAAAATCGGTTCTCATCCTTCAAAGTATATTGAAAGAGAAAAACGCCTTAAATTGGAAAATAGCAAAATCAACCATTAAAATAATTGCTCCTTATAATAAAATTTAGGCGCTATTTATAAAAATGAATCATCATGCGTGAACAACTACCCTTAGAGGTGGATGATTTTCTTCAAAATTAAATGTGACCACTATGGAGGTACCCTCTTTCCAACAAAAAATAATCATGAAAATTGGTTCACAAATACCGGAGTTATCGCTTAACATACGCACAAAAAAAACGTACAGTTGAATTGAGAACCTCCTCATTTTTTTGAAGTCGGTTAAAAATATCTTTTATCTACACACATGTCATAAATTCTTTATAATTTGTCCGAAAACCGCAAATTAAGACCAGCTTAAAGGTAAACTACTTTGTAAGAACAAATTTCTTATCCATGAAAATGTAAAATATCTAATCTGTGAAAATGTTATTAGGGTGAATTTCACTTCCCGAATTTCAATGGCACTTTTTGAGTGATTTTTGTAAAACCCTTTTTCTTTTGGTCTTAAGGTCTTAAAAGTACAAATAAGTTCAAGCAATGTCAGTAATTATAAAATCACAGAAATATTTAAGTTAAATACAACAAAAAACGATATTTTAGGTCACACGAATGAGATTGCAGTAACACGAATGATTTTCTCATAAACGTAAATGAGAAAGACGACAAAGGAATGAGAAATTATTATTACAACACACATTTTATCGTTCACAAAAAAACATTTAACATGTAACAAATATTTAATATAACTTCTAGTATCAAATTCCTTCTCATCCGTGTAAAACCATCTATCTATCTCACACATAGATTAATAAATAAATCTAAATAAGTATTTTGTTAATATCATATAAACTTTGTTGTACATCAATATATCATCATTACCACCATCAACAAAGTCATCATGATCACCATTATCATCAGCATCATTACCATTCACATCATCATCACAATCATCGTCATCATTACCACCACCTCCACCATCGTTACGAACGTCATCACCACCACCATCACCATCTAATTGTTATATTAATTTCAAGTAAATGTTTGGCTTGAAGTAACTATTTGACTTAAAAGTAGACAAGAATGAGAGCGACAATAATGATATTTGGATACATTTTTAATTATCAAGTGTGTAAAATATGCTATAATAGATCCTTATAAAAGTGCATGGATTTTAAAGTTCCCTTTGTCTAATTGTTGTACAATAAAGTTTATAAAACTATTACTTAATACTTATTTAGATAGATTGCTTTACATGAATGAGAACGATTTAGTCACTAGTGCTGAAATTAGTATTTAAGTAGATTTTTGCCAAAACGGAGATGCACAGGTTATTTCACTGTGTACACTACAATCCGACAGGAGTCCCTTCTCACGTGTGCGAAGGGTGAAGGTGATGCGGTATGAAATTTTGTTATTAGGAGGCTTTTAGTTAAATTGACACTAATGATAAGAAAAATTGAAACACATTTTCTATTCCCAAGAAAACATGTTTGTTTATAATCAATTGGAAAGTTACGGTATGCATTGGACGTGTAAGTTATTACGGTTTATCGTCGATGGGAAATATTGCGATTTCCATGAGTATTTAATTTTTTTTTCTTTTTTAAAATTAGGGCGATGTGGAACCGGCTCCCATGAATGAGAAATTGCCCACTTTTTAATTTTTATTTATTACTGTGACGTAGTAAAGTAGTCTTTTTATGTTGTAACACAGACTAAATAAGCAAGCAATCATATTAAATCAATAATGCTTAGCATTCATGTAATAATATAAAAGTTATTGAAAGGGACACATTTTTGGCGGTTATCTGAAAACGACCCATTATTGCTTCATATTATCATCGAATTCGATGTTATTAATACATTCAAATTTCGAACATCTCTGAAAAACACAACAATTTGATTGGACCTCTATTCTGATTCAGTCGAGATGAAGTTTTATTCGAAATGAAATGTCAATAGAAAACAATTTTGACAATTTCACACGTTACAACTTGATATCGAACGATATGATAGTTGGGGCCGATTCTAGTTTGTCTATGAATTAAAAATAAAAACTTCGGTTGTGTGACATGCGTGAGAAAAATTTTTATTTGCCGCTATTTCGCCAGTCGTGCCTACCATACCATGCGGTTCCTGAACACATCACAGAGAGCTTATAATATGTGTATAAATAAAACTGTGTATGTAACTGTATATAATTAGGCATTAAAACACTCGTGAGATGTTTTTATCAAACTCGCCTGTCGGCTCGTTTCATAAACCATCACTCGTATTTTCATGCCTTTCATCTTAGAATAATAACGCATAGAAACCTAGCCCGCACACGCTAAGTGAGGCATATGGGCTTACAGGAGCGAGCGGGCTGTCAATGCTCAAGGTCAAGTTGCACCGCGAGCAGCTTAAAAATTTTTGCTAAAAATGACGAAATGTGCGGTAATTGGGTTTAAAAATAGATCAGACAAATATAAAATAGACACTAACATCACATTCCACAAGGAAGTAACGCGTTTCAACTTGTATTTTTATGTAAATATTCACTAAAACAGAAAATTAATTTCGTTGCAACAAGATACGAAAATGTTGCAATACTTTGCAAACGGGGTTTTTCTCCCCATTTTGCTATTCTGTTTCAAAATAATTATATTACGTAATTTTTTGAAAATAGGCAATATCGCGACGGTTGCAAAATTTCTACAAATGTACACCGCCGCAACAACATTGTAGGGAATTTACGTTAGCTATTTTTACGAAATATATTTAGTATTTGCCTTCATTAGTTTCACGTGAAAAATCATTATTCTTGTTCATCATGCACTCATTTAAAAAAATTGTCTTGCCCAGACTCAAAAGTTCTTAACTAAAATTATTTCAGGAAACTAACACTGACTAAAAAGTCATCGTCAGTTCTCCAAAATCGTGTATAAATAATTTTCAGGTTCAGGTTCTTAATAGTTATCGTGTACTTTTCATATAAACATACCCACAGATAATATCAGGCTATTTATATATTCAAATTCGATAGTCGCACTTAAACTCGCTTGTAGGTTTTTGTTCATATATGAGTTAAATAAGAATTGGGTAGTATTTAATAAGGTGCCTACAGATTTGCTCGACATTGTCGATTGAGAATTATAGACGTTTTCGAGGAGTTTTAGAGTGCTTATTACGAATGTAGCATCAATTTCTAAATCCAAGATGGTTGACAACAATTTTCAAAAATGTATTTTTGGTAAACCAGTTGCCACGATTCGAAAAATCGAGCCCGCCATCTTGGATTTAGAAATTAGTGCCATGTTCTTAATGAGCACCCCCAAATACCTCGAAAACGACACCCAACTTGCTATTATTTGAAAAGTCATGTCCGCCATCTAGGATTTAGAAATAAGTGCTATATTCCTAATGAGCACCCCCAAATACCTCGAAAACGATTCCCAACTTGCCATTATATGAAAAATCGTGCCCGCCATCTTGGATTTAAAAATGAGTGCCATATTCGTAATGAGCACCCCCAAATACCTCGAAAATGATACCCATATTGCATTTATTTCAAAAGTCGTGTCCGCCATCTTGGATTTAGAAATAAATGCCATATTCGTGATGAGCACCTCGAATACCTCGAAAACGATTCCCATATTGCATTTATTCGAAAAGACGTGTCCGCCATCTTGGATTTAGAAATGAGAAAAGTCGTGTCCGCCTTCGTATATTCAGATATAAATGCCATTTCCATAAGGATTACCAAAAATAAATTTTTGAAAATTCCTGTCACTTGACGTTGTCGATCAACAGTAACGATCGACAAAATCGAGCATATCTGTAGGTACCTGATCGACAGTAACGATCGACAAAATCGAGCAAATCTGTAGGCACCTCTAATTTAACGATGAGTTAAGCAAAATACAATTTCCCCACTTTTGAGGGAAATATTATTCCATGGCATCATTATTTGTATACTTGTGTGCGTGCCGACGAGCGTAAATACAAGTTGCTTACGGCTACATGAATTTGATTTTTGCCTCATTGTGACAGTTCGTTTTTTATGAAACTATCATTCTATGCGTTATTATTCTAAGCCTTTCATTATGTAACAGTCACATAAACTACAATAATGTTAACCAGCCCCATTCTTTCCACGTCCTATAATCACAGCCTTGTGGATGATTAAATCTATACCAAGTCGGGCCATCACGGGCTTTTTAAATCTTTGGCGCAACACAGACAATGGTTTAAAACGCGGTCAACACTTGATTATGTTCAGAAATGTGTAGGTAAATAGTACTACTACTACTATTTATAAGTTTCTGGCTTCTCTTGTAGAATGTGTAGGTATTTTTTGACTACGATTTAAGCTTGACAATGGATGAAAGTATTATCCTCCATCCTTTAAGCACAATGTAGCGAGAACAACATTTTTTTAAATGCTGCTCGATGAATTTGTAAGATTTTCATAGGTTAGATAATGTTTGAAATGAGTCTATCACAAACTACTATGGAGTCTATTTTGAGTATTCAACTTTTTTCAGAAATAGTTCGTAAGTAGTTTTCGTTTAATAATCCTTCGTCGAATTTTTGTCAATTTGACACGAAGTGTCAAACGATTGTTTCGGTCTGTTTTTGAACGATAGTTTGTTTTGTTGTGTTTTGACGAAGTCTGGCTCTCGCCAAATATTTACTAAATACTTTAGAAATTTTATCTGAAATTCCATAAAAATGAGTCGTAGAAAGCGTGCAAAGGTATGTATAACAATACTTTATTTTATACTTTTCATGCTGGTAGTCTAAATTGTAGTAAAATGTTGAAGGTTATGTTTATCGATCTCCAGGTTGAAAATCGCGAATTGGATGAGAAATTGAAGCAGGATGACTCTGAATCTGATCAATCTGAGAAGAGCAAGGTCACATCTTCTAGTCCTACGTCTGTCGGTGGTCGTAGGGAGTCGTCTTCGAGTCGAAACGCTGATGGAAAGGAGACCAAAAAAGAGGAGAGTAAAATAGTGATCGAGGAGCCTAGAGCTGAAGATATTGAAGAAATCAATTATAAAGAAATGCTTAACAGGTATATACCTACATAAATACAACCATCAAATGTTTAGAAACTGGGCACTTTTATAAATAGTAACAATCAAGCAGTTTTCTGATGGACTTCTTGACTGTTCCTGTCTATTTGCATAGTGCCTTATGTGTGCAAGAAGTAATTTGTATTATGCTTTTTCAAAACAATGACACAAGAATTTTTTTCAGTTTGGAAGGGGCAGCATTTCAATCAAGACTGCCTTTCGATAAGATGTCTTCTATGGAGGCAGAATGCTTCTCTGATCTCCAAGGACCCTCGAGCCATACATTCATACAGGTCAGGAATAGAGTTCTCAAGATGTGGTTTGAAGATCCGAAAAAACAGTTGACTCAGGAGCAAGCTGTTTTAAAAATGGAAGTGAGTAATTTTTATACAGTGGTTTTAATATAGAAACAGATAAGTTAGATTTAAATCTTTGTCATTATGGCAAATTTTAAGGAACAACTTTCTTCAACTGACTACTGGAACATTCTTGTCAGAAATCATCACTAGATATCACCATTTAGCAACTAAAAAGAACTTGTTGGTCAGTACAACAACATGATGTGACTGTAAATTTTATTATGTAACTGGTAGTAAGACATTGTTTGTGCTAAACAGGATCTGCGTGTATCTATATGTTCTATAGCTATAGTAATGTTGCAGATTTATGTAACTTCTTCTTCAAAGTCAAAGTCAAAGTCAAAGTCAAAGATTATTTATTCCATAGGTAAAATAAATTTACACTTGAAAACGTCACATTTAAGCTACTGCTCGTTCACTACGCTGACCTCCCTGAGAAGAACGAGCAAGAAACTCTAGGGATTGCTCTTTTCAAATAAACTTAAATGCTATGGAATACACTTTGAATCAAATTTGTGTGGATTCTGGAGCCATGTCGTCTTTCCATACATCTTTATCTAACACGTAGTCTTCAATTTTGTAATATGATTTTTTGATCAAAATATTTTTAATGTAGTTTTTAAACTTAGGAAATGATAAACTTAATATAAGCTCCAGAATCTTATTGTAAAAACGTATACAGTTCCCCATAAAAGAGTTGTTTACCTTGGTTAAACGAAATCGTGGTACCATGAGTTTGGACTTAGCTCTAAGGTTAATATTATAGATATCTTCTTTCTTATTGAAATTATGTATATTTTTACGGGCATATAAAATATTTGAGTAAATGTACTGTGATGCCACAGTCATGATACCAGTCTCCTTAAACTTTTCTCTGAGAGATACCCAAGAGCCTAGACGGTACACAGAATGTATCGCTCGTTTTTGCAATACAAATATGGTTTGAATATCTGCCGCTTTACCCCACATGAGAATCCCGTAGGACATTATACTATGGAAGTAACTAAAGTAAACTAGTCTAGCAGTACTAACATCGGTAAGCTCACGTATTCTGCGGACCGCGTATGCAGCGGAGCTTAATCTGCTGGACAGATATGTGGAAACCACTGAAGTTTACTATCTAAGGTCACTCCCAAGAAGACTGCTTTATTAACAAGGTCTACTTTTCTCCGTTTATTTCTATGCTTGGACTAGTCGATTTTACGTTAGGTAATTCAAATTTAACACATTTTGTCTTCTTGGCATTAAGCAATAAATTGTTAGCATTAAACCAATAAACTACTTTAGAGAGGGTATCATTAATACGGTTGTAGTTAATGTCATGTCTGTCTGTTTTAAAAATCAAGGATGTGTCATCAGCAAACAACACTATTTCGCAATGGTCCTTAACAAAGAAAGGCAGATCATTAATATAAATCAGAAATAAGAAAGGTCCAAGTATTGAGCCCTGCGGTACACCCATTTTTACTGGAGAACCCAAAGAAGTCACTCCATTTATGTCTACTTTCTGAATTCTACCGTTGAGATATGATGAGACAAGTTTCGACGCCTTGCCATTTACACCGTAATGTTGCAGCTTCCTAATAAGAGTATTATGATCAACGCAATCAAATGCCTTTGAGAGGTCACAGAAAACACCAATAGCGTTCTGGGACCTTTCCCAAGCATCAAAGATGTGTTTTAGTAACGCTACCCCCGCATCGCTAGTCGATCTACCACTAGTAAACCCGTATTGTTCACTATGAAAAATATGATTCCTACCGAAATAGGACAGTAATTGAGTTAGCATAACCTTTTCGAATATTTTACTTAAAGCTGGTAAAATTGAAATGGGCCTATAGTTGCTAGGATCAACTTTCCTACCGCTTTTGAATAAGGGAATAACCTTGCTGTATTTCATTAAATCGGGAAGAACACCTTCGTCATCGCACCTATTGAAAGCTACAGCTAACTGTGGGGAAATGAGATTAATAACTGAGTCTATAACTTTAGTTGATATGCCCCAGAGATCTTCAGTTTTTTTAACATGTATTGACTTAAAATCTTTTATGATGTCTTGTGGATTAACATGACGAAAATTAAATAAACTGCCACAAACGTTAACATTTTCCTTTAGGAGATCAATAGCAAGTGAAGAGGAGGAATTTAATGATTTTGTAGTGTTCACAGCAATTGCCGAAAAGAACGATTCAAAAGCTTGGGCTACTTTATCTTTAGATTTTATAAGTTTGCTGTCTAATTCTAAAACTATATCTCTATCGTGTAGTTTAACCCTGCCTGACTCTTTATTTATTATGCTCCAAGTAGTTTTAGATTTATTTATCTATTGTCTAATTTATGTCGCTGTGAAACTTAACCTTAGCAGCTACACAAACTTTTTTAAATATTTTCGAATAAATTCTAACATATTCTATGAAATTGGAATTAGTATTATAAGTTTTCATAGCATATAGCTCATACAAACGAGACCTACTCTTATGAATACCTACTGTTGCCCAGTCGTTGAATTTAGTCTCTCTATGGAAAGTTAATGTTTTCGATTTAAATATATTGTCAAATTCATTTTTAATTAAATATCGTGTTATATAAAGTATTTGGATCCTCCGGTATATGGGATAGGGAATTTAAACTATTGCCGATATTATTTTGAAATCGAATTATGCGTTCTGTGGATATCGGTCTACAGAGAAATTGGTCTACCTTCTTGCTCATTTTACAATTAAAAGAAGCCAATTGGCCACTATGGTCCGATCTTAAGCAATTTATTATTGGTTTAGACACTGCGTCTGTGTTACAAAAGATGTTATCAATACAAGTAGAAGAGGAGGCAGTAATGCGAGTTGGTTCTAAAAAAAGATTAATCAAGTTAAAACTTTGAAATAAATTAATGAGTCTTACAGAAGTAGAACAGTTTTCCAACAGGTTTACATTGAAATCTGCACATATTACTACGTTTTTTTTGGTTGGAAAAATCCGCTTTAAACTGTCTTCCATAATTAATTCAAACTCGTTAAAATTAGCAGAGGGGGGCCTGTATACACATAAGACGACAAACTGATCCAATTCCACACATGAAATCTCAATAGTTCGTTCAGTAGAAGGATTTGTGATATCCTTACGCTCTTTAAATTTTCTTGAAGTGGTTAGGCTTTTTAAACCATAACTATCTGAAACAAAATAGAGGTTTTGTTTTGTTCTATTGCCAGCAACTTTGAGGACAATTCCCGAGGAGCAACTTCCATTGCTGACCAAATACGAGATCGTCCACTACACCACATCTTATTATAATTTAATGATAAAATTTGCTTTTCTTTCCATTCCAGGCACCGTACAATGGGGATCCAGCCCTAGTGATTAGAACACATGCATTTTTAGACCGTCATGGTTTTATAAATTATGGAATCTATGAGAGGATCACACCTATTCCTTCTCCTCCAAAAGGAAAGCAGCGACCAAAGGTCATCATTATTGGTGCAGGTAAAACAGCACAATACAGCTATATAACAGCTAATAAAGTTTTTAAAGTTTAATTCAAGGATAAATGTGATACATAAATAAGAACTTAAATGGTTCAGTAAAATAAATTATAATAAATATTAATACAAAGATCGAACACTCAGAAAAAATTCCTTCGATCCGGTCGGATTCGAACCGACGAATCTTCGAATTCGAAAGACGATCTTTGTATTAATAATTATAACAAACTAATTATATATAATAAAAGTAATTTCACAAAAAAATAATTGAATATCAATTCAATAAAAATTTAATTAAATTATAATAATTATAACTTCAATTATATATATATACTTTTTAAGATCGTCTTATATATATATATATGTATATATAACGAAGATGATCTCAAAAAGTTACCACAAAATTGACTATTTGTTTATATACCTAGTGACATGTACCATCTTAACATTTGTAAAGGAAAGCTTTATGTATCATCGATCACAAAGTATATCTCAATTTTCTTACCATCATAGCAATGATTTCAACTTTATTTGCTTAAATAATAACTTTGTATACATCTTACATAAATATACAACATTATTCACATTTACGCACACTAACAGTATGCACACTAAATCACTAAAACACACATATCACCTTGTATGCTATCATACTTCAATCTCGTATACCTACTGGATATTTATTTTTCAATCTGTATCTATAACAACCATGGTTTATTTTAACCTTACTTTTGTACCCATCTGTTTTACATTAAAAAACAAAATTCGATTCTGTAAATGATTTGTTAGAATGAATTTCAAACTTGGAACAATTTGATATTTTTGGATAATGATGTAGATACCTTGGCAATTGCAATTCTCAATTAAAAATTATACAGTAAAATATATGCAGCCTTAGATATAATTTTGATAAACTAACCTTACTTTTATCTAGATTATCATTTCAGTGTGATATCGTTGCCTTATCTGAATGCTGGCTCTCCTCTATAGCCTGCCTTCCTGAAATGACGTGCTGTACGTATTATAAAACGAATGACGATTATAACCAAAATGACGGTTTGGTGTTGTATATAAAAAGTCAACTGAATTATGTAGTAGAGGAGCCAAAACTGTCAGAAGCTAACTGTCTTTTGGTGAAGTTTGGGAGAGAGACTGTTGTGATCAGCATTTATAGACCACCCTCTTTTCAAAACATTTTACCCTTCCTACATTCTCTTGACCTTTTACTTGAGCGTGTCTCAACCTTCACTAATATTATTTTAATCGGAGACATAAATATAAATTTACTTGGCTCGGATAACAAAGTAAATTCATATCTGGACTTGTTATCCTTCTATAGTCTTCTGCCAGCCATTGATACTCCGACTCGTGAAAATAATTGCTTAGACCATGTAGTATTAAAAACAAAACTTTCTGTTATGACCTTCAACCTACAAACAACTGTAACAGATCATACTTCCATCCTTTTCTGTCTAAAAGGTAAAGAAATCTGTAGATTAGCCAACAATAAAATATCAGGTAAGTTGAACTGGGATGGTATTGTCTCAGAATGTTCTAACATGGACTTTAATCATTTTTATTCTGAAAATAATCTAAATAAATTCAGAAACTTATTCATTGATATATTATACAAATTATTAAAAATAACACACAATTATTTAAACAGAGACTCTATGCACAAGAAAATTAGGTTGTCCCCCAACAATGAAACTTTTGGAAAGGTGACTTACAAGAGATATAGAAATTTTTGCAATGGCCTCCTCAAAAAATTAAAAATTCAATATAAACGGGATCAACTAATTACAGCTAAGAACAACCCCAAAAAACTATGGACTGCTATAAAATCCTTTACTTATTTACAGAAGCAAAAAAATTCCCACATGAACTTCTAAAAGCTGGTGATTCACCGAAATCCTCTACAAATATAGCTAATCAATACTTTGCCTTAGTAGGTAAAAAGCTTGCTGATCATATCCCGACTAATATCACCCCTTTCAAAAACTACTGGACCGCTTTAGCAACACCTATAAATTAATTTGTTTTTCTTGAAGTCGACAACGAAGAGATTGAAAGAACTATTCTCAATAATAAATCAGACTGTTCCTTAGGCTGGGACGGCATTTCGTCGAAGGTTTAAAAAAGATTGTGCATTCTATTTCTCCAGTGCTCACCAACCTTATAAACCGGTGCATCAATACAGGTACCTTTCCAGATACCTACAAAAAATCCATAGTACACCCAATCTATAAACCAGGAGACGGCCACTGTGCTAGTAACTATAGGCCTATATTTATTCTCAGTTCCTTGTCTAAAGTTTTCGAACGTATTATCAATAACAGACTTCTCAATTTCCTGGAAACCTAACACATTCTATCGAAGAGCTAGTACGGGTTTAGACGACACAGATCTACAGATGATGCTGTTCATGACTTTACAGATTTTTTGGTTAGAGAACTTGACAGTGAAAAGAAATGTATCTGTATCTTCATCGACCTTGCCAAAGAGTTCGACACGGTGCCTGTTCCAAGCTTCATAGAGAAGCTAAACAAAATGGGCATTAGAGGAATCCAGCTGAGTTTATTTACGGACTACCTAACAAATAGAACACAGCGTGTTAGACTTGGAGACTACCTGAGCGATGAACTCCCCATTACATATGGTATCCCTCAGGGTAGCATTGGCAGCCCAACCCTCTTTCTGTTCTTTATATAGCATGAATGAGCTCTGTCTCACATCTACATATAACACTACACACTTTGATTTTTATTTTTAATTCTTTTATTATTAATTAGTTTTTAATTTCAGTTTAATATTAGTATTTAGTTCCAGTTAATACATACAAATTTGTTTTTGAACTACCATTAATAAATATCATTAATTTATATTTCTTGGTCAATATTTTCACAATGTTTTAAGTACGAATTATTGTCCGAGGTGAGGGACCTGGTTACCTATATTAGGCTTGGGCTTAGTTTAGGAACCAGTCTCTTGCAAACATACTGCAATAAATTTGACTGTGTACATTATCTAAATTCTTAACTAACTGTAATGTTTGTGGAGAAAATAAATAAATAAATAATCATTAAATTAATATATATATTATAAGAAAAAACGAATGGGACATTATTGCAGTAAAATGGAAATAAGGACTAGCCAGACAAGTATAAGTTACCTTGTATTACATGTGTCAGGCAATCCCTGTTTCTGTCAATGTACATGCTGTGCTTTTCTCAAACAATGTGAGGAAATAACAAAAGACTAAAGAAATAAGGAGAAGACATAATTTATAATGAAAAAGTAAGAAAGTTACAGCTACTAAAATTTTAAAAGTAGACAACCCAGAATTTATAGGTACTCTGTTGGTATCCCTTCTCAGTATAAGCGAGAAGCTTCTCTATTCTTTTTTTTATTCTCCCTCTACGCACTCAGCGCATTGCGTGTGTACGTTTTTAATTCTGTTTTAAAAATCGCTGTGGATGGAAAAAATTATATAAAAAAATGCTAAAAAACTGGAAAGTAAAACACAAAAAAACTGTGCACAAGGTAAAATTTATGGCGACAATATGGCGGTACGTTTAAACAGAGCTGGTCTATGGCAGAATGGTCACATACAGAAATCCTTTGCAAGACTTTAAACGATACACCACTTTGGATTGGAGGTAGCTCTGTAGGATCCTCAACAATACATTTTTGACATAAAAGTACCATACTATTGTAACTCATACTCGTCTAGCCATCCTTTATTTCTCGGCCTCTGCAATAATGTACTAAAACGTTTAACTCATACATTGACCGAAAACCGTCATATCGCAGCTCCTGTAAAGCACAGACTTAACTGCAAAAAATTGTGATCCCAAACCATACTTAAAACGCAATTTATATGAAGAAACAGAGACGCTGTACGGATTCCCTCATTTTCCTATAGAGGGCGTAAAGCGTATTGAATTGAAATAGTATAAACATTTAAGAGCCCTTCAAATGGGCTCAGTAGCCCTAAATACAAAATTTTTAATTAATTTTCTGTAATATAATAATAACATATAATTTTACAAATGTAAGTTCAGTCACTGCTTCACTGGAGGTGCGATATTGTACATTTTGCGGCCAAGGCCGGGGAGAAATTTGTTTTTAATTTTTTTACTGTGGCAAAGACGAGGCTCTTTGTTCAAAAGAAAAGTGAACATTTCCGGGCATGTTTGAGAAAAGTAATAAAATTATTTTTGTTTGGTCACATTGTCGCACTGCGATATCGGCATGCTGACATTGTTTAAAGAAAAAACGACTATTCAATGAACATCTTTCTTATTTTAGGAGTATCCGGATTAGCGGCCGCTCGCCAACTGCAATCCTTTGGTTGTGAAGTTGTAATACTGGAGGGCAGAGACAGAGTTGGCGGTCGCATCTGTACTTATCGAAAAGGCCCCTATGTTGCTGACTTAGGTATTCTTCTTGCTTCAAATACCCTTAAAGTTGTCAAAATAGTACAAAATAATGCCTTTTGAAGGCGAGAGTGAATAGGCACTATTTAAATTTGCATGCTACATCGTCGACCTCTTCGTCGCTTTCCATCAGGTGAGATGGAGGTCAAATGCGCACTTATTTAATTATAAAACAAAAATAAATAATAATATTCTAACATTGTGTTCAAAGGAAATTTGTAATTAACATTGCGGGCGCTTTTATTATTGACTTACAAAAATTGCTTATTACATAGGAAACCACTGCTATCATACCACAATTAATAATTTGTGCAAGGAAAATTAACCTTTTATTAATTTATCTTTTTGGTTTCAATTTTAATGTCGTTTCCTCACTTTCAGGTGCCATGGTGGTTACTGGATTAGGTGGTAACCCAGTGACGACTCTCTCTGTTCAAATGAACATGGAGTTACATAAAATTAAACAGAAGTGTCCTCTTTATGAGGCCACTGGCAATCAAGTTCCTAAACATAAAGATGAAATGGTAAGGCTGATACGAGCTTAAGGCCATTATGTACTAAGTGGAGTAGGGAGCAGCTGTTTTTCAATAAATTGTAGAAATTTTGACGTTTTCACTAAGCTACTTGGAGAGGCCTGAAATCGTTTCAGTTTGATAGTTGATAGAACATGGTAATATATTAAATTAAAAGTGGACACGCCAATTCTGTAATAGCTACAAATTTTCTTGCTATTTTGTATACATATACAAATCAACACTGAAGCCAGTATGGAGGAGCTATGGGGGAGCGCCTGTAACTCCAATATATCCATGTTACAAAGAATGTAAAACATTATCTTGCGTAGTATGGCTAATGTACCCTGGTATGTCACAAACTCGGACATACACAAATACCTGGACATGAATATGGTAAATACCGTAATAGCCTTGAGAACCATCGTAATGAACTGGCAAAACAGTTGACAATCTGCAGATACAACTAAAGGCTCAAACGAAAAGTCATACTCCCGTTGGAGTAATGTGGTGTGCACATAAAGGGGAAGAAACTTATAGTGGAGAGTTCGCCTGCGTTGACATAACCGATTATCAGCACATAGTGGCACTGATTGCAAATGATTCACTATAAAAAAAAAGTTCATCATTGTTATTATAAACTGTTTCTCTGAAAAGTCAGTTTAACAGTAGAAGTTGTAGGTACTCATTTTTATTTCATCTGCGTCTTCACATGTAATAACATAATAATGCCAAAAGTTGACAGACGGACTGAAAGGACAAAATAATAGTTACTATTAATCTCTAGGTGTACAAGCGATATTCGTACTCTCTGATTCGTTGCATAAGCGATATCCGAAGTCGGTCAGAGATTTCTAGATTTGTCTATTCTCGGATTCGGAACGGATACGGATTAGAAGCAATGTGGAAACGTACTTAGCTTGTAATTACACGGCTCATAGGATATTTTTTGGAGTATTATTTACATAGAAATGTATATAAATTCTATGTACATGTGTACACATACTTGCCTACATATCATCATGTCTGTTTTTAAACAAGGTAGGTCAGAAGTCAAAATTTTGTTTTAGGTGGAACGTGAATTCAACAGGCTTCTTGATGCTACTTCCTATTTGTCCCATCAAGTGGATTTTAATTATTACAACGATACTCCAGTCTCTTTGGGACAAGCTTTGGAGTGGGTCATTAAATTACAACAGAAGAATGTTAAACATAAGCAGGTACTATACAACATATTTCAAAATGTTTTAAGCTTTTATGAATATGGCAGGGTAGTTTGTCTAATACCTTTCTCGTTTTAAATTCCCTCATGCACAGGACGATATGTCTTCACGAACCGTCATTTCAGACTGATCGAAACGACAAATTGAATGTTTTTGTCGTTAACGATTAACTTGAACGCCAGGAGCGGTATTCTGTAATGGCTATCATTATGATTCGGTATGGCTCTGATAGCGAAAGTCGTCTGTTGCCGTATCGACAACTTACCGATTATGCTATTCTGTAAGTCCACCATAACGAAAATCGTTGCTGCAACTGACGCGTACCGACAGCGATGTGAGGTCAGCGTTTCATCATCGAAAAAAAGACGAATTGGGAACATCCCGACGGTAGGCTATGTTTCTCGACCAATCACGATCGAGCGTTCAAATAGTTATTTACAAATACTCTTATCTATGGTTATTTAGTTTGTGCCTTTGACTGTGGTTTAATTTTTTTCCAGCCTTTAAGGTTTGTGCAATGTTTGTGACATTCAAGGGAAACGTACTGTTATGATATAATCTCAGTACAGAGTACTAAAAATACCGACCTCAAAAGTACGTGGAATTACGTCTACTTGCTAAGTTTTATTGAAATATCTCCTAGTTCCCCACCATACAGGACTTGACACTGGAGATAATAAAAATCGGTTGTCACTACTCAATGTATATTGAGCGAAAAACGCCTTGAATTGGAGAAATAGCAAAATCAATCATTAAAGTAATTGCTTCTAAATTAAAGTTAGGCGCTATTTATAAAAATGCTTCCGTGGCCGAACGGTTACCGTGCCGGACTGCCACGCAGAGGTCCCAGGTTTGATTCCCGGGCCGGGAGAAATATTTATACGGCCTACATTTATTTCTCTCGTGAGTTTGGGTGTAATTTGTGGTTGTCTATGTGTGTGTCCATAGCACCCGCGACACAGGATTTCCCTAGTGCGAGGCTATGTTGAGTGTGTGCGTTATTATTATTATTATTATTATTATAAAAATGAATCTTCATGCGTGAACAGCCACCCTTCGAGGCGGATGATTTTCTTCAAAATGAAATGGTACCACTATGGAAGTACCCCCTTTCCAACAAAAAAGAATCATGAAAATCGGTTCACAAATACCGGAGTTATCACGTAACATACATACAAAAAAGAACATACAGTCGAATTGAGAACCTCCTCCTTTTTTGAAGTCGGTTAAAAATAATGCATCACGACAAATAAGCAAATTGCAGTTATGTAAATATTTCCTTTATTTTTCACCTTAACGTCTACAATCGCGACATAAATAAGCATAGATTTAGTATAGGCACCTATATTCTAAATCTATGTAAACAAGTGATTACAACACACAGACAAGAACAAGTCACTTTCAATTACAAAACATTTTGTGAGTGAATTTTTTCTACTTATGCGATCAAAACACAAATATCTAACAGTGAAATGTAAGAAGAAAGTGCGTCGTTAAGAATACCGACGTAAACAGGGTGCTCTCGAAGAGCCGATAAAAAATATCGAATCTTAACGAAACTTAACGCACGTATCGAACCGAGTTGTCGTTATGATCGGTTAAAGTAGTGTACAGGATAGCATTTGTCGACAAAATCGATACCGTCGGTAAAACCGCATAACGAATATCGAATAGCGAGTCTCAACGATTACAGAATACCGCTCCAGGGGAGTAACAACGGATCAATGCGATTAACGTGTCGATAGATCGTAACGAGGTATAGTCTATATATGAGGGCCTTAATAATATTTGCCTTCTACATCTGCCTTTACATTGTTTAGTAATATTAGGTAAACTATGGTTTAGTCTTAATATCAATAAAATTAATCTTGTAAATAAGTTTTT
Organism: Hyposmocoma kahamanoa; assembly: GCF_003589595.1. Lineage (NCBI taxonomy): Eukaryota > Metazoa > Arthropoda > Insecta > Lepidoptera > Cosmopterigidae > Hyposmocoma > Hyposmocoma kahamanoa. Next base: position 14,254,071 of record NW_020653850.1, read on the forward strand.
CATCTTTACAGATACAACATCTAAAAGCAGTAATAACATTGCAAGAAAAAATAAAAACAAATGTAAACAAGTAAGTGACTCCATATATACTTTACATTCCTTGCGTCTAACTCAATACATAGATTACGTACTTATAGGGCATAAAGCCAATAAAGTTGACTCAAAGTTACTGACTGAGCACTTGCTTGTAAAGCTAAAGCTTGCATTGGAGTAATACTTCAAATCCATGAGTACGGTGGGTGTTTATCCTCTCGTTTTTCGCAGTCTATTAATATCTATACTAACTTTAGGTCGACACTTAAATGTTAAACTTTTTTCCACAGAATGACTGACATAAAAGAACTACTAAGATCAATGAAAGCCGAAAAGGAATCATTATTAACCGATAGAGAAAAAGGCACAACTGGCGATGCCAGTGTCCTCCAAGAATTCAATTTACGACGATTGAATCGCGAAATGAATCAACTGTGCAACGAATACGAGACTTTCGTTTCGCAAAATAATAGCATTGAAGATAAACTGACGCAGCTGGAATCTAATCCACCGAGGTAAGTGTAATTTTTGCGCAACTTGAATGAACCTATTGTTATTGATTAACTCAAATTTAAATAACCAATCAGAAATTAAAATTTCAATTAGGCACTCGATTTTGTTTTTTTATAATCGAAAAGGATTATTGAACAGCATTATTTAGAACCAAAGGAAAATATAGTGATGGACATGTAATGAACCTTCGTATGCAGGACCCCGATTCAGAACTCTTCCATATTTTCATTGAATCGTTCGATCGTATATCGTCCTCGAATCGAAGGGCGCCCTAAGAGCGATTCAGAACATTCGAGTTAACGTTCGATTCGGATTCGAATACGATATCGTTATCCAACAGCGTTTACGGAGTTAGTCGGTGAAATAGATTACAAGAAAAATGAAAATCCTTTTATATACATTTTTAAGACTTTGAGGCATTTATATTAAATTATATTAGTCTTGCATTAAAATAAATTAATAAAATTGAACAAAATCCAGACATAATTTAAAATAATAAGAGATTTCCATACTACATTCTTGCTTTGTAAACAATAGGACGTTCGGTAACTTTTATTCGATAACTATGTTCTGAATAATGTTTGTAGCCTTTGCCGGTCGAGAAGTTCGAGTAATCGTACGGGTGTGACGTCATTACGGTTCGGTTTCGAATACGATAGTTTGACGTTCGGTTTGAGTGTTGTGAATAAAAATGAAAAGTAAGTTCAAACGTGCAAGCGTCCTCCCCGATGTTATATACACATACGATGTGGTATACACACTTTCTTTTGTTACAGCACAGAGTTATCACCATTTAGAGCGATCTATTTAAATATTTTTACTTTTGTACGAAAATAAAAATTTATGAATTATTAAAAGCCGTAGAATGAAAGGTGTTATTTGTGGTGTTAGTAATATAGTCTTGCGAAATTTATAAGTATTTTACAGAGAATCCCGCATGATATGTTCTTTATCAAGTTTCTGCCTATTGTCAACACGGCTTAGTACAGTTTAGGTATTTTTTTTTTGTTCAGTTCAGTGTATCTGTCAGTTCGTGACAGACAAATCCTGGACTGGCATTTCGCCAACCTAGAGTTCGCGAACGCCACGCCGCTGGGTAACCTGTCGCTGAAGCATTGGGACCAGGACGACGACTTCGAATTCACTGGGAATCATCTGACAGGTACTTTTATTTTATGTCGAGCTATATACTGCCGTCCGCTAACAAAATCCTTTTTTAGAGATATCATAAAAAAAACATAACCCAGTTTTAGAATATTGAAATTGTTTAATGATACTTCAGCATCGTTTTTATTATTTTATATTATGTTATATTTTTTTATTATTATAAAATATTATATTATTACGCATCGTTAGGGTAGGTTCCGATAAGTCGCCCCCCCGAAGGGGTTCCCGCCTTGTCGTGGCGGGGGGGCTCTAGTAGCCGTGGTCGATTTCATCCCACGGTGAAGCTAAGAGGAACCCATGGGGCCGGCCGATGGTGGTAGGCTGGCCCGAGGAGGAGGGCGTTCCGCGCGGGGCTCGTCTGGTCAGCGGGACCGCGCGGATGCGCGAGGAGGAGAGTCGCGGGGAACAGACGTGTCGGTGTGTCGTTGCCGCTCGTCCTATCCTCCGCGGCCGTACGTGGGCGGTTGGCCCGTGGTGGGCGCTCCAAGGCACTCTCTTCGGAGAGTCCGCGCGGAAGCGCGTTAGGTGTTTGCGGCGGAGCCTGCCATCAGATCCGCCGCGGGGGCTGGGGGAGCAGCCACTGAATTTCACAGTTGAGTGGATGCTGTCCTGGCCCCCTATGGCCCCTGGGTAGCGGACTCGGGGGAGTTCGTTGCCCAGCATAAAGGGGCCCGGGATGGAAGGCTCGTCTGGTGTTCGGCGAGCCTTACATTCGGAGTCGGGGGACCGATGTGTCTCCCTTCTCGGGGAGGGGCTGCGCAAGGCGCGGCCAGACGGTGGTGGGGGCGCGGACGAGTGCAACAGCGTACTCGTACCCCCACCTACAGCGGAGAGGAGGAACACTCCGGGGGTTTAGTGCGGTTGCTGCTCCCCTTCAGGGTTCAGCCTAGTCCCACATAACCCCGGCTCTGCCCCCTCGGGGCAAAAAAAAAAGGTTCCGATAAGTCGAACACGTTAACTAATTTTAACTGTTTTTAAAATATAATTTTGTGCTTTATTTTTTTTTAATTTTTTTTTATTTATTTGATATATTTATTTACTTTATTTGACCATTTGTCACTTAGTCGCGTTTTAATTAGTAGACGGTAGTATATTAAACGTGACAACATTGTGACGTCATCGATTAAGTTTTAAGACTTAGAGATTTGTTCGCGCCTGTGTCAAGGTAGACGGCGCTTAGGTTAATTTCAACGTCATTTCCTTTAGCATTTGTATTGCTATCCTTTTTAACCTGCCGCAGTGGAAAAATTTCCGAATTGAAAAAAAAAAATTTGTCAGAAAAATAAGTATTTCTCCCATTGACTTACAAATAAATGGACGACGGGTCTAATACAAAAACCACGAAAAAAATGTCCCAAGTCAACCTATTTAAACGCAGTGACATGTAAAGGAATATGAAAAAGCTAAAACGTTGAATTTAAATTGTAATGTCATCGCAGTACTGTCTAATTTTGCTTGCTTCGCTGTCAGTCGAACAAACGAAGACTAAAGCGTGAATGACGCTCTGTATATGATTTTAACGCCCTATAAGTTCGGACACTTTTTAGCGCGGACCTGACGTCCATATAATTGTTAAGTCAATGGTTTCTCGGGATATTTTTCCAATATTTTTTCTTTATTCTTCCAAATTTGGCGTTGACATTTGTCAAAAGTTGAAGTTACTAAACGATAATCTCGACACAGAATACTAAAAAAAACCGATCTCAAAAGTACGTGGAACTCCACGATTTCCGTTCACGGTTACCGGAAAGTGCGCAAACTTGACACAGGAGATAATAAAAATCGTTTCTCACTGCTCTAAGTGTATTGAGAGAGAAAAACGCCTTGAATTGGAGAATAGCAAAATCAACCATTAAAATAATTGCTTCTTATAATAAAATGTAGGCGCTATTTATAATAATAATAATAACAACACACACACTCAACATAGCCCCGCACTAGGGAATCTCTGTGTCGCGGGTGCCATGGACAACCACAAATTACACCCAAACTCACGAGAGAAATAAATGTAGGCCATACAAATATTTCTCCCGGCCTGGTCGAACTTGGGACCTCTGCGTGGCAGTCCGGCAGTTATACACTATATTTAGAACTACGTTTATGAAAAATTCAAAGAGGAAACTTACTTTAAAGTTATTCGTTTTAATTCAACATACTTACTTAGATAATGAAATCCGGCTATTCTTGTTAAAATGTATATGAATAAAAATTGATCTTTTTATTGACCCGTAGAGGTGGATGATTTTCGTCAAAATTAAATAGGACCACTATGGAGGTACCCTCTTTCCAACAAAAAAAAAATGAAAATCGGTTCACAAATACCGGAGTTATCGCGTAACATAGGGGGAAGTCCCCTAACGCCGGACAGCACCTAGCGTCGGACACTTGTATTATCTTGACATGTCGCAACGCGTTCGATCAAAAAACAGTTGAAAGGGGTGCGGGGGAACGTAACGATACTGGATCGGGAAACGCCGTTTGCCAGTGACGCACGAGATCGAGGTAGGAGCGGGCGATTGTAGCTTTTGGCGGGAACACACTGCGTCACGTAAAATCAAAGTGAGTATTACTGCTATGTTTTTGTGTTTAAGTATTTATGGTAATTGTTATTATATGTAGTGTTTCATAAGTATTCGAAGTTTCTGAAAATTATTGTAAATTTTTTTAAAGTTTTGCTATGAAATACGTAATTCTGAAAATTCTTTGTCCCCTAGTACCGGACACAAAGTAGTCCCTTAACGTCGGACAGTAAACACATGTGTTTTTTCGTAAAAATTCATATGTTTTGTAATAATTATTGTATCTTGTTTTAGACGATAGAAGAACAGAGGGAAATTGAAATGGAAGAGACGAATAAGAAAGGAAAATGGGATCAAAATAGTTTACAAACTGCGATAGACAAGGTTTTGTCTAAACAAATGAGTTTGAGAGAGGCTTCGTTGCGCTACAACGTTCCAAAAAGCACTCTACATGATAGAACATCGTTATTGAACCGTGGACAAGAAGTGACGTTACTGCCAAAAATCGGTAGATTCACCAACACCTTCTCACCCGAGTACGAAGCTGTTTTAGTGGAACATGTAAAGGACTTATCTAATAGATGTATGCCGCTAATGAGAAAGGAGTTTCTGAAGTTAGCTTTCGACTTGGCTGAAGCTTTGAAGATCCCTCACCGATTTAACAAAGAGAAAGGTGCTGCAGGTAAGCACTTTTACTACGATTTCATGCAAAGACATCCTGACATATCGTTGAGAACACCGGAGTCGACGAGCATGATGCGTGCTATAGGGTTTAACAAACCACAAGTGGATCTTTTTTATGACAACCTGGAAAGAATGATGACACAATATAAATTTGCACCCTCTAGCATTTACAACTGTGATGAAACTGGTATCAGCTGTGTGCAAAAACATCATAAGGTTCTTGCTCGGAAAGCTGCTCGTCAAGTAGGAAAGCTCGCTTCTGCTGAGAGGGGCAAAAATATAACAGTTTTGTTCTGCATGAGTGCCAATGGCCACTTCATACCGCCATTTTTTGTCTTTCCCAGACAGAGGATGAATGATCGGCTCATGATTAATGCTCCAGCTGAAAGCGTAGGCGTGGCCCAGCCAAAAGGCTGGATGAATAAAGATTTTTTCCTTCAATGGCTGCAGCTATTCATTAAACATTCACGCCCGACAAAAGAGAGCCCTGTGCTCATTCTACTGGATGGACATTGTAGCCACAAGACACTAGAGGTCATCAATTTTTGCCGACAAAACCACATTCATTTGATAAGCTCACCACCGCACACCACTCACAAACTGCAACCACTGGACAGAACATTTATGAAGCCATTTAAAGATGCCTATAACCAACAATGCGACATGTGGATGAGAGCAAATCCTGGATCTCGAATAACCGACTACGATATTACCGGTCTGGTGAATGAAGCGTTCACAAAAGTCGCTCGGCTGGATATTGCGGTATCTGGGTTCAAATGCACCGGAATTCTTCCATTTAACAGAAATATATTTTCTGATCTGGATTATTTGCCTGCAGATATGACCAACATTCCACTTAAAGAACCAGGAACTACCTCAAACGCACCAGGTTGTAGCAGAGAAATAACTGTGTCTTCCACTGCTTTTGCTAATAGTTCATCTTCGACGTACGATGCCGAATTGCACAACAATTTGGTTTCAGAAGAACCCGAAGAACCTAATGCAGAATCAGCAACAAGCAAACCAATCAGCAGTTCAAAGCCATTGGCTACACTTGATCCAGATATTGTCCAAATTGTCCATAATTTATCGCCATTGCCAGATGCTACCAAAAAACGTTCAGTTACTCGGAAAAGAAAAGGTGAAAAAAGTGAAATCTTAACTTCATCGCCATACAAAATTGCTGTTGAAGAAAAAGAGAATGAAAAAGCCCTTAATGACAAAAAGAAAGAAATAGGAAGAAAGTTCAGAACAGCGACAAGAAATAAAGGGAAACAGACTAAAGGAGTAAAGGCCAAAGGAAATAGTGGAGACAAAGCAAAGAAAAAGGAACCATTAACTCAAACGTCTAACATAGGAACAACTTGTGTAGTTTGCTTAGAGGACCACGACGAAGACTGGATACAGTGCTCCAGCTGCCGTGGGTGGGCTCATGAAGTATGTGCAGACATCCCTGAATGTTCAGAAAACTACATATGCGATCGATGCACGATGTTTTAAAGATGTCCGGCGCTGGGGGTTTGAAGTTAAGACTGTCCGGTACTAGGTGCCAGTTGCAGTTACAGTCATTTTTGTTACTAAAGTTTCATTTAAATTTTTAAATCTGTTTATAGAGAGGTTCTATTTTAGTTGATTTATTTTGATTTTAAATTTTGTTGAGATAGTTAATTAATTAACAAAGTTACATTTCCAGAACCAGTTTTTTATTTAATGTCTGAAAACCTTAAGTGTCCGCCACTAAGGGACTTCCCCTACAAAAAAAGAAAACAACATGCAGTCGAATTGAGAACCTCCTCCTTTCCTCCTCCTTTTTTTTGAAGTCGGTTAAAAAAGATGCAGCCATTTTAAAAAGGTTTTTTTCGTTTTTGTGAAATCTTTTTCAATCTCGTTTTTCTACATATGTGGCTTTCAGCCATTGACCTACCAATTCAGCTATACAAGTTTATTTTATAATTCACGTTAAATAAAAATTCAAAAGATATTTATAATATGCCTTCGTAAATATATTTTTTTAATTTTTCAAATTTTTCCAATTTTTCGGGAATATTTCCGGATAAAATTCCACTTTTTGAATTTTTTCGGAATATTACCCAACAATGCTCTGCTGCAACTGAACTACTATTTGTAATTGGGACGTAGGAACGTAACGTGCCGCCTTGGACCACCCATCGACCCTCGTTTAGCTCTGTGGATTCACCGCCATATTTAAAGACTTAACGCATTCAGTCCAATTTCGCCGGGTGTGAAATACCGCTTGTGTTTTACTGTGTTGTACTTAAACACTGTTCGGATAAATCAAGCGATCATCATCGTAACTGAGAGTCTCCTCTGACTGCCAACGGAACCGCCACGCGTCCCACCGCATTTTTCGGAGACTTTTAATTAGGACGTCTGCTGGAAGTTGAAGACGAGCGCTGCTAAGGACGTGAATTCCAGCAGAACTCACACTCTACCAGTCTCACGCTCACTCAATCCAACTGGAGCTGACCATTACTGTGGCACCCAACGTGGGGCACATGACACGTGGTCGTTCACGGCTAAACAGAAGTTACGGCAATTATGTTTCAGCCAATCATTTAGTATTTAACGGTGAAGCTTGAAATTACTAGGTACACAAAAAACCCTGCAACAATACTGATTGTTACAGTACATTGAAACAAATGAGGAAACATCTCGCGAAGAAAAGAATCCAGAGGTCAACACACCATGTGGTCCGATGACACGGGTTTTATATTTTGTAGGGGGTTCGGAGACCCAAAATTACGGCATCGGGCTATTCCTCATTTCTTTATAAAAGAACACATTGGGGAACCATGCCCCCAATGGGATAAATAATAGAAGATGCTACAAGATTTGGAACCTCTCGAGTCAACGTATAGTACAGAAATTGTCATATCGAGGGGGCGATTGGTAGGTCGAAATTGCTTCCCGTACATTCTATTCTAGTCTGTCACGAAATGCCATGTGGTTCACAAATTAGAAAGATGATGTAGTTTAGTATGTAAACAAGAGATAGTAGTGCAAAAAAAGAGTTAGTAGTACAAGTGCTTGTCTATTCTTATGGAATGATGTGAAACGTTTAGTTTACGCGGAGGATAAGAGTGTCGAAGTTTCTGTTTTAAAAGTTGTGGAGTCTAATGTTAAAACGAAACTCACGTGCAAATCTCTGTGGAGCTATATACTTATAGCAATACATTCATGTAACCTAAAGCTGGTAAGTACCAAATCTAAGTTACAAAAAACTTTTTTCAGTCAACTTTTCTAATTAATGTAAATAAATAGTAAATTAGACAATACTAGTACATAATCATAATTTAAAAAATAGGTAAATAAGCGATCGAGGAAGATTACGTATCGCTCGCTGAAGAGGGTGGCGGGGTCACTGCCCTTGCGTGGTGCACATGACTTTGAGACAATTTTGAAAAACTTTACTATACACAATTAGCCAGAATATTGAACAGAATATTTTTTATATTTTTAGATGATTTAGCATTGTTTCTATTATTAATTTCTAAAATATGGCGAGAATGCAAATCAACACACTGTATAGGGCGATACCATTACACTGTATAGAAAGTATTTGGCAAACTGATTGGCGGCGTTTCACGTGGAAATAATATAGAAAACTTTATAATTTACAGGAAGCTCGAATACAAAAGTAAAATCGAATTTATGAGTCGCAGCACTAGTAATCTGCGTTACCATTACAATAAATTGGTCAGGGTTGGCGGTAGCTATTCACGGTATTGATTTTATAGAAAAATCGTTCACCAACAAGGAGTAAATATGTGAATGGTTTAACTATATAGATTACACCAACACCATTGGGTTTTAAATAATTTACTAATTATTTTTAAATTGTAATGTCAAAGTGACATTTTGTACATAAATGGTGAAAAATACCAAGGGGAGAAGAGAATGTTTTGGTTTGGTTGTGAAATTGATTTGGTTTTGAAGAGAATTACCAAAAAAGCGTGTTACAAACATACGAGCACGAAACCCACCTTTAAGATCAGCGTAGTATAGTTCACTTGTTGAGCACTCCTTTTACCTGCCGATCCGTCCTTCTCCAGAGATTCCTTTCCATACAGTCCACTTTTCTTCTTAAGAGCATCACAATGAACGTACCACCTATCAACCAGCTCGTATGCGGCGCGTACGGTCACATAGCTTGACTGCCGCGCTAATACAACTTTTGCCAGCCCTGCTTCTCCATGTAGCAATGTACATGATTCCACTGCCTTGTTTTTGCTAGTTTGTTTGCCGTCCAATGATCTAAGAAATATTGCATTCCGCGCATTGGGAGTGAATTGTGTGCATTACTATAGTTGACAGAATTGAGATTACGGCAGGTGTAGCAGAAATTAAAAAGTTAAGTCGTGTCTTTTTTTAGACATGACAAAGGCTTTTGATTTTGTTGATCACAGAATACTTTTAGAAAAACTGGAGACCTACGGTGTTCGAGGTAACTCTTTGTCTGTACTTAAGTCCTACCTTAGTGATAGAATTCAATTAACAAGAGTAAATAGAATCTGCAATAAAACAAATACTGAAAAAATATATACATCCAGATCAAATACGCTTATTCATGGTGTCCCTCAAGGAAGTATCTTGGGGCCACTCTTATTTTTAATTTATATTAATGACATAATAAAATCCACACTTTATCCGATGGTACTATTTGCAGATGATTGTACTATACTGTACGAAGACAAATCTAAAATACTTGACAGTCTTAAAGAAGTAGTAGAGTGGCTTAATAATAACAACTTAAGTATAAACCTCAGTAAGACTAAAGTTATGAGCTTTCAACTAAAAAAATCCCCCTTGAACCCATTTACTAATAATAACATTGGCGTTGACATGACCACTGCTACTAAATTTCTAGGCTTGTATATAGACAGTAACATGAAATGGCAATCCCAAATAGAATTTATATGTAAGAAGGTGAATCAGTTCTCATACGCGTTATTTATGTTAAGGAAGAAAGCTAGCCTCGAGGTGGTTCTAACAGCATATCACGGTTTCATAGCTTCAAAATTGCGCTACGGAATAATTTTCTGGGGTAATGCTATAAATGTGAAGAGAGTGTTCCTAGCACAAAAGAAGTGTATTAGAGCAATGTGTGGTCTAAAACGAACAGATAGCTGCAGACCTTATTTTAAGAAACATAAATTACTAACGCTAATGTCTCTTTATGTATTTAATACCGCAGTTTTCATCAGACGCAATCCAAACTTCTTTAATTGTGTTAAGAGTGCCCGTAGGAATAATAAACTTGACAGCGTAGGTGGCAGATCTGCCCTCCTATGTAATAGTATTATTGCAATGAGTGCCAAGATTTATAATAAATTACCATCTGACATAAGGAACATTAAGGACATTGTAACATTTAAAAGAAATCTATTTGAATACCTTGTTAATGAAACATTTTACTCTATAAACGAATATTTCGGTAATAATTAAGTAATTTGACATTAAATAAAATTGAGTAATAATTAAGTAAATAAATAATAATTAAGTAAAATAACCATGTTCATCATCCACTTATGTAGTTCGTATGCCTGAAGGTGCAACATAGAGGGTCGCTATAACTTATTTAATACCATGTATTTCAATGTACTGTATCCTATGTTGACGAATAAATGCATTTGATTTGATTTGATTTGATTTGTATAGTCTGCCTTTTTAAAGGAGAGTGAGGGTCGTATTCCAGAACTCTACTCAATGCTCAAGTCAGGATTTGAGCAGACTTGAGTATGATTTCAAGCACTGGAAATACGATCCTAATGGCAAGACTTCAGTATGATTTCTAGTGCTTTGAATCATACTCAAGTCCTGATTTGAGCATTGAGTAGAGTTCTAGAATACGACCCTGATTGGAGTAAAATGACATTTGTAGGGTTGCCAGTTTTTATAAAATTTTAAATAGTTATGTAGTTCTTATCGATAGTTTTATCGATAGATTGTGAAAGAAGATAAAATTATGCCAAAAATTACTGAATTGTGAATGTTACGACGTTCTATTGATTACTAATTACGTTATTGCCTTCTTTATATTTATTATGACAGTTTGCTTACTAGTATCGAGATCAATTTTTATTCATATACATTTTAACAAGAATAGCCGGTTTTATTATCTAAGTAAGTATATTGAATTAAAATGAGCTAAGATAAGTTTCCTCTTTGTATTTTTCATAAACGTAGTTCTAAATATAGTGTATAACTGCCTCCGTGCCGAACAGTTACCATGCCGGATTGCCACGCAGATATCCCTTTTTTTTTTAGTTCGATTACCGGGCTGGGAGAAATATTTGTATCGCCTACATTTATTTCTCTCGTGAGTTTTGTTTTTTTTTTGGACTGAATTTGTGATAGTCTATATGTGTCCACGACACCCGCGATACAGGATTTCCCTAGTGCGGGGCTATGTTGAGTGTGTGCGTTATTATTATTATTATGTATATGCATGTACAGGTGTATGAACTTACAAAACTTGACAATTCAAATGAACTTGTGCTCAGTTGTTGGATGAATAATGCGTCGCGAGGATGATTGAAATGAAACAAGGTTTGCTATTTATTCCATAAGCGTGACCAATATTCAATTCATAGTCGATAGAATATTTATCGATTGCAATCACTAGCCGCTCGCAAGCGGGCAAACTTTTGCGCAATGAACTGTCATTTTACTCCGTCTTCAAAAAAGACAAGATTATAATATATTTTATATTAAATATAAATAGCATTATTTGCTTCGGTACACGTTTGGAGATAACGATACCTATGATCCAGTTGGTGTAATAAGTTCGATCTACATTCGCCGTAAAAAGCAAATCTTTGTGTCTTATCGATTAAAACGTTTATAGGTTTAATTTTTTTGTTTCTCTCGTCACGTTAGTCCAGAAATATTTAGTACCATCTATCGTGGGAAATAGGTTAATCATAATTGCAGTCATCAATCACTAAGCAATATCACAGCGGCGACACTGTTGATCGATATCGTGGAAAACGGAGCCATCGAGCCGTGTTTCTTATACTTAATATAAATACTTAATCGTCTGATGTTAGTTACATTTAATCTACTAGCCTTAATCGAATGATGTAAAGGTAGAATATACATTATACTACTTGCGACTATCTATCAGTATTGAATACCTAATGGCCCTATGATTTGCCGATGTCGTCAGATTTGCGGGCGGCGCAGGACCGTGAGAATTGGCGCAATAAAGGAAAGGCCCATACCCGGCCTCAAATCTTCGATGAATTCGAGGAGATAGCATTTCACAGGTGCTGGGAGGTTTTTAGTGCGCATAGTCGTTCCCTGATCCCTCCCGTTTGAGCACCTGTTTATGCCATAGTGGGGTTTTAAACCGGTATTAGTCTGGCATAACCCCCCTGCTGTCCCCGCTACGAAAGGATTTCTCCACGAAGAAAAGGCTGAAATTGATGATCGAATGCCTGCATAACTAACTTTCACATATACCTATTTGTGTAGAAATAGCTGAGTTTTGGTAACTATTAACAATTAACTTTTTAATTAACAATTAATTATAACAAACTAGTGGAGTAATTTCACAAAAAATAATTGAATATCAATTCAATAAAAATTTAATTAACTATTAACAAGATAATTCGGGTAAGTCGAAAACCGTAAGGTTGTAGACCAGTACTTTGCCCCAAAGATGTTACCAACATTTTATAGGTGCCGTTATAAGGAGACAATGAGATCGACGCAGGGCCACGAATAGCTGGCGACAATACGTGCCAAAATAACCTCATGAAGATGGTCGCCGGTCTTCAGCACCGAGAAAATGATTGAGGAAATAATTGAGAAGATATTTATGTGGTACCTACTTATTTAAACAGAATATAATCTCTATTTATATAGAGATTATATTCTGTTTAAATTTTATTCTTATAAAATTAAATTTAAAATTATATTCTGTTGTCCACCAAAAATTACGACCACATTTCAGCTGGTGATTGTAAATCATGATAATAAACAGCTTTAGAAAAAAAAATATTTTCAAAGCTCGTGCACGTAAAGTATTACCTACTTTTGAGCCGTACGGACTTAAGAGATTTAACTTTTTAAAACGAAGTTGTAAGGAGCCAATCCTCATTAAGGATTGCGGTTTGAGAAAATAATTAAATTGAAAATACCTCGGAGATCGAAAGAAAACAGATTCCGGGAAATTTCGGTCAATTCCGCTGGTTAGTCTGGCGTTGCCAGTGCTTAAAAGGCCGTCTATTTATTTTTTGTTAGGGTAATAAAAACTAGAATATTTCATATAGTTATTGGCGGGGCAAAGGATTAAAGTAGAATCCGGAGCGTTGCGTGCATTCCATGTAGTGTATGTTGTCTCCTTGTGATTCAGTATACTACAATTTTTCGTAAAAATAATTTTTTGTTTTTCATACAAATTTCCAAATAACCGCGCATGTTTGTATGGGGAACCAAAGGAATTGTTTTTGCTGAAGGTTTTTTCAATACATAGTACTTATATCATAAACATGATCAGCTGAAATATTATCGCACCTTTGTGTTGCTGTTATTAATACTCGGCTCAGATCATATTATGTGCCTTCCTGAAAAAGTAGGTCAGTGCGGTATTGTCAAAAAAATTCATTTACGCGGTACAAAAGGACGCTTTAGATCGAAGTGTCGCCTCTACTTCGGGCCCGGCCTCTTGGCAATAACTTCAATTAGCCGCGGCACTCGTTAGCGTTTTCTCAACGTTTCCGCGCAATCTCGCGCGATCGATGCCCCATTGTGTCACACAAAAGATGCTACCGAATAGAAATGCTTCCCCTTAAAAGGATTGCTTTGCCGGCGACTGTTATTTGTTCCCACTTAACCGATGGAATTAACCAAAGGGATGTGCCTGCGCTTGCCATGTTTCTTATTTTCCTTTTTTGGTTAACTCAACACAGGTTTCTTAAAACGTATAGTTCTCTGTATTAGTAACAAATGCTTATAGCGACAGTAACTCCAATCCAAAAATATTTTATTCGCTGGGATAGCTTCGATGTCAGATATTGATGGATTCATTGTTTATGGGATCTGGCCCGCAATTTATTTAAGCCGGTCCAATACATTGTGGAACTTAGATGTTTATGAAACACGACAACGGCGGCAGGGTTTCAACATAAGTGGAAAATGATAACAGGGGAGAAGAGCTCCCGTTACTTTATTTGAAAGTTCACCGTTTTGTCCACATATAATTTTCGAGTATCAATTGCGTTTTGCGAACGAGAACCGAGTCAGCCTCCGATCGCGCCCAAGGGCTTGCTCCGTTATGAATGTGGAATTTTCGAGTTAGTGCCCGCTTGTGATCTTTTGCAGGAGGGCGAACCTGTGCCCGGGGCACACGGTTCGTGTCAATAATTACTACCATTTCTCGCTGCGAGTTTCCATCTACTACACTCGATAAATTATCCACTGACTTCTGTAAATTGTCATAATGAGTGTTGCAGAAAATGCAAACCTTGTACTTCACACAAACGCAGGGAGCTGTTGTTAATTATGAAGTATGAATCATACAATTTTGTAGCATAACAAAAGAAGTTGGAATAATAATAGTGTATCCTTTGAAATGCAGCTGGTCGCGTTGCGCGAATTCAATTATTGCAATACACTGTCTGATCAGGATGTACATATCTGTATGGTTTTTTACTTTTTATTCTTGTTTTATGTGGTGTTCATCATGGAATAAAATATAAGGGAAAAGGCGAAACTTGTGTACGTTATTCAGTCAGACTGCGGAGATGTGTATCGCGACATACTCAGACGCCTCTTTTGTGCGGCGGGGAGTGCGTGTGTTGTCGGCCATATTTCTTAGTGTTCGCTTGCCCCGGTGCGCGGTGTTCGCAGCGTGGGTAGTTGAAAAATGACATCTTGATTGTTGCGTTATTCTACTCATGAGAATGTCGGGCCGGAGTCGTCGCGTGCACGGCCATTGTCGAGCCCTTAGGCCGCAAGCCCTACAAATTGAACGATTGTTAACCCGTTCCATGGAACCGCTGCTATCGTGACTTGACACGGGATTATTGTATTTACCAAGATATCGTATTTTGTTAGAATACGGTATTTTATGGAGCGTTTGACGCGAAAGTTTAGAATATTACCCTACTACACTGATGCTACAGTGAACACTTAGTGAGTTATCGGCTATGATTTTGAATAGTGAAGTTTAACTGACATACATTCTTGAGCGTACTTCCATTTGCCGTAAAATAGCGGTATGCGCAAATGCTTTATTTATTCATACTTTAGAAGATATTTAAATTATTTACCATATCCTATGACGTACCACCTTGTGCCTTTACCATTCGTTAATAATTACACATAGCAATAATTTATCGGCTGTGTCTGCGGCTTAGGTGTCCATGCATCATAAATACAAGTAACAAAGCCGAGCCAAGATGAATTATAAGTTGTTTTGCTGTTTACCAACGACAAATGGCATCTGAAACAAGTCCCCGAGGTGGCGTCCGGGGCCAAACGATCGTTTCTAGGCGGGCTCGCGGCGGCAACAAGTTTTTGATAACGCCATGCATGGCGTGAGGCAATAATGAATGTGATACAGCCACGGCCTTCCTCATTTATCACGAGCTCTATGAATAAAATATCTCGACGCGTTGCCTTTGGGATAGCGTCTAGTCGTGCTGGGACGCTTAGCGCTCACAGCGGCGATCACAATCTGCTCTAATAGTGAGGGCTCTCTGGAGAAATTTACACTGTCGGCCCTTGTTGCTTCGTCCGGGCCGATCCTGCTATATGGGATATATCACATCTAAGTATAAGGACCCTAGATGTTGAACCCCTATCGTATCTTCACAATTATTAATTTTATATAAAATTATCTTTATACATTTAATCGAAGAGCTTTACCTCTTGGAGTTTACGGCATTGCAACTCCAATCCTCAACTTTATTACTGACTCATGTCCATTTAGTGTATTTGTGTTGCAGCAGCATATGAAATTACTAAAGTCTTGCATATCTTGCCAATCTTGGTATGAGTTGTATCATAGTGTCCCGGCGTGGTTGCTTGTCTCCTGGTTCACGAGGACATCAATCGCGACGGTGGTTCTACAGGCGGAGGCGTCGGGGGCGTGGATGAATAAGCAATGAACCGACGAATGGCTCTATTAGCCCGGCATTGTTCACCACTGATACCTTGCGTTGCGCAAGCGACACGTATTGTTCGCCTTTCGAAGCTTTCAATGATTACGGTGGCGTCATACAGCTTACGGTGCTTTAGTTTTAAGATGTAGTGCAATTTACATTGATTGAGATTTAAGCAACGAGTGTGAAACTTTGGCCTCTTGCCAGATCTTAAGAATTCATTGTCTCTGTGACCGAATGGTTACCATGCTGGTCTGCCACGCAGACCTCCCGGGTTCGATTTCCGGGCCAGGATAAATATTTGTATGGCCTGCATTTGTTTCTGTCGTGAGTTTGGGTGTAATTTGTGGTTGTCTATGTATGTGTCAGTGGCACCCGCGATACAGGGTTTCCCTAGTGCGGGGCTATGAGTGTGTCCGTTGTTATTATTATTATTGTTTGTTGTCGATGACTTCTAAATATACAAACACGAGACTGCAGCTTTTATTATACACTTGATTAAAGCAAAATGAACGGATCGAAAATTGTATTATAAGAAGAAAGAAAGAAATTTTATTTAAAAACAAGTAAATTATTTTTTTTTTTTTTATTTCCTTGGTGAAATATTATATGGAAAATATAACATAGCTATATTTACTACAACAGTGTGCTTGCTGCCGCTGTACAGGTATAAACGTCAACGTTTGGATTTATGTGTTGTTATTTCCCGGCGCTTTATGTGTCTAATTGACAAGCGTCCGGAAGCCACCAACCATACCATACTAAAGAAGGTGCAATAAACCACAACTCTGTGCTTCCATTTCTATATCCACCAACGATTTTGAAAATATAGAATATTGACATGGACAGCAGAACCGATTCCAATTTATTTGCCCAGGTAAAACTGTAAGACATGAAGTACGTGATACCTTGATTTTTAATAATTGTGCTAATCTTGTTCTGGGGCATTGCTGCATCATTATAACCGGCCCTCTGGGCGACTGGGCTAGTAATATAATTTGCATCGTGTACAGCAGTAGTTTTATTGCGAACAATTGACCATTATCGGAGCGCATTTGCACGCTCGCCCGTCATAGTGTTTAATGTATAGTTCTATCGTGTTTTCTCTTCACTGGTAAAATTTTAATATTTTTCATTTCACGCTTGGGTAAACTGGCAATCTAATCTAGCTCTATTTGTTGTAATTCACAACTGCGTAATTCCGACCACATAAAATATGATAAACGATATGATGAGATTGTACTTTGTTCCGTCTAGCATCGAATTCAATATTGTACAACAGAATAAATTTCAGGGTTGGCTGCAACCGAATACTGATTTCATTTAATTTGAAGTTAATAATCACACCCATCTGAATTGTGATTATTCCACGCTAGTTCAACGCGGGCTTTAACTTTCCTTTCAATGTAAAAGTTGTAATCCTCTTTGTGAACCCTAATTGAATTCACTGTTATGTTAATACTCTGATTTCCCATCTTATTTCGTTAATAGAGGTCTGTGGCGAACCAATTAAAGGAAACGTTTGTGGATTACTCAACTTTCAGTACGCGGATAGTTTGTGGTTGAGTCCACACGGGAAATTAAACGTTTATCTAATCCCTTATGGAAATATAATGTTGAATCGTTCATTGTGATATGAAGGGCGTATGGTATTACATAGGTTACGGGTGTTCGTTTATTGTGTGGTTGAAATATTGAGGGTAATATCCTGGAGATTTGGTTCGAGTTTGGCGGCGCATGGCCACAGACATTTGTGTGCGGTGCATAATTCGCTTTATTGCGCATTTTAGAAGCTTTAACCTCTCCTTCGCCGTGGGCTCGGTTGTCCCTAACAGTGGCGTACTGCGGTTTTATTTACATTGTTGTGATCTGTATTACATTCCGCGTCGTCTTATCTAACCTCTTGAAAAATGTAAAAGATTCATTAGAAGCTCAGACACCTATGGATGGAAAAGTTCCTTTGTTATTAATATTGGCAGAAGACAAATTACACAAAAACATCTTCTTTTTTATAATTTCTTATGAGGGGTGGAAAAAATCAATGGGACACGAAGGGCAACTACCTTAAAGGCTTAAGATATCTAATTTTATTTAAAGAAAAATAAAAGGATATTTCTTTTGAGTAAAATTACATATATTAAGCATTAAAGGTAATTTCCCTGTATGTCCCATTGATTTTTTCCACCTGTATATGAATATTTTGGTTGATTATAGATTTTGATTACACAAAGCTATACTGTATTACACATTAGTTTCAGAGATATGAATGCATCGGGTAGGCATCTGTTCATAGGAGTGTTATGGAGGGTCGTCTCTGTGCGGTCGAGCGCCCGCCGCCGGTCGGCGCAGCGTGAATTGCGGATGCCCATTCCAGTCCCACTAACGCCTATTTGCTTTGTTTTCTTCCCGTTTTGCAACGAAAATATACAATAAAAGTAGACCATACTGTACAAAGGTTTATTTACCACCGCATCGAATTGCAGTGCTCTATTTTAGCCGTATGTGAAGCTAACTAAGTAATATTAAATTCTAAAGCGAAACACAGTAAATACCGACCTTTCCAGTCCTTTATATGAAAGCATTCTTCAGCACAGAAATGAAACTCTTTCACTTAGTTTTTCTTTCCTCCTCTAAAGTGAAGACGCTTTATTAAAAACTGCCTCTACGTTTCAATCTCTACATTTCTCATTATTAAATGTCGTTTCTTTTTCTTAAAGGTATTGTTTTGTCTGGAATGCTGTGGTAGTATATTTTTGTTGTATCTCGAGATGAATTCTGTTTTGGCGGCGTGTTTAGGTCGGACGACTCAGTGAAGAGGAGGGGGATGATTGATGTCGCGTAATTGTTTTAAAACGGGCAATGTATGCATGGACAGAGTGAGGTTCCAGCTGTGTGTTCACAGTTCGCTCGTGCTGAAACGGCCCAGATGTCAGCTGTGAGCGCAAAATGAAACACGTTAGCGCTTCGGCTGACGTCAGTTCCCTTTTTTGTCGCGCCGCCTGTGGAAGGCCATTTATCAACTTTTTATAGAAACGCTTGTTTTAATTTATGCTTACACTAACTTCCGAGCTTGCAGTTATCTCCGACCTCATTTGCAACCGCAGATTTGTTGCTGTTTACTCGGAGCACTGAGAGAGCAAGCTGTTTTCTGCATTTTAAAACTAACTTACATCATACCACAGTAAATTAATGTTTAGTTTGCAATAATTTTGTATATGAACTCACGTTACATACATTAGTATTGCACTGTGCATGACGATTGTATAAGCTAGTAATGGTTTGATTTACACTTATTACCGTTTATTATTGCAGAGATTAATAGGTGTATATGTTATTTACCGCATGCAGTGAATGTTTGTATGGTGGGTGACAAATTTTTGCGCTGTTACAAATGGACGTGATGAACGGTGTTCGGCACATTTTAAAGCTCGCCCAAAGCAATTACATCTGATGCTTGTCTCAACGCACATCTGATAAGAAAAAGAAAAAACAACTTTTGAATTTACTTTAATTAAATGCAGAATTTTTTGCTTCATACTTGCGATCGCGTCGATAACATCGCACTTGGACCGCAAAAAGTCTGATTAATCTTACTTCAAACACTAATTAGAAGTCATTTGAATATGTTGGTAAAGGTTTAAGTTAGACTCCCGGTAGCTGGTCTTTATCAGGAGTTATCGCAATAAAACAAGTCTGTAAGGAATTAAAGTGGAAATGAGAACAGGTGCCCGCTTTGAAGCTCGAAGTTGTCCGTAGTTCTGAGGTTCCAACTTGGCTTGGACACTCCGCAAACCGCTCGCCGCCGCGCAAATTTTCCTCATATATTAACTTTTGCTTGGAGTGAATTTCACTTCAACTGTGTGACCACTGTACTTTTAACTGAAGAAGTTTTAATCCGTTCTCGGAACGGAATTTCCTTTACATTTAAAAACTTTGATTATCTGACCTATTGTTTTGAGCACTACGCTATCTACCTGCGATCAATACATTCTTGTGAAAGTTGTTCAAGTTGTATACGTTGTACAATCTAATAGTCTTTGTTGTGCAAGCGGAATTAAAAAATTAACGATTGAACCATCAGTTTGGTGTAGGCCTCGTCATTCCAGCGTGAGTATCGAAATGCGAGCACTTAGCCACAGCGTAATTCCGGTAAAAGGTTCAGCGGCCGTACTGTCCATTCTCTTCTTAATGTTTATTTAAGTGAAAAAGTTGAACGCTCATTAACCGGATTGGTGGATAATGAAACGCGGACTTAGAATAACGTGTGGCCGTGTGCCGCTATTCCGTGATATTATCGCGCATTATTTTCACGTCTCATTGAAGGTTCGCTTTATTAACTTGTATTTCGAATTCAGGTGTTAAATTTCCGATGTTATAAGCTGATAAACTTGAAGTTTTATATTTTATTTGTAAAAATCGTCATGTGGATGTTGCGCGTGATGCCGATGACAGTAATACGTGGTTCATCGGTGTCCCTGCACTGATTATGGATCGGTATCCGCCATCTAATCCATATTCATACGATAAAAATCATTGATTGGTCGTTTGTTACCATATTTTATTATTTCACGACGTTGGTTTTTCTTTCTCCACAATTATCGTGTTTTAAACTTGTTGACGGTTATTGCAAGTCGTAATATTTATAAACGAAAATATTTGCAAATTTCAATATTGTACTTTTGTTACAAAATATTGTAATAACATAATTTCAAATAACATTGGCATCCAAATGCCTTATTATTTCAAACTGCAATACAAATTCAAGTTTGCCATAAACTTCTGATAGATTACGAGAGTTATGTTTGTCGTAATGTTTATAGCCAATGTTTATATTGTCAAAGGTATTTTTTAAATATGTATAGTGTTTTCATATTTACCTAATTTGTACATAGGTTTAATAACGAGTAATAAAACTTTTCGGCTTAAACTGAATACATAAATTGAATAACAAACCTTTTGATTTACAATTTAATGATATCGCATTTTCCATAATTTGAGCATTTTAGATACGAATTGCCTATTTAAATTGTAAAATGTTTTTAGGATTCCGTCCGACTGTCGAGGGATTGTTGCCTGAGCAAAATATGCCTAAGTTTTACAGCATTACTGTAGATATGCTATTAAAAATAGTAGTATTAACGTAATGGGACGCCTCATTAAGAAGCTTTTTCGTTTGACGCCATTGCTCGGCTCGGTTTTCCGGGCCCATTGAATGCTGCTAGCAGCCGTTGGTTTCCGCGGCGGATGCCTGCACCCTCAGGGCTCTCGCGGTTTTGCATTTCAACACCTCCGATAATGAGATCGTGGACTTATATTTACTGGCCTATACTTTTAGATAAACAATGTCATTCCGTTTTGTTGACATTTTTGGTATCGAACAGGTCCAATTAATTCCTTTCTTTATAACTGCCTAAATAAATGTTATTTCAACCACTATAGCCCAAATAAAAATCAAACATTATTTAAATGAATCGTAAACGTGCCATCGTCTTGCGGCGTTTCTCTAAAATATACAGCAATAAAAGCTCTGTTGAACAATATCCGGATGTGATGCGTTTATTGTCCGTGTTAAGGCAACTCCGCTATATGAAATCTCGACTGGTGTACCTTCATAAACATCTTTGAGAATGTGTCCTCGTCTTGGGACGACAGACAATTAGGTAGGTGCAATAAAATGTTACGCGTCTTCGTTGCCGCTCTCTGTCCCTCACGCTGAACTAAAATCCGATTTAATTTCGACTAATTCGTTTAGGACGAAACTTATTTCTTAATGTGTTTCTATTTCATTGGTACCACATTCAGTTAATGAGTCGGCAGGAAAATCTTTGTTTGGCTGATAAAACTTGTACGATCTTAGTTAAGACGATAAAGGAGAAACAGAGGGGCGTTCGGGTTGGAAGCAACGTGTAACCCATTTGTACTTGTTTATCAGGAAGATAAGTGTCTATATGTATGCGGCACGTCTTTTGCTAGTCGCCACTCATTAGTTCGTAGGAAGATAGAGACGGCTCAAATTCCTCGTTTAATTACTAAACTATCTCCGGCGGAGACTGATTTAACGACGCCATTGTATTCGTATAAAGATATTTTTCCGGTCGACTCTTCTAATCATTTCCATAATAAATGTGAGGCTGCGATCTTATCTTTCACTCGTCATGTTTCACACCTGACGTAGATAATAAAATAAAGTTGTAGTAGGTGTAGAACGATGAAAATGTTGGATTCAAATTCAGATGTATGAATTTGTTTGTTCAAAATAATCTCAGTACAGAGTACTAAAAAAACCGATCTCAAAAGTACGTGGAATTACATATAATTACCAAGTTTTATTGAAATCGGTTTCATCGCAAACCCGGATTCAACCACTATACGGGACTTGACACAGGAGATAATAAAAATCGGTTCTCACTACTCAAAGTATATTGTTTATTGAGTATATATAGTATATTATATATTGAGAGAGAAAAACACCTTGAATTGAAATATTACTCCTTATAATAAAATTTAAGCGCTATTTATAAAAATGAATCTTAATGCGTGAACAGCCACCCTGAGAGTTGGATGATTTTCTTCATACCGCTATGGAGGTACCCTCTTTCCAGCAAAAAAAGAATCATGAAAATCGGTTCACAAATAGTTATCGCATAACATACATACAAAAAAAACCATACAGTCGAATTGAGAACCTCCTCTTTTTTTGAAGTCGGTTAATAATAAAATTCGTAAATTACATTACACGTACTTTTGAAAGTATTTCATGTACAAAACGAACGAAGTTGATGTTATTACTTTGTGAGCAATAAGATTTTTAGACTTAGGATGAAAATCGCTGCACGAAGAAAGGAAATAATAATGGTATTATAAGGGTATTTCACACAAGTGAGTGCGATAAGCGCATTAGTGCAAAGCGCGGGTGGCTCGCGGTAGGAAGTTACGGTCCTCGAATGTACAATGTGCTCTAAGCTCCCGGATGGGTAAATTCATGGAATAAGTGCTTTGCTAGCCGAAATGAACGCGGTTCTTTGAGCCTTATTCGGAAAAAGTGGCCCACTTTCCTTATGACGGAATTACCATGTGAGGGAGTTAGGCGCGGGCATGCGTTATACGATGGAGGTTTTTGGAGTGCTTCTTAAGACGATTTCCCCCAGACGCTCAAGCCATCAAAGCTATTTTTGATATTTTATCGAAGATTATATGAGGTGCTTAGAGAGAGAGAGAGACTGCCTTACAGACTAATTTGTTTTGCATTAAATAATGCATCAAGAGTAAACGTAAAGGTAACTAAAAAAAGTCTTTAGTAACGATACTATAGTTACTAAAGAAATTAAAGGAGTTTACATCTTAGTAAATTTAATCTTTATTCAATGGTTTTATTTAATGAATAACGGATTAATAATGAAATTATTTCGCATACATTAGCCGTTCGGATTAGTTACTTAATATGAATGTTCTGGTTGACAGTTAGAAACGCCCCGCTATGCAAATCTCATTGTCTAATGCGTGTCCCGACCGCGCCCTGCAGTGGGTTGCCTACGCAGCGAGCAATATCAGTCAATGAATATTTACACCGCGACATTATGAGCCTACTGAGCTATCTGGTAATTCATCGGCATTTTTTACAATCATTCTTAATATTAAACTTGTTTGAAGTTCTTCTTACAATACTGATTTAAATTATCTAACATTGTCGGAGATGACATTTCGAAGCGCACGCGCAACTTTCTACATTGTGTAAGCAGTGATTGACGCCCTCGTAATAATGTTCTACCGCTCAATTGAATAGAGCTTTTCCGTGTAAAAAGATCGCGAGATAGAGCCGTCTGACGATTGATTCTTATGTCACACTGCTGTTGCAACTTCGACTCTGCTTATCTCACTCTCACAGCTTACCTATTGTTCAGATTTATACTTACATTATTATAATTTACTTTCTTTTAACATGTTTGATGAACGTTCCACTACTTTTTGACATGTTCCTACATTAATTTTTCTCGCCATCTAAATAATGTTTTTCTATTATAATATACATTTGTGATTCAAATTTAGACTTTCGATGCTGTCTTTATAAAGAAAACTCAAAAGGCGTTGTTTTGTCGGAGTGAGCAATATCTGTGTTGTGATAAAAATGCAGTAAAACTGACCTGCTTTAAATTAAGTTGTAAAATCTTGTACCCTTGTCGCGCGCTGTCCTTTGGGGAGACTATCATAAATCCGGACACTATTGGGATCGTAAGTGTCGTGAGTGTTGGTTGGCCTATATGTCGTCACTCAGGCGGCGAGCTGTGACTTATATACGGTTATTAGCGAATGAACCTATAAATTTCTACCATAGGTACCTACCACACTTTGGAAGATCTTTATCGCAGAGCCTACAATCTCGTTGCCCGTAACTCGACAATTCGGAGCAAGACATAGGTACAATCCGCTCTATTACTGTCACAACACGTATTTTTGTGTCTACCTATTTGCATTTTACTAGGATTTAGGTCCTTTGCCTGCATAAAACAAGACTAACTTATTTGGTTCTTTACCTTATTTACACTCGGGTCAGCCGAATGCTAATCGAGTTTACGCGTTGGCCACGGTTGTCGGACTGTTAACAAGATCTAAGATAAAATGCTTGATTAATGTTACGAGCAATAGTCAATGACAAATTTGAATTAAGACGGTATTCACATTGATCCGGTTTAAAGATCGCATATCGTTAAACTTTTTTATAATATCCAAAAAAGTGTACGCATGGTTTTGTAATATGCATTGCATTACTCAGCAAAAAATGAGTTACAAGTGAATCGTGAAAAAATTTATTAAATAATTTTCTGTAATGCTAAAATATAACTCTTCCCAAGTTTTACTACTTACAAACGAGCACGCAATAAAGGTAGCAAGTATCTGTAAATAACCGTAACTCATTACTGTAGCAGTGCAAATATTTATTTCCACTAGCAATAATGAGAATTTATATGTCCACCATTTCCATAAAGCCCGAGTACGCTTCGTAACTCGATGCCTATTTCTCTTCTTAATATCGTAGGAGCTGTGTAATTGTAAAGTATTTGCATATTATCAGTTGAACAAATTTGTATGATTGCGAGTGTTGCGCGGAGTAGCTCAGGCGGTAACTAGATGAGACGCGTTATGTACTTAGTAATAGTTCATTTGTGTATCCGGTGTGTGTTTTGCGTAATTACAGCGAACATACATTCGCTAGCGTGACGTATGCGATGCCTCGCTCCAGGCTGCAGCTGGCAATGGTCGGCACCGCACAGCTTCTAGTATTTTAGTCTTTGAGCTCGGACCGCCCGAGGTTAACTTGTGCATGCATCTAATTGGATCTGGGGAAGATATCGAGAGAGAACAAAAAAGTGGTTCTATATAATTGACTACAGATAAAGACTTTGTATGTATTCGATTGTATAATTGTTGCGATCTCCAATTTTGTTGTAGATATTATTATTTTACTTCAATTTATTTTGAGATGTACCGAAGTAACTTTGACTTTTAATGTTTGTGACATCAAAAATTGCATCTATAATAACATGTCACGCTCATGGAGCTTACGCAAGTTCGTGACATGTAACTCCCATAGTACGTGTCATGGATCAGTGCCTACAGTGAGTTGCACAAAGTCATGCATTACAGTCAGGTGACCTGTGCGAGCTACGAGTATGTATCTCCCCGTGCAACCGCCGAATTATTAATAGCTTTAATATTTCTCTGTTGCACCAGGCCGACGACACGAAACGTGCTTGACGTTTGGATTTGTAATATATTGTTAGACTTTGCGTGTGTGCACTTCAGTGCACACACGCAA
This sequence comes from Hyposmocoma kahamanoa, assembly GCF_003589595.1. Classification (NCBI taxonomy): domain Eukaryota; kingdom Metazoa; phylum Arthropoda; class Insecta; order Lepidoptera; family Cosmopterigidae; genus Hyposmocoma; species Hyposmocoma kahamanoa. The sequence continues at coordinate 14,279,933 of NW_020653850.1, forward strand.
AGTCTAATAATATATACCTTCAGGTGTAAATATCGAAAGTCAAACTTTTGAACGCCACTTAACTAAAGTTACTCCTTAAAAACTCTACTTATAAGATTGCGATTGGCGATTTGGAACACGAATTCTTGTTAGTACAAAAGTTGCTTACTATCACCCTATCAACCCTTGTTTCTCGATAAGGTCTAAATATAAAATATCCAATTTTGTGCAAGAAACATTTTAGCGAGATAGCAAATACCCGGAAAGCTGATACAAAAGATATCCAATCGAAGCGTGACTATATGAATACGTGTCGTTTGGAAGCGAGGTGGTCCCATGTTTCCGCGAGCAAGGACACCTGCATGCCCACAGTGGGCAGCGCACGCGCCTAGCGCTCCGTGTTCCTCTCGATAATGAATACGAGTTAATTAAACAACTTAGCTCCAACATCGGCGCCTCCACACGACGAGAGATGCCGTACGCGATACCTAGGCGAACTCGTCTCGATTAAGCCAACGAACAACAAAATTTCGTACAGTCCTTTACTATCTTGACCACATGCTTACATGATGTACGGTTTGTTACTAGGGTATTTCGTTCACATTTCGCTCCTATCACAGTCACTGGTTATTATCTAGTTCATAATTTATATTGCTCACTACGCCACTACGTCTGCGTGAGTTAACTACATACATCCCTGAGCATCCTCGGGGGATACGAGGATCCGGCTTTACGAATATGTTTTCTCCATAATCCCTATGAAATTCTAGTTCTCAGCACGAAATGAATTTCGTTGTAAGTAATACGCGTAGTCATAACAATGTTAGATGTACGAATTACGTAATGACCAACGAGATTATCAGGAATTGCAGGTGTGCCTGGGACCGGAGCTCCTTCATAAACCGCTGCGAATGCTAATGCTTCTAAATAAAATTTTATCATAACCACACGCGGTATCAGTGCGCCGCGTCTTGTATCGCCGTTGAGTAGAAATTGTGGGCATTTAGAGCAGCCCTGGGCATTGCGTTGGATGTTTGTGAGCACGGTGCTGGAGCTAATACACTTGGGCTAATATTTAAAATTATCCAGTCTTAAGAAGGTATTTCTGCCAAACGCGTTCGCCATTTTGAATACTGAGCAGCATAATAATGTTAAACTGGAATAAAACTACTTAAAATGTATTACGTGTATGTACGGAGAATAAGACGGCTGTTATAAAATTTATTTATTTTTATCTTAAGACTGTAAGTTTTAATTTAATGTCGCTGTAGCTTTACCTGGAAATACTTGCGGAATCACGACCTAAGTTAATAATAACAGCAGTTAAACTTAATAGGTGCACCGGTAAATTGCCGATAGGCGCCTGCAAGCGAGTAATTTAATTATTGAAAGTTATCGTTTGTTTCAATTTCTGTGCCGACCTATTAGGTGACAAGTTTTGTTTAGGTACCCTAAATAAAGAGTTGAATTAAGTATCTATCATAACTCTACACATTTATGTGTGATGTGCTTATGCATTTTGCTAGTTAACACGTAATAAAAATGGGTGCCAATTTTTATTAACAAGTGGTATTTGGGGTGCAAGAAAAGAGCCTCCCTGCATGACGTACTAAATAACTAATCCTTTCCTGAACGTCTGGCGCGGCTTGGGCAGCAATCGGCGAGTACCTTACATGCCAATTGGCAAATTCGTCCACCACGATGGCAAGCATTAAAGATAAAGATAAATTTATTCTGTATAAAAATTTAACCTAAATACATGAATCTTGTTAAATAACCTTTTATTTACATATATGCGCCAGACTATCGCAAATAGTGATATATTGTATGTTTACATAACTTTAATTGAGGTTAGTAGTGCAAGTTAATCTAGGTGATACCTAAACTAAGTAAAATTGCTTACTTGTATCTCAGGTATCCAATTATTATATTGCATTATAGTGTATGTATGCCATCGATATGATAAGAAGAAGAATTGTAGTTTATTGAGGAAACTGACTTCATCATAGAATATTGGCAAGCAAGACACAATGACTGACGGCACAACATTTTTTGCCCACCACGCAAGTTGCAATCCCCATTAAGAGCTTGTTGATTGACGCGCTTTGCACACTCCTGTGGCTCGTCGTCATTCCACCTTGTAGGTGTCAAATTGTTAAATACACGTTGCCTCTCACTTAGTGATATTGTAATGATGTATTGTTTCAGGTAAGAGGGCGGGGCTCTTGGGTAACCGAACGATGCGACGCCCGATACACTTTCGAGACGCGATGAAGCAATCCCCCTTCGTGAGTTATGCGATTATTAACATTTCACAAATGCGCCTCTCAAACTTTTGGTTTACTCTCTTAGGAAAACTGCAATTTTTACGTACGTCGAAGCGATAGTTTAAATTGTAGCTGTAATACAACGTAGTACACAGAAAAAAAGGGATTTCTACTAGTAAGAAAGAGCAATTTCTCAAAATATTTGCTAATTCTGAAATTTTTTTTATGAAAAGTAATAAAATATTATCATTACAAAAATACTGTTTATCTTTTTCTAATACAATTTTACTCTTAACTTTACTCTAACTTTTAGACAAATACGTTCACTTCAAGATTTTATTTCATTTCTAATCAATTAATTGGACATTACTTACATCAAGAAATTTTTACCACTTACATCAAATTTAAATAATCTTAAATGAATTCACATCAACACAAATAACAATTTGTGGTCATAATTTAAGAAATTTAGTTTCAGCATGAAATCAAACTACACTTGTAACAAGCACAACTTTAACATGCAATTAGTTCCATCACGCCACTGCTAGATGGCATTAGTTGTACTCTGAAACGCGCTATCGTTTTGTTAACTTCAATAGTATAAGTCGCCTCATATCATAGTGCTTTTTGCCGCTGTAGCATTTATACGGCACTGAATGGTACTCAAGTACTTGAGAAGTTCCGTCATATTTCTGCTACTTTAAGGTTGGCACTGAACTATGTGCTTTCACACCAGTGAGACATACTGTTGGGTCCATAACCTTGTAAATTTTCCCTTTTAGATATTAGAAAACATAGGTCTTCAGTCAAATAATTAAGTACCTTTCAATTTTTCACTCTTTTTTTTCAAGTCAAAAGCGGACATTTCTAATAACTAATAAATATTTTGTTGAATCTAGAGTGACTTGAAGTAAATTAATTTGCTCTTGGATTAAATATTTGTCTTATAACTAAAATACACTTTTGAGACGTTTTTTTACTATTATCAGTAAGTCAATGATTATCAAGTAATTATTCTCTAGCGTCTATAGCGAGAGGATCGTTTTGTTGGATTTAATAAATTTGTCTTCATAACAGAATTTTGACTTTTTCTAAGTAATCTGTTTTTACCGTGTAGGGTGTCTGTTACTATTTGATTCGTTAATCCGAGTTAAAAAGACATTAGATGAGTGATTAATCACTTAAGTACTGAAAACTTTAATGCTCTTGAGAGGGTCTGCGGTTATAGTAAATCATACCGAGCCATTTACAAGATAAAGTAACAATAGTTTAGATAAGGCCAAATGAATACTGATCAAGTGGTGCTAAGTTCGACATCGCCTACAATTCCCTTTCGCTTTGAGATTCACTGCTCTACCAGTTGGCTCGGAGCCGTCTTTCTTAATGTGGGAGAGAGGCATGTTTATTTGCCCTTTAAAGGTTAAGAATACGTGATGAATCGCTGAAAAGTCTCCTCTACCGCATACTTTCTTAGCCGAGGTATTTCACATTGGGGTATTTCAACAGGCGCAAAATTTTCATCAGCAACAAGGGATCACTTGAGGGAATATCGCCGGGACTTGAATTATTTAAGCTCGTGCTTTGATATGATAAGGCAAGGGAGCGATCACAGTTGGTGCTCTCATTGTGTTGGCCATAATCTGGCGTATCGCAGGACTCGTGTCGGAATGCGAGTTTATTTTAATATTTAATAATTCCCGGGCGGGCGAAGATACCGTCTTCTCGGAGGCGATTCGCTGCTCGTTTTTCCTCTGTTATCGCTTTGCTTTTGTGTCACGCTTTCGCTCTTATTCGTTTTTCTTAATCACATTGCTGATCAGCTCCAAAGAGGCCGGTAGTGGTTGCAAATCGGCTCGATGCTCCACAAGAATTTTATCTCGTATACAGTGATTTACTTCGTTTCTGTGCAAGTCCTGCGCACATTAAACAGGTTTGGCCGTTCTATTCACGGTGAAATATATAGCAGCACGCCAACTTCCCTTCACATCAAAGTCACTTATGCGAAAACTATAGATAACATAAAGGTTCACACTGATCCACAACGCATATAACTTATCCATTGTTCAGCAGTAAAATAAATTGCTAAACATAATTACGAAGCATCGCGAGTGCGAGCCACGGCTTAGGAGGGCGCCATCAGTTTCTTTGAGCTGTTAAATTTGACGCCTTCCTACATAAATTGCTAGAAGGAGCCGGCGTGCGCACGTGACGTGCAAATAAAAATACTAATTCAAGTGGGGATTTATTGTCTAATTGTTTCGAATTTATGAGTTCGCGGGGCACATTGTTGCGAGACGATAGCTACAACTGGCCCGCATAAAGAAGCGTAACGAGCACTGTTCGAACTACTTCGCCGAACATCGTGACTTGCAACATTTACCCTGTAATTTTTCCTAGCGCTCAAGTTACGTTTTACAAGGTACTTTCGTCCCTAACTTTAAATACTGGGCAAGAACCTTGAAATATGTGCCTTCTTAGCTATCAAATCCATATTGGATACATAATATTTAGTAAGATAGTAAAACTCAATGGTGGTCTTTAGTGTATGTTATTGAATTTCTGTGTAATGCTTTAAATTGTTGAACACAGCTTCTTTTTGTTCCTGATGGTTCTGTTTAAGCACATCTATTTCATATATTTGACGCACTAAATGTAACTGCATGAGGTGTCTATTTTTTATTTTATATGTGAATAACTAGCTGGTGATCGCGACTACATCCGCTTTGAATGGGTTCTTCAAGTAGCCTACTACAATACAATGTTAATTTTTATAGTTCTCCATACAAACTTTCATCTCACCCTCTTTAAGATTTGTTTTTGTGACAAAAAGTAGCCTAGCCGCCTTCTAGGTCCTATATCTATCTCTGTACCAAAATAAATCAAATTTGGTTCAGCGGTTTAAACGTGAAAACGTAACAGTTTACAGCAAGTTACTTTCGCATTTATAATAGTTTGGTTAAACAATAATAGTGTGGTTTAGGTCCTAAGCAGGAAGAAAATTCCAATACGCAATCGTACACAGGACTTAAGTGACGTCTAGCTTAAAATTTTAATTGTGACCGCTGAGGTTCTCGGTAACTAGGCCAACGAAGCGAACCGGACGATAAGAGCATGGTGCGGTTTTTAATCCCGCACGATTGCACGCGTCTCCCGGCTCCTTCGACCTTATTATTTATTCTGGACTACTTTTTGCCCTTATTTACGTGCAGATGGCGAACGTGGAGACCCTGATAGACGTAACAGATAAAAGGCGTGTCCACGGAGCTACCCCGACAATTTTGGTGCTTTTTGAAACGATGCCAACAATTTATTTGCTGTCAACTCTGCCTTGCCGCGCCGTCGATACCGAAGGAAACACTTCACTCCGATATTTTTTACTACCACCCCGGAATTGATTAAACGTGAAGAATTTAATGTGGCGCAACGCGGATCGACGCTCCCGACGTCGATTGCGAAACGGGCGTGGGAAAAAGGGCTTTATTGAGTATTTATGGAAGTAAAATATTTGGGGAATGTCGTTTATTGGCTCCCAGTCGGTTCGCTTGTCAATTTCATCGTTGTTTAATCTACGTTATCAAAGTATAACGAGCGCGTCCAGGGATACTTTTACACAGCGTTGCTTTCCAAGTTTCACGGTGTCGCTTCCCATTACCCGCTGATGAATTAGTTAGGTTTCGTGGCAAACGCGGTCCTTTAAACACGGTCTGTAGGCATAGTCATGTAAGTATATTTCTTTGGAGGCGAAAGTTGATGAATTATCACGAAGGGTGTGCGTGACATTTTCCATTGTCACTTTGCCAAGTCGTTGGCGTCGTGTCCGGTAATTTCTTTATTTTCCTGGAAATGTCTTTATTGTTTTGTGATCTTGCACAGGGACGTAGCTACCGTTAGGAAATGTTGATTTTGGATATATTTGGATACATTTGTTAGGCATAGGTAAATTGCATACTGTATATACTTATAATGATTTTAAAGTGGAAGAAAATAGACCGGGAGTACGTAGTCGAATGCTTTTAACGCATTGGACTGCGTGGAAAGCAGCTACTTTCTCAGCACCACTACTACGCCGTCAAGATACTACGCACACCGATGCGATAACCGACTAAGTTGCCTTAATATAATTTGTGAAAAATTCACGGTTGAGTCACTGTTGAGGAACACAGTTTAAGGGGAGATAGATAGAAAAAATATTATTTTTTATTAGATTGTTCTGGTTACGGAGCTGTCTTCTATTCTCACACAAATGAATACATGTTAGCTGTGGCATGGTGGTCGAGTAACGAGTGCACGCTTGTTGAGCACAGCACGCTGTTCAGGCGCATGAGTGACAAACAAATTGACTGTCACTCACTACGCGCCCTCCGGCTCTTATCTCCAACGCAAACAAGTCTTATTAATATAATTTGCAGTCACCACTTACATATGTCCCTACCTAGTACCAGTCGTGAGCAAAGTAACTTTTAAAAAAAGTACATTGTTGGTATTGCATTTCAATAGTTGTGACGTAAGCATGCAGATTTTTTAATAATGTTACTATAGTACGTGAGTTATGTTCTTACTTGTTATACTGTGAATACTGCCGGTTTAGTTCTTATCCACACAGCTTTGCCAGATTACGCAACAAGGCATCTTGACGTGATTTCTCATGAGAGTTGCCTCTTAATAGAGTAGCTTTATTATTTATTAGTGGGATCATAAAACGTTAATATTTAACTATGCAAGTATATACGAGTAGGTACTTGGTTCGAACTTGATCCTTAGTTAATCTATAGTCTACCTTTCGGTAACTATGATTAAAGCGACTAGTTTTATCTTTTATTATAATTACAAATAATCATGATTTCACTTACGAATGTAGGGAGCAAATCACATACATGTATCTAAATAGACATCGCAAGTACCGCGATCTATGTGAAAACTATGCGTGCCACATTTTTGTACCTTCGATGACGTCACAAGCGCTATTTAGTGATGGGAAACCTCCGCGCGGACGCAGCACGTATTTAGAATGATTTTTCAAGTATTTGTTGATTACAAGAAACCGTGAAATATTAATATAGTAAAATAATACCAGACTAAGATAACTAAATCCTTTATTAATACGTGTTTTAAGCAAAAATTTTCTACAATATTTGTATAACATTTTCTAAGGTTTTAAGAATTATTGTCCCGTTGTTTACTAAATCGATCAGAATCGAGAACTGTGTTGCATGAAGTAAACATCACTTACTAATCATAAAATTGTATTAAAAACATAACGCAGCGGCCGTACTAAGAAACTGTATGCATTTTATGAAAGTACCGCACCAAGAAAAAGTCGCAATGTAGCGCGGCATACAATCCTTTGCATATTTGTTTTGTCTAAATTCATTCAAAATGAAAATAATTTATTTTAAAATAACTTATCCATATTCTGATTACAAATAACCGTGGAAGGAAATTTATCTTTCTTCTGTTTATTTATCTTCTTACAACTGTCGTGTTATTGCAGTTTCTATTGGCACAGTTAGGAATTTTTCGCGATTTCGACTGATGTTTAACTACAATAACGGACGAGCGCGTTCTGAAGCGTAGCAGCGGCAACTAAGCGTTTATAGCTTACATTGGACACGCGAAGTGGGTACATCAAGCATCAAGCATCGGCAGCGTCAATTTAAATATATGTATGTCTGTGGAGCATACTATACGGTATTTCATTAAAATTTTTCGATAGAAATTAGCGACGTACAGCGAACAGCCAGCCTTAAGAAAGGTACTGTTGTAAGGTATCGAACTCTCAGGCGAAGACAACAAGAGGGCGGCCTCTATATTTGCAAATTATTAAGTGCGTGGTATTAAATACTACTTACTACAAATAAACGATCTGAAAAATTTTTTTTAGCGAGTTGAGTTGTAACGTTTTTGCGTAAGAACAGATTCGTATATTACAGAAATAAATTCGCTACATCTGTAGTGACTTCTAAGTACATAGGATCGAAGGCAAACAATTTATAGGCGTTGAAATAGGGGGTTGACTTCGACGGATGCCGAGGAACAGGAAATGCAAATGAATGATCCTTCGTTCAAGAACAATACCATTATAAGAAACGTTTTCCTTTTCAATTTCCTCACGCACCGGCCGTCAGCAGTCCGTGATCTTGGATTCTTTCGATCATGAAAATATATAGCTTCATTCGAGCGATCGCTATCGGGAAAGCTCCTTAATCGGTTTTCTTTTATATGAAAATGGACTTTTAGATTTATTGCACCATTTTGGTTGCGTTCCAGTTGCGAGAAACGTGATATACGTCTGGTTGGGTTCAAAATTGCACACTAAACAAAAATTCAACAGCGTGCCGCTCCATATTTCAGTGGAAGAGGCGCTTTCGCGAGCTAAAAATATTGGCTATGAAAGAAAATTGCTTAGGGAAAGTGTGGTTGCGTTGATTTCTTATTCCGTATTCATTGTGCGTTGAAATGGATCACACGCCCGAGTCGGAATGTCTCGGCCTGGAACGGAATCTAGAGATGACACGAATTTATACAGCCTCATTTCGCTAATCTTTGTATTATGGTTTTGAGCGAGCCAAAAGTGATTATCTGAAGTGTTTGTTTGCTTTCGTAAAACGCGGTAGGTTAATGAGGGTATTAAGATTCTTCGAAATGATTATATTTCCGCGTTTGTGAGCATCGAATTTATAAGGGAATTCGCGAGTACTTGTCATCGATGTAGCCCTCGCGTAAGTCTCGGAGAGAAATGGCAATATTAGTCCTCCACGCATGCTCTGTTTTGTAGCGGTGCGTGTTCGGTACTCGTGCGCATCGTAAATCTTGGCAAGCACCACAACATTCGTGATTTCAGAATGTAACTATGTCAGTGGACACTTGCGGTTTTATTACGTTGAAATAGATATAGAACATAGGTTCCCAAACGTTTTGGCTCACCGATACCTACTTAAGCAAGATAAAAAAATTTTAACGCCCATCACCACAACAAATTATTGAAAACACGTATTATTTATATTAACTTAACACAAAAAAATCACAAAGGAAAAGAAATTAGTGTAGTTTATACAGATCATTCAGGTTTTTTTTTTCAAATGTGATAGCAACCCCAGACAGCATCAACTGTTGTCAATTGCTTCCGACGCCCGTACCGCACCCCTAAGACTATTCAGCGTTCACTAGGGGGGCGGTAGAGACCACTTTGGTAAACTATGATATAGAGTAAGAACTTGTTAAAAATCTTCGTTATAATCTTCTTTGATAGCACCTTGTTGTAGAACAGAAAAGGTCCTTAAATTTATATGTAATTAAGTATCGAATACTGTGATCATTGCTTAGAATTTCATTAAGTCACTTTGCGGTTAAAGCTCATTATAAAGTTTAGCCAATTCAACAGAGTGAGATTCTTGATATGTTAATTTAGGTTATTCTCTTAGATTAAGAGTAACAAGGCAACACTGTAATGTGGCATCAATATTCGTAGTAACCCACGCTCCTCGCGTGGGCCGGTTCGCGGAGGAAAGAAACATACACGACGTTTCTAAAATACCCGCTACTTTCATGTAATCTTTATACTCTACGTTCACCTTATGTTGAAATGAACATGTTTGTGTTAATTTTCAAAGATTCGAAATGCGCAAAGCTAAATTAGAAACTTTTGGATTAATTCCACTGACCCGCACGCACCCGTTGAGTCCGCGTTTAAATTTATTTAGGTTAATTATTGCGTGGGGTCCGCGCAGTATTTTTTCTTTAATTTAAAATTAACGTAGCTATGTGTTACGGTATTTTTTAACCCTTCTGCTCTGGGGATCTTGTTTGGCTAATATTACGGAGGTAGGCGAGGGACGCGCATAAAAAAGGCCTAACCCAGCAGTTAATTTTTGCGTTGAACTCGTATTTTTACATAACTTTATTAATACAAAATATTAATGTGTACGTCCTATTATTGCTTTTCCAGTAATGTGGAGTAGTTGCGATTTAAAACAAAATCAGGTATTTAGAGCAATAAATATTGGGATAGGCACCTTATCAATACACCTCTAACTTTAGGTTTCACTCAACCTACTTCTCGCCGCCTTAGAGTGAAAACCTCGTATACGCGTTTTCACGTAGTTCGTTTTTACAGATTTTTGTTGTTTTGTGAAAAAAACACTTATAAACTTCTTGCGTAGATATTTTTTTTATAATATAATTTTTTAATCGTGAATAAAAGTTATGCGCCTGAGCCTGATGGTAAGCGACTCGCCTGTCCATAACAGTGGCAGTGCCACTCAGCTCTTTAAATCGCAAAGATCTGAGGTGCACTGCCACTGCGCCGTTACCTTGAGAGCTAAGTTGACAAGTCCCATGTGCCTGTAATTTCACCAGTATCTTTACCCTAACTTCACAAAACCGGAACACAGTAATGCTGACATTACTGCTTGGCGGTAGAAATAGATAAGGTGAAAAAAAAAAAAAAAAAAAAGGTGGCAGTACTTCCCGTACGACGAACTCTTTCACAAGGAGCTCTGCCGCTACTGCTATATATTATTAAAATAAAGTAATATAGTATCTGAAAGAGGTATAATTTAATTAATTAAAAAGCTAACTACAAATATTATTGCTTTTTCTATATTATACACCACCTTTTCATCTTCATCTTGAAAATTACATAGAAATCATATACATTAAACCTGATGTGACATTAAAACCTACATTTAATTTGGTTACATAATGTTTTTCAACAATGTCAGTGTAGCTCGTGTCCTCTAATTTATTCGCCAACGTGTGTTATGTGTGTTATTAAGTACGGTGTCGCTGTTTATTTTATGTAGAGCCGTTAGCAACGTGTTGATATTTTATTTATCGCATGTGGAGGCACAGGGCCATTGTGTTCGTAATGAAGCTCAACTCTTTCCCAGATTTTGCCGGGTCAGTTATTAAACACATCTGCTACACGTGCAATCGTATTTTCACGCATATTTTCTTATTTTCTCCAAAAATTAAAACATTCCGGTGTATTTTACTTAAATGTACGGTCCTTATAGTTTTTATTTTCCCGTTTATACGCGAATCTTTAATAGCAGATGATAAGTGTTTTTTATCATAATTAGAAATAGAAAAATTCATGCGCTGTTACAAGATAATTTATTTCCTTTGATTGGAGTTTACGCTTTTCTGTTTGGCATCGTTATCTCGCCTATGCAAACTTTAAGATCTTTTGAAATAAATTTCTCTTAAATCTTAATGTTTGTATTAAAGATTTGAGTTCAGGTGTGCAATTGTGGCATTAATTCAATGCGTGAATTCACTCGTTATACTTTTAATACAAACGAGGATATCGGATCGTAAAGGATTTGTAAAGGCGCATTTGAATGTGCGCTTGTTGGCGTTCGCGTAGGTGTTATTGTAGTAATGTACATACCTATTCAACTATAACGTTGGGAATTGTTTCGGAACAATGCGCTTTAAGTCCTATATGTAGGGGTTGTAAGATGTGATACGCTCTGTCACATTTATAAGGCAAACTAACTGGACATGTCACAAGATCTTTAATGGTACGTTCTTTGAAGTAACGACCGATGCTTAGCGACCGCTACAAATTTGCACATCACTTCTAAAACGACACGAGTGCTGCAAGAGCTAAATTCTTAGATAAATATAAAATCTGAAGTTTGTTATACTAACAACTTACGGTCTGGAAAGTTTCAGATCGATGTGTTTAACGGCTTTGACCATTAAGTTTTAAAATCAACTACGTTGTACATTCTACTCGTTGTACATTCGCAATGCAGCATATCTATAAAAAGCATAGTAATATCTGATTCGTTGAAAGTTCTTTGGGAAAGTTTTCTAATCATGCGAGTATAGTTCTGTATCATGGGAAATAATTCACCGCATTTTCAAATATTTTAAATAGCTTGATTAGACAGAGGTTTAATGTTCTGGTCAAATACGAAAATTTATTGAAACGAAATTATATTGTATAACTCATACCAATTTACTGTTCAGTATATGTTTTCGAAGACTATTATTATCGTAGTAAAATAAGACAAAGTAGGGCTAAAAAAAGGTAAACTCCCGCCTGTTCGGCGCATCAATGCCCACACTTCCCTCGGAGTATAGGTAGGGTTGTCACATTATTATTTTAGTTGTAAGTACAGTTTGCAAACTTAAAAAAAGAAAAAAAAAGGGCATACTCCCGCATTTAAACTTGGTGCTTGGTGGTGTTGATGCTGGGTTTAAACCATGTTACAAGCTATCAACCCGAAATTGAGGACAAAAACTATATGCAACTGAATATTTAATAAGGTTAACAAGTTAATAAGGTTTTCACACTATGTTTAAGAAATAGCTTTGCAAGGGACTGAATGCTGTTTACCACACCAACTCTAGAATCTGAGAATGATGTATCAAAGTGCCAATAGGCGCTACGCTAGCGAATACGGTTATGTTAAAGCACCCACTGTTCTCAGACTGGTTACAGATGAACAGCATATACAGGGTTACAGGAAAAGTCGTGCTAGATCCGTTAAGGGCGTGG
>NW_020653850.1:14293088-14366773 GCF_003589595.1 Hyposmocoma kahamanoa
AAGAAGAAGAAGAAGAAGAAGAAGAAGAAGAAGAAGAAGAAGAAGAAAATACGATAACGAATTTGTATAAAGGTGTTTGTTTTTACAAAAACCGTTATACAAATTCGTTTTAGGGTCGCGCTCGCTCGCTCCAAACACAGCCGCCACCGACACTTTTTCGTCGGCGTGCCGCCGCCCGTTGGTCTATTATCGGCGTTCTTATCTAAGTTCAATACATGAGAATAATTAGAAATACGTGAATAATAACTAATTTAATGTAAAAACTGACACTAAAAAATCCAGCTTGTTTGGTTAATCGTTTTCGCGGCGATGATTAAACGACAAAGATAGCTATATACGCAATTTCATATCCGTAACCTTGTTCTTCAAAATATGTAACATTAGGTCATTACCAAATAAACCACGGAACGAATGACCCTAGTGCGGTATCTTACCGATTCCGTATTCGCAATAAAAATAGCTTTATCAAGTGAAATAAATATGTCACGGGGAGGTTTATCAAGGGTTTATCACACATTGCATTTCGTGCTACGGCCACAGAAGTATTACATTATGTATTTCATTTCTCGTAAACGCATGAAAGATGTAGCAAATCTCTTAATTGTTTAAAGGAACGGAGGAATTGAAATTGACGCAAAAAAGCAACTTAGCGATTCTCACTTAGAATACACAACGACAATATATGAGAATTTGCCTATTTAATTCTTGGGACCGTCATCACAGGCGCTCCTATGTCGTCCACAGTAAACACAAGGCAGAAGATACGTCACGTAATGTTGAGTTAATCCCGTTAATGTGGGGCGTGCTCAAGCTGTATCGGCATATGAGCTTTTACGCTATTATGCAAAATGGAATTTGATACGCTCGCCGAGTTGTAACTTACTACTTACAATAACCCAAGACTTTCGTGTTTTTGCGGTCATACTACCAAATTGTCCTTAAAACAACCAATAATGTTTTCCAGGTTTGAGAACTAGAATAACCATACTATTCTTGTGTCCAGACGTTTTTAAATCCGTCCTCTTTCTACCAGGTTTATAATTGTTGAAGTCGACAGTGCAAACGTGATGAGGATTCTTTATCTACGTAATGCGGTACTTTCTACCGGGGTCCTGCAGGGTAGATGAATTTTAGTGCAAACGGAATACGAGGACGATCACTGCTGCTAGATTTGAATTTTATTTAAATAGCCTTTGATAAACCAGAGAGGTGTCAGAGATGAATTAAAGTCGCAATCTCACTGGAATCGTCAACTATTTGTCATCGAACGCGCAAAAGCAGGTGCGTTGGCGCGTATTTATTACGTCACTGTGAAAAATGTCTGGCGCAAGCGGCGACAGGACAAACGAGCCTTCGAAGACGAAACGCACGCCGCCACTGACAGATTCGAGCCTAATGAGACCCTGCCGGTGCTGTAATGAGAAAGAATATCCTACCATTCGCTTGTCGCACTGTAATTAACTAGCAGATTCCCTGGATAGGCTACTATGTTGCGGGTTAAATAGGATCTAGACAGCGTAACGTGCAACCCGACGCGCAAATGTCAGCCGACGTTAACTATAATTACATTCAATACCTTTGTATGTCCTGACACTTTTTTAATTATTTCTTCAGCTTAAAGAAACTTTGGTTTGGTTCACTCCAAAAGTTACGGTATTCATTCTGTGTAAATTATAGAAAGCGTATAACGGAAAAAAGTGTTTTTTGTGTGCGTTGAAATCTATTGTACAAAAATTCTTAACAAAGAGCGGCCAAAGCAAATATTAAATAAACTGCAGCAAATGGGAAAAAAACCACCGAAGCGGGTGTTGTTATTTTTATATGAAGGAAGAAATAGAATATAAAAAATTAACGGTCTATTATGAACACTCGAAAAATGTGTGGATAATTTAATTTCCATTTAAAACCTAAGGATCATCCTGCTTTAATGATTCTGGCATATGTTGTTATTTCAATGGAGTAGTGGATCGGTAATTATTTTTTTCGTAAAATGCAGCAGGCATGCTGACACATGCAATGTCATGTGTTTAAATGTAGTATTAATATACTTGGACCCAGACCGCATTGCGGTTCAGTTAAGAGGTTTTGCCTAATAAAATGACTATGTTGAGAATTCATTTTCTGTGGTGAATGTTTCAATTAAGTACTGTATGTTTCAAAATTACTGAAATTTCGGTTAAAGTTTCTCGGGGTAATGCCCCTTTTTAGGATATATAATTATGTTACATGCCGGTGGTTGATCAGTCGGAGAACGGTTGTTTCTCAAGTAAGTGGTTGACGGTGCGAATCCCTGTAAGTATTTACCTGTGACTTTAATATCTAAGTTGTGTACATTTGTGAACGTTAAGTAGCAATACCTCTTGCTAACGTTGAAGTAAAACATCGTGATAAAACCGTCATGTTGGTTCATAACCCTTGAAAAACATGTGAAAACCTTAATCCGCATAGTGCCAGAATGACGGACAATAGCAAAATTTTTTTTTTGTGATATCAAGTGATGGAACGAACAAGTCGCGTGTCTATAGCAGTTACAGTGCCACTCAGGGCTTTAAATGGCAAAGGTCTGCGAGGCACTGCGCCCGTCTTCCTGAGACTAAGTTGATAAGTCTCACCTGATTGTACTTTTGCCAGCACCTTTACCATTAAAAACCGAAACGCAGTAATGATCACATTTCTGCGTGGCGGCAGAAAAAGGTAAAGTGGCAGTACTTCCCTGGACAAATTCTTTCACAATGTGACTCGTGGAATAAAATATTTTGTAACCTTTTCTTGGAATTTGCATAGCTTGAGCAAGTCTCAAGATTTGGAGCTCTAATTGAATTAACACGATTTTTGAAATGTTTAATGTATTTATAAGTGAAATCAAAAAGCACGTAATTAAGATTAGATTACTACATACGTTTTAGTCGTCTAATTTAATATATATACTAAGCGATTTCATAGTATTATTTGAGTTGTGGATTGTTGCCTTATTTATCCAAACAACTCAAGAGAGCGACAATGTTGTGACGGGTTTTCACGTGTAAATTAGTGGGTTCGACGTATCGTTAGCAACATCGCATATCATTGGGCTCGTGGCCGTGGTTGTAGTAATTGTAAATCGCTGGCATCCCAGCTCGTTAGCGTTTTTGATAGATGACGCCCGGTCGTTTGTTGAATTTGTTGGAACATCGCGGCCCGTGTAAAAACACTCGGTTCGACAACCAGATACAAATGGGCATTCCCCTCGGCGATCTAAGTTAACGAGCTTGCTTATAAATAAGGAGAACTGAATATTTTATAATTTTGACGCAAGCTACATTTGCTTATGCGAGTACAATAATTTGTGAAACAAATTCGCAGAAATAGAAATTGATTCCTTGTAGCTAATAAAGCAAACAAAGTAAGTAATCGTAGATTCGTATTAAATTAGAGCGTGTAAATGAGTAAGTGCACCTTACTGTTCTCGTACGTAAAAGCATTTTCATTCGAGAAATCGAATGTCAGTGTTGTTTCATAACTCGGCTATCGGAGATAATAATTTAACGCCGGTTTGACGCTAATAATCTGTGAAGTCATTATTCAATAATCGTGACGTGCACTTGGAACTTTAAATTTCACTGCAGCGCTTTACACTTTAGCACTTGGCGCGTCCGATGTAAAGCGCCGCCCAATAAGACAACGGCCGACTATTTTGACGAAGGCCGGTCACGTTTCGTCGATACTCGCCATGAGAATATTTGTTTTTTATTGTGCGCCCGCCGTCGAGTAAAAATTGAAGTGTAATTTTACGTTTTAACCGGTGCCTGCCCCCTTTCGTTCCGCTCGCCTTGAGTGATGGTTATCATAATTGGAGAGAGGGTAGGTGAACAGTGCGCGCCGCCTGGAAGATGGCGGTGGGCGTGAGCTTGCGACGAATAATTCTCCCTCGGATTTTACTTCAATCTATCCATCAACACAATTGTATCTATTACCTGAAGTACCAATTGTGTACTAACCGCTCCTGGCGACTGACGTTCCCATATGCTAATATTGCAGAATTTATTTATATGCTGAAACTATTTAGTAGGTGGGTCATTAACCCATTTATATGTTTCACTGGGCACGGGTCTTGTTTCAGGCGAGGGTTTTAGGCCTTAGTTCGCCATGCTGGCTCAATGCAGGTTGGAGACTACACACGTTTTCCGAGATGCAGGTTTCATCGCGATATTTTCCTTAATCGAAAAGCTTATAGGAAATTTCATATTAAATTTCGCACATAAACTCAATCACTCAGAGGTGTGAGGCCGGATTCGAACCCACGGCCTCTGCTTGAGAGGCGGTAAGTGAAACCATTAGGCTACCACAGCTTTTTAATATAAAGATAGGTCTGTTTTCTAAAACTACTCCAAAACAGTTTGACTTATCTGCTTTATGAAGCATTTATTATTCTGTGTGCAGAAGCCAAACATAAGTTTTATCAGATAGTACGCTAATTATCTGTATAATTATCGCATAATCTAGTTGTGCTATTGCAAGTTTCAACAGTACTTTTATGTGAATATTCTGCTCGGTAATATCAGGCGTTCAGTATGGTATGAGAGATGGCCCGTAACCGTACTCTGAGTTATTGATTGCAATAAGAAAGAGATTTACCATTGCGTTTATCATTGTACGCACATATTGTGACATGGAGCAGCCAGCTAATACAATGTTGAGATTAATAATGTACACGTATCTGATTGTGTTTCAACCAGAAGTGAAACGACAACAACGGTGTTTCTACTATCGGTTGGCATTGTTTTCGCGTCTTATTTGGTTCAAGAAAACACAGTTCTTATATGATGTTTCTATATACATGTAACACTTTATTGGCGCAATACAACAACATAAAACTACACAAAAAACAGTTTACATACAAATCATTATTTGATATATAATTACAATTAAAATTGAACTAATCATGCAAAATAGATAGTTTGATATGGTCTGTGTTGCAACATCATGCCAACACGGGACTTATCTCAGCATATTATGCTGCAGTAATTTACTTACCACAGCGGTAATTTTCAGTAAACCCGTAGAGCTCGATGTCAGCAATAAACGCAAAAAAAAAAAAATACTGCTGCATATTACAATTACTATTATTATATATTATAATTAATACGTAATTAATACGTTCGTAGGGTTATACCGCGTTAGCGAATCTGTTACCTCGAAAACACAGGAACAACACGTTTAGAAGATTACAAACAATTAGAAGTTATAGCACCTAGACAAGAGCATCTACAAGGCAGTGGCGTTCAAACTACGGTAAATATCAATTTGTAAGTCATCTCGCAGTTTCTTGGATCTACAGCAGGACCGTTATGCGGGGGACACGAGTGATCGCAGACCAACAAGGGCGGAAGAGATGGACCGGATAATAAACCATCAACTTGCCGCGTCGTAACTCAATACCGTTGACGTAGAAATTGTTGGTTGCAACGCTGTGCTAAACTCCCCATGTGCAATGCCTTATGGATGGTAATTGGTCGAGCACTCTAATCGCTGCATTTAAATAATAATACCGACTGTCTAGGTCGCGCTGACAGCTTTAAGACGGGTCGATAGTGTTACATTGTATTGCTAGTATTAAATAGAAAATGAACGAAAGTTTACTAGTTTTTATCCCATCCTTATTAGATCAGCAGTAATGTCAGCATTTCCGGTTTTGAAAGGTACGGGTGCTTGTAAAATTACAGGCACATGGGACTTGTCAACTTATGTCTCAGGGTGACGGGCTCAGTAGCCGTGCCCCTCAGATCTTTGCGATTTAAAGCTCTGAGTGGCATTATGTCTGTTATGGACAGGCCTGTAGCTAACCAACAGGTGCACGACTTGTTCGTCACTTATATTAT
The DNA here is from genome assembly GCF_003589595.1 of Hyposmocoma kahamanoa. Classification (NCBI taxonomy): domain Eukaryota; kingdom Metazoa; phylum Arthropoda; class Insecta; order Lepidoptera; family Cosmopterigidae; genus Hyposmocoma; species Hyposmocoma kahamanoa. The sequence goes on from NW_020653850.1 coordinate 14,298,947, forward strand.
AAAAAAAAGTTCAGCCTTCTACTCAATTCTTTCAATATGTAAGTACTTGCCACTTACTGCTTTTTATTGTAAGTAATATTTATATTTATGACGACTTCCTTGGTCGAGTGGCTTGCACACCGGTTTTCATGGTGTCGCCATCTCTGGGTTTTCGGGTTCGATCCCTGACCGCGTATGTGGTATTGGTAAAAGGCGCGTATCTGCATTAAACCTAATTTTACAGGAGATGGATTTAACGTTATTATTTTGTAATTTCAATGACTATGATTTTTGCATAGTAAGCATTAATTTAGGTTGTCTATAGATTTCCGTAAATCACGCTAATTTGGTTGCCACGTCATTTATGCGGTTTTGACTTGGCCACTAAATTACCGAAATGGAAACTCCTAATCCCAATGTTAGTTACGCGTAATTGCATTATCTCTGACGATATGGCGATTATGGTGATATAAAATAGTACATAACGACGAGCCACACTTATGCCACGACCGGTATGCACGATCTATTCACACGCATTGACGGAAGCGACATCTATTAACCACGTCCTCTGTATTGGTTTTTCATGTCTTCAATGTTTCTTGATGTCACGAAATGTTTGTTACGCTATTTGCATTCTAATGTTACTTTCCAAGATAGTGTATGTATTTACGTAAAATGTTTAGGAAGTGGTTGTACCTATTCTTTGACTGTTTATTGTGTCATGTTAGTGTTTAATCTTAAAATAATTTGTTGTCGTGGACCGTCCAACTGTACATACTGTGCAAGTAAGGTTTGAAAATGAACCTTCGTCCCGATGGTCAAATAATATGCACTAAAGGCGATATTGTAAAGAAATATTTTAATTACCTCGACGTTTCGGATGTATTGCAACGTCTATGGTCTTGAAGTTATCAGCAAATGTAAACGACATAAAGTATCGCCCGGCAAGTCGCCGGACGTGAGTGTTGTGTGTCGATATAGTGACAACTCTAGTGCACAAATAAATAATGAAGACCAAGTACGGGTAGTTACTAAAACTCGCACAGCTGGATGATGCTGACATCCGCCTTTTCAGTCCCTTCGAGACTATGGACGTTGCAATACGTCCGAAACGTCGAGGTAATTAAAAAATGTATTGAATAAGTCCCGAATGAAAAATCAAATAAAATGCTATTGTAAAGATTTTAACTTATAAGAAAGTAGGTCACGTAACATCGCTCTTTACGTCGACAGTTGAAAGTAAAACAAAAAAAAAAACACTTACGTCGAAATTACGATTTTCTACTTTGCTAAGTGGAAAAATATGCTAATACTTATAAATCTTAATTATATATATTATAATAAGTTCGATTTTATCTACATCTGAACGCTTTTTTGTCGCTTAGTATTTCAGTTTGTTTGCGGTGCCATAAAACCATTTATTAATTATGTTCTCATTATACTTTCATGTTCACTTACATTAACAGTTCTAAAACTAAACGTGTAAACCGTGGTCAATAAGGGTTGAACGTTTACCGCCCAACAGCAAGCTGCGGAATTTCGAGCACAGAGCTACGAGCACTGACGGTCTTTTTTTTGTTATAATATCAAGTGACGGGACGAACAAGTCGTATGCCTGATGGTAAGCTGGGTCCGAATTGTGCTAATTTTAAATCGTCTCAGTCGTGTGTCGATAGAGTGCCAATTTCAATGTTATTTTCAATTGCAGGATTTTGTACGTTTGGTTTTCTGCTAACAATTAAGAGTAATGGCTTGTCAGTGGCTAGCCATCGAGCTTCTATTCTATTGCCATTACAATTTTTTGGTATTCTGCACTTCAGTGGCGAAGTCTACTACGTGACAAAAAAGTACATTTAATTTGAAGACCATTTAGTCTAGTTAGTGTTGATTAAACGACAAAAAAGCTAAGATATTCATAGTAATTTCCGTGGTGGTTTTAGTAAGGCAACATCGATCGTTAATGATTGAATGAATGCCATCAGTGCCATTCCACTGACACTCTATTGAGACTCAACTACCATTGCAACTAGATTTTAGCAGAATAACAAATATTTTCATAATTGCCATATAGTTTCGTATAAGAAAATTAGTAGAATTGGTGCCCAGTCTATATCAGTTGCAGTGCCACTAAGAGCCTTAAATTGCAAAGATATGAGGGGCACTACCACTGCGCCCATCCCCCTGAAACTTAATTTGACAAGTCCCATGTGCCTGTAATTTTACCAGCACCCTTACCCTTCAAAATCCGAACACAGTAATTCTGACATTATTGCTTGGCGGCAGAAATAAGTAAGGTAAAAGGCAGTACTTCCCTGGACGAACTCTTTCACAAATTTAGATTCAGAGAGAGGGGTGTCTGCTTTAGTGCCATCGTGCGTGTTCTATGTAGCGAATAGAGGGTGTCCACTCAACATATATGGCAACACAACGTGGTATTGGCGATACAAAAAAAGGGATTTGTCTCAATACATGGGGGTAACTGAGATATTCCCTTAAAGTATAGATACACTCTAGAAACGCCAGTTTCCGCCTCGCTTCTAGAGATCTATAGGAGGTGTACGGAAATAAATAATCTCAGTAGGTACAAAGTACTAATAAAACCGACCTCTAAGGTCATTCATCCCCTAGTTTGACACTTCTGAGGTACTCTCTTTCCGACAAAAAAAGAATCATCAAAATCGGTTCATAAATGCCGCGTAACATACATACAAAAAATACATACAGTCGAATTGAGAACCTCCTCCTTTTTTTAAAGTCAAACGACTTATACGACGATAAAGTTGATCTGTGCCACAATTGTTATGACATCAAATTTTTACACTGACTTTCTTGTCACTGTCATTTATAATACAGGACGTAATTTGCTGTTTATCGTTAGTTGGAACATTTACCTTGTTGCACTTATTTGCTTTTGAGTCGCATAATCGTTAAACGGACTTGATTACAGGGATTTTCATATTGACTGTTCCTATATGTCATTTGTTACATTTTGAAATCCTACTTACCTTTAAATATATACCACTTCTTCGACCTAAATGTAATTATGGTTGTAATTTTTACCCTTTTACTGAAATCCACTTTTGAAACAAAATCTTTAAACATTTTGATTTGAAAAGACAGTAATTATTGCTTTAATAGTTTTACCTTCTTTAAGAAACAAAATGAAAAATGCTATTAGTCCGTTTTTTCTTATGCTCAAATTCGGTCATTGAATACCGAAATTTTTCTGACTGAAGGCAATGTAATTTTTGACATTTATTTTTTATTGATCAGCCTTACTATATTTTTAATGATTTTCTTAGAAACAGCTCACTTTAAAACGCTTTCCTAAATAATTATAAAAAAATGTCGCGTACTACCTTCCAAACGTCGTCATCATGATCTACTCTAAGGTAACCCGGAATTACTGAAAATAAGGTGTGGATAGCTGTAATTATACACACAATAGCTTATAATTCACGATCGAGTACATATTGTATGTACAAATGCTCAATAACTTCCTAGAGTATTGTTTCACGAAAGGTGTTGCGACTCGTTTATAAACAATAGCAATTTGCCTTTTGGCGATAGGTCGCGCCGGCTCACTGGTTCTCTATAGTGTCTTCAAATCCCGATATTTAACCATCCACGTTGATATGTTATTGTTATCTCGTAGAAGTAGTACATATTTGTGATTTGGCCATTGTTGCGCATTGTCGTGGTGATCCCATTGTTTATTTTTAACTTAGCTTATTTGGCAAAATTTTGTAAGGTTGTCGAAGCGTGAATCTTCTGGATTTGAATTTTAAACGGTTGTGATTGTTAGCGAGTGCTTGCCTAACAAGTGCAATAAAACGGTTTATTGGCTATAACACTGCGGTATCAAGTTATAATAAACCGCAGGTATAGTCATTGTGGGGGGCGTGAGTACAGGTAACTGTTCTGTGCTTGAGCCGAGGAGGCGCGGCAATTAGTGGCGCAGGCGCAGGTGGTGAATGCGACCCTCTGGCCTTCGGGCTCGCGCTGAAAGGGACCTGTGCATTCGCATTCACATTACCATATTTATTGCCGACACGCTTCTTTAACTGGGACAAATCGTCCGGTTGCATATGACAAATGCGAATTGCTTCGATTTAAATTCATATTGTATTTTCACGGTGACATATCGCTGCGTATCGTTTTCCTGCCATATTGAACGCGACAACACGACTGCTGTACACGTATGTAACGTTGTTAAGCTTTTTACTTCGATTTTTTATTTTAGTATCGAACGCGTGTTTTGGACATGTGGTAAGCGACGACGTGTGTCATCTTATTAATTTGTATCATCTGTCACTAGTTAAACGTATAACAGGGCGTTAACTAGCAACAGACTTGAATTTCAACTACCTATGTGAAGCCGTAAATTTTGCTTAACCAACTGTATAATTTACTGGATCTTTTTGAATGCAATAAAACGCCCCAGACAAAATAGTTTCGCGAGACTAAAAAGTTTGCTTCCCCGTTTCCTGCTCATTTCTTACACAAATATATACAAACAATCCGCAGGCTCCTCCGTTTGGCGAAGTTCTCACATAGCTGCTGTGGAATCCTGAAACTGCTAGTGAGTAGAATGAATGCTACTGCTAGTTGAATTTACATAGGTTACTGCACTCCTCGGTCTCTGCGATAATGGACTCAGATGTCCCATATATACAGACATCGGGGAAGGAAGTTTATATCGCGAGATAGGAAGTGTTCAAGTTGTGCGGATTGTGTGAGAAAGTTAAGTAAGGTATGTTATGGCGTCAAAGCTAAATACTTATATTTCAGAAAGTTTCTCATGTATTCGGAACATTGCGGTTATTGTATTCCTAGGAGAACCGTATTTTGTTGTAAAGAAGAGGGGCTGTGAAAAGTGGATATTGCAAGATTTTCCGTTTTAAAATGTTATTCTGTTGCGTCGCTAGTGTTCTTAAGTTGAGCACGGCGCTGCCGCAACGCCGCCGCCGCCGGAGTGCAGTTTGAGTACTATTACATTATTTAAGTAGTTTTGTAGGAATGATCTTCAGGATCGGCGTGCGACCGTACTATTATTTCAGAACACGTACCGCACACTGTTAATCTAATGCAGAAGCGTCATGACGCATTTATACGATCAAACATACATTTATTACTCTATGTTTGGTCACGTTTGTTTGTAAGAGCTAGATTGTTGCCAAACCACGTTTTTTTTGCAGGTTTCAATATTTAATGTCTATAATCTTTTGTATGAGTAGGTACGTTCCTAGTCATAAAATTTAAATTAGTATTCTTATAAAATATGTTTAAGAACTTGCTAGTTAGAGAAGTAAAGAAGAATTGAGAATTCTTAGAAATAGAATCAACTGTAAGCGAGGTTTTTTTTTATTAATGTATAAAGTTGGAGTTTAATCGGTAGAGACTATTTGTGACATTCATTTTAAAAAATGGTAATTTTACTTTATCTGGAATGGTCCGTTTTATGCTAATTACTTACGAATCTATTTGGGTGGGCTTTAAATTTTTCTGGGTTACATTTTGTTCCAGTTTCAAGTGTATTGAAAACTTTTATAGTCTCTGATTATGTGTTGTAGTTTAATTACTTACGTGAAAATTGGCACGTAAGTGTCAAAAAATTGTAATGATTGCTTGTCATAATTATTTGTAATATTAAGTCTATTAAATATAACGATGATTTACTACCGTGATATTAAATTATTTTTTTTGTAATTAGTCTCACACTTAGAAAAAATCAGCATACCGTGCCTTCAGCACCGCTGGCTGGTTCGAATCCAGTCGGACCCAGTCGGACCGAAGAAATTTTTCTTAGTGTTCGATCGTTGTTTCATGAATACTGCACACGATAATACAATGTGTTTGCTATTATTTTGTGAATGAATAAATTTATTATCGAACGTTCGCAACAAAACACAATTAAAGGAAGCACTATAGTCCCTCCGAAATGTCTTTTTTATTTTTCAGTGCTGTATTCTCAAGGAAGAAGTTGAAAAATAAGGCGCCTTATTGTCAACAGCCGACAAAAGTAAATTTTCTTTTCAATGGGTATGGTGTTCGGCGCTCGGTGAACATTGTCGCCTTTCGTTGGCCGTCGTCGGGTGCCGGTACAGCCCTATTCAAATGTCACGGTGAAATCCTCCCGCATACCATGTCCACCCCGTTCTCGCCCTACTCTTGGATACTGAAATGTCAGTCACCACACGAAGCAATCAATTTCGTATTTGTATGCCTCGCTAGAAGCTGAGATCTATCGATTGTATTATTTTTCGTACTAATGACTTACATTCATTGTTGGCATAATTCTGCACTTGTTGCTTTGTAAATTTAAGTAGTTAAGAGACACGTTTACAGTTGAGAGCACGTTAAACTTCACACTTTGAACAGTTCTTATTGTAAATGGCATAGAGATGAATTAAAATCTTAAGTCTGAACCCATAGCGTCTGGTCGACTGCACCATAAGTACGATATTTCGTATTTACATGTAATCCATAGCATATTGACTAATGATTTCGAGTTGCTAACCGGTCGTGATTGTGGGGTCGTCGTCACCCGGCGCCAAATGTCGAACTAATTGGTTTGCGCAAATACTATTCACCTCTCACGTTTGGCCCGTCTACATTTGTTTGTTTAATGTTTATTAGTAGCAAGACGTGCAAGACGAACAAGACGTATAACTGCGCCATACTCTTCATTAGGCAATTCGATTATCATTCATCTCTATACAATTTTTAAAATTCCTATAAGCGCTCGCATTATACACCAGTAGTCAGTACAATATTTTATTTAAATTATATTGATTAATTACCTTCTAACAACCTTCTTATTCCTGCATAGTCTAAGAAATACTGCATTTAAATGTCTGAAAGATAGCCTCTCTAGCAACCAATTGTCCCTTTTAACCGGTCGGCCTCATTAGCATGGCTCGATCGCCGTCCTATCTACCTGGATTGATACATTGACGGTAAAGCTCTTTTTAGTAGCCCGAACCACTGTCGTAATTAGGACTACATGACCGTTTGCGTTTGATCGATTGTGTAATTATGTTCTGGACATTCTCTATGGGAATAAGTACATTTGCCTGCAGGTTTTGTATTCGGTGCGGGAGTGAGATTTGTATTGAAGAATTGGGAGCGAGCAATCGCCTACTTCCTATCGCATTTAACGATCCACGATTGTTTTTCTGAGTTCTGAATAATATTAGGCTTGAACTTCGCCAGCAATCTGATGGCGATACTTTCTCCAGGCGCGCAGTACTGTTAGCCAACTTACAAATGAACGGTGTGATTATGGGTGCTCGGATCTAGCTTCACGATAATTTAAATGTTCTCAGCAGCGCGCCGGCCCCGGGAGATGGCCACGATTACACCCGTGACTTCCTCTTATGGCGAGCCTGTATCTCAGGATTTTGAATAGAATTATGGCTGCTGCTTACCACTGAACTTTCGGGAATATTGTTTAGCATATAATTACATAATTCATGTTTTCTTGTGGTGTAACAAAATTAATTTGTTTGGGTTATCCCGCTTTGAAAAGAAGAGCTTTGTTTAAAAAGTTGTTACATCACTTTTTCTGAGCTCTTTGTCAAATTAATTATTCATGATATCATTATTTCTTTCGCGAGTAGATACTCCGTTGGAACTGAGTAATGAAAGCACTAACGCTAAGGTACGTATTGTATAATTCAGAGACGAATCTCTCGGTCTAGTCTAAACCTTCAGAACTCCTAAGACGCTTCTACTAGAATGCATAATGTGTTGTCACGAAACTTATTGTCGTCTTAGTTGAAGATTCGTTTTGTATTTATGGATTCAGGTAGACAAATGTCACAATGCCGATTGATTCACAATTATCAAATTGAATTTCCGTAGAGACACGAGTTGGGCAGAGACTACATTATTATCCCTTGAAAGAAACTAAGAAACATTACTTCGGCTATATAGACTGCTGCTGAGCTGCTTTACAGCTGGTGCTCGGACGAAATAGAAGGCTATAAAATATTTAATAAGACAAAAAGAAATAACAAAACGATTAAAATCCCTAAATACAAAAACAAACAAAAATGTATTTAAAAACTTGAATAAAATTACAATAAACCAAGTGTGCAGAGTGTTCTTATATAAAACAACACAACTCTGTAAGAAAATAAATATTCAATGAAACGACAGTTTTACATTCGATGGAAGTTGTAATTCTTTTTTTTTGACGAAGTTAGATAAGGAAGCTACTCGTGCTAGGTACTGAGTTGAGGTGACTATAATACTTGTTTAAACTTACCATCGAACATCCGTACATTTAAGGTATTCGAGGAGTTAGGATTGATTTCTCGAAAGAAAATTATAATAGTTCATTTTATAATTTTTTTTCAAGGTCAAAATCGAAGAGGACATTATGATGGGTCACCTTATACGATATGAGGCCTTCATTAAAAATAAGCTCGTAAGAATAGTTGGTATGCGTAGACGAGAATATTGAAAGGAAAAGTGGAGGGCGTCAGATGAGGGTGTCAAAGAAAAAGCTTTGCAGAGTTCAGAATAGCGTTTATTGCGTCGGCTGAAACCTAGCTCTTAAATATAAGAGAGAGTTAAGTAGTCGAAGGCCCGCCCGCGAATCCGATGCGCACCTCTCGCTAACTAAAACTTCGCTGTGCGCGATATGGATCTCACGTTTGCCACCGACTAAATGGCGAATAAATTAACTGAATCTAGTTCAATTAATTTAGCTACGTTAACTTTCTGCATAAAATATTTCCATTATAATATATGTCATCACATAATCCTTTAGAATTTCACCAAAGCGAGTTAAATCAGTGAGTCAGTACTAGTCGGCTTCGCGAAAGTTAATGTCGCATTTCATGTTACAAGTAAACATTTAATCAGTGTTATTTAAGTAATCACATTAGGTAATTTTTGGTGACAATTTTTCCATTTGCTACAATAATTATAATGTCTGTAGCTTATTATTCAAATTCAGGAACTTCAAGGAAAATTGCCCGGGGCAAGTTATATTTGTTATTGGGTTATACACTTTGTCATTTCCCTTTGTCTCTCACAAAAGGTAATAGAGTCCTAACTTTAGTGCAATTGTATTGCTAGAAAGCATTTGACATTTTAAAGATTGCATGATTGCGTCCTCCGTGTATCGGCGCAAAATGACGTTTTAAGGAATTCTTAGAAGCAAAGTGTAATTAATTTTCCATTATTTTGAAACATTTGTGGTGTTCATTAAGTCTTGTACAATGTTTTAATTGAAAGATAATATTTTGTTTGAACGTAACTCATAACTGATATTCCTAAGACATGTATTGCTATCGATTTGATTGAAAACATTTCACGCAAGTGCTTGAGATTCTGTTATTCAAATACTCGAAGAAAATGTTCCAGTGTTCTTGGTTTCCAAGTTTCTCTTAGACTCAAGTTTTCCTGCATAAGTGATTTGTGAACTCGCCGAATGCTCCTCTAAAACATATATAAATGTAACAGAAATTGGAGACCGTTTTAAAGAGTTATTTACCAAATAGCAGGAATAAAGTTCTTTAGTTTTTATAACTTACTTATAAACGACATTTAATTTTACATGAAAATTTGCTTATTAGAGAGTTAATTTGTTATGATTATGTAATGTAGTTTATGGTTTATAAAAGTCTTAGAGATCGAGATAAATTTTTAGAGCTTTGTAGTTCCTACACATGTTTTAACCTCTTCGTCGTTGCTTAGTGGCCTAGGAATGTTAAACCTGAACGAAGCAAGTCTGCCTTTTGTGCACTTGTCGTGCGTCTGTGAGTTTCTGCGCGATTCTTCGCGGAAGCGCGATGAGCCCGATTGCTGGTACACGCCACCAGCCGCCCGAATCTTATGTGAGATCGCTTATTGCCGCTATTAGAAGACAATTACTTTAAAATTACCTCTGATTTTACTTGAATTCATTCACTACCTTTACTATCTTCCAACATTTGAGCACGCTCCTTCGATAACAGCTTCTTGTTTATTGTGCAATATAAGCGAAATGTTAAATTCTTATATCTTGTATACGATAAATGGTAAACTATTATGTATAATATACCCGTATAACAAAAGTTCACACTGAGTAAATATCCTTGAGCTTTAATCGTCACCGATCAGAGATCGAAATGGCGGTAGTATTATGGATTTCCTGATCGCTCCTCAATACGGATGTCAGTTCAAGAGATAATTCTTTAGAAGCAACTCAATCATCTTAAGTGCACATAAGAGTCCCTTGGCGCCGATATGGAATTATTAGAACACCAATTTTTTCATTGAAATTTCATGATGGATCGCCGTAAAAATCTATGATTGATTCGTGGTGTATTATTCGTTGCTTTCATAAGAGTCCCTTCCACGCGATTTTCGCGGCTTTTCCCTTTCATTCAGTATGATTGATTGCCCGTTGGCAAACTTCATATGTTTGGGAGATAATTTTGTATTTCAGCCGTAAACAGATTACGTGTGAAAAGAATCATCGCTCTCCTCGAGTTTTCCGCGGTACAATTTAGTCCCGAGGCTCATCGTGACTGCGCATTTTTGACGCTTGATCAAACATGAGCCCGTGTATCCTTATTTAGTACCAAGACACTTTACACGAAAAGATCTTCCGGAATATAAATATTCCTTTTCCAGTTTTTTATTTTCTCATTGGTGACATATTTATCAAAGTCTTTCAAGATTTATTCATTTCGTGCCATTACCAGTCAACCCTATTCCAATTGAGCGCAATTCATAACCATTAAGCCACGAATTGGCGTATCGATTCACGCGAGAAATGAAAGTGACTGGAAACTGAATATTTTATAACCTAGATGTATAACTTAAATATGTATTTATTGAAATTACTAAGCATTGGTATTCTACTTAAGCAATGATAATGAAGTATATGCAACATTGAATAATATTTATAGAACCACAACCACCCACTAACAGATTGCATTAAATTATTTTATACGTATGTATTTCTACTCCTCGATATTTTACACAACTATAATTAATTATTACTGTTTTTACTCTATACATTAGAAGTAAAACATATTTTCTGACTAGTATTAAGTAAAAATACATTGAGTGAGCACCTAAACATAATGTTACTTTTCAAAGTTAACACAGTTAAACTCCATTTCTGGGTCGTACAAAGATTTATTACCCATTAAAGTGTTACTATGAAGTAAACCCCGCTGGTTTAACTGGTGTATCCGTTTAGAACTTAGTATATTTCAGTGGCGAGATCTCGGCCAGTCAGTAGCTCGTTAAAGATTGACTATCGCATGCTATCGAGATCGCAGGCAAATTGATTTGCGCACGCGCACCTCAGCCTAACAACGGCGACACTGCTAAAACGTACTAGCTCCGTTTAAAGGTAAAATTCCTACACCATTTACTATAACGCAAGTATAGTTGTAAAGAATATAAATTTAGTTATGATGCCAGCCTATCAGTCACTTGATTTGCCTATACAAGTTGTCTGACAGACGTTATAAATTATAGTTGACGAATTGCGTAACAAAGAGCTCTGTTAGACATAAGTACTTGTGTCGCACATTTGATTGCGTCACAGTATTGTTTAGACACGAACTTGATTCAAAAGATTTGATGCCATAGCCTGCAATTACGGTGGGTCTGTTACGGTGGAACTTCCCACGGCTTCGGTGGCGTGTCCGCAAAACTAGAACACGCGGTGACACATAGAGCTATCTTGACCAACATAATGCCAGCAATTTAACAATACACGTGTACAAACCAGTGGTTGGAAATCTACCGATACCAACATATTGTCTAAAGATATGGCGCCAATAGCAAAACCTCAATGTAACCATTGCATTCAGGAATACACGAAGGAAAATCTTGAGGCGAGCCTAAATCGTATTGCGTAAATTGTTTAAAGCAAATCTGATATGTAACGTTTCTGTGTGAACGTTAAATCTTGTACTGCGTTGTTCCTTACAGCTACTCAGAAGTGCGAAATTGCGCAAATATGTTTGACTGTTAACCTTACAATTTGCTGTAACTTGTTACCTAAAGTAATGTTGTTGCAAAGTCTTTGGCGTTATTTCGCTTGTACACGTATGCATACTTTTGTTATTATTCTTGGTTGTTTTAGTTTTATCGTGACGAAGCTCTTTCTGTTTCTCATCTATTTTTCTCTATAAAGGTAGTTAGTAATGTTCTAGATAGCGGCAGTTGTAAGTGAGGACCCTGTGGCAATTTCACAACGCTGGCATTTGTGTGAGATCGTCGTGTTGTCGTACAGCCCCCGGGCCTGTTCGTTCCGCAAAATGCCTTGTTGTCGGCAACTATGACGACGTTGTTATATCCTTACAGCTTTTAACGAGAACCAAAACCAAAGACAAGACTGTAATTAGTGCGTGGGTTTTACTAAGTTATTATAAATTTTGCAATTATTCCAACAAACATACTGAACTGTTGACTAGATAATTATATACTTGAGTTTTGATGAAATATCCTGTAAAGTTTGACGACTAGAGTAGGCACTGAGTCGGATGAATCATGGAGTAATTTATACTTATATCATTTTCATGACCAAGATTTGATTACACAGCGGTGTATCAGTATTTTTGGAGACAATTTCGTGTAATTACATCCGCTGTTCTGCTAACTTTATCCGTGCTTAGCTGATATTATCCGCATTCGTCACCGGCAAATCTCTTTTTAATACTGCGGTTTTCCCAAAATCATTGTTTTGCACGGGATGAGACGTGATTACCATGGTGTCTGTATCTGATGAACATAATATATGTCATTAGGTACTTAGGTACACTGAGTCAGACAGCACAAGTAGTCAAACAGAACTCATAATTTAGATCGCACCGTGACTTGATTTGCATGTAGTGCGGTTCGTTCGACTGTAGGCTCCCAGACGAGCTGTTTTATGTTTCTGTTCACAGCTTTTACGTAAACTTTCTGGTGAACCAACTAGATTTATTTCTAGTGGTTACACCAAGAATGTTGCCAGCCTATAACGGTCTCTTGTGGAAGATTTCATGTTCAGCTTTGGTATTTAGTACAATTGAAAAAAAAAGTTTTATGTAACTATTAAGTTTTTTTTAGTTACGCACAGTTAAAGATGAATAAGCAAGTAGAATGTTTTATGTAACAATTTCAAGCCCAAGAAGCAATTTAGATTGCAAAAGTGATGTCAGGGTGACGCTTCTATTACTGATGGTGACTAAGCGAACATTGCGCAGCGGTGTGGCTGGCCGGAACGGAAGAACGCTCTCAGATAGTGAGAAGTGATTCTGTACGTCAAAACATGCGATTGACAGCAATACATTAGGAACTATCGACCGATCGCACCGCCAACGCCGCCGACCTGGGAGTCGTAATTTTTCACTGTCAGCGCAGAGACTAAACGTCCTCGTCATCGCTTCGACTAGTGACTGTCAAAAAATGTTAATGCAATTTTCGGCTGCACGAGGGTGCCGTAAAATATTTGTCGACAGTCTCCAACCTTTCCGCTTATGTGCAGGTTTAGGCAGCTGTTTACTTTGATACAATTTCACCTGATAACCGGTAGCCCGGCCGTCATCAATCTTTGTCGCTCTGGTTTGTTTATGTTACGCAGCTAAAAGTGTCATGTTCTACAAGAGTTATGATTTCAGTGCTTATAAAATTTAAGACCAGTTGCAATAAGGCAATAACTTTCGCAATTACTTAGTTGTATTGCAACTCATTGGAAAGGTGTTGTTCGTGCGGTTACTGATCAGGTTTGTTCTGGGTGTCCGTCATGGCATAGGAATCCGTTCCCGAGTATTGTTTGCCGCCACGGCAGCACAGCGGCGATCTCGCGATAAAGCTGCAGATAATCGGGTTAGGCACGCTGTCGCTCACCGGACTAAGTACTAATTGCCGCGGTTATGTGTATGTGAACGGTTAATGGCCGCTGCAATATCGCATGCATTTGTGCAAGACTTGTAGTTGCGTGATCGATAGATTGACGTCTGATAACATAGTCCGCTTTTGTCGCACTGTACGTATTACATTATCTATAACAATAATTGCTTCACTGAACGTAATCCACGCTCTTGACTTACTTAAGTTTGGTGTAAGTTTTGTAATAGAAAGCAAAGCTTCGATGACATTAGATGATGCGATTCGAGACTCGATAAGCTCATTAAAGAGTAAGTAAGATTATATAAGGATACTCTGATTTTTCTTAGTCGCCTTTGTATTTGCATAACCAAGTGTTACAGGTGTGAACTGTCCGGATTAGTAACGGACCTAGAGTGTCCTCAACATTTAATGCGTCGTGATCGAACTGTCCATTATCCAGAGCGCAGTTATCTGGCGATTTGATCTAACGCTAGTGTTGGCTGTGAGCCTTGAGCACTATAAAATTTACATATACATTACGTTTGCTCCAGATTCTGTATTGAAGTTGCAACATTGGCTTATAGGTTTCGTTGGATTTACGTCTCCATTCAAATTTAACGTTTATATTGCTATATGCTACAGCCATTCTAATAAGCGACCAGTTTCATGGCATATTACACGGTATTTGCGTTGAAATTGATACAAGACCTTAGCACCAACGCCTGATTGAATAAGCCTCATATTATATCAGTAGGTCTTAGTAAATACTTATAAATTCATTGTCAATAGCGTCGAATTATTAACTGAAGTGAGGTAAACATTGATAAAAGTGTAGCTTAACACTTATGTAAGCACAAAGCGTTGAACCAACCCTACAACTTGCTGGATCAGTGTAACTCACGCGCATAAAGCGATGTTAGGAAATAAAATCGGATGTAGTTCGGCTTGATGTTGTCTTATTTTCCGTCTGTCACATCGAATGTCGTTCTTCTTCACTCGCATGGTACGCGCCTTGCAACAATCGTACACTGAAAAGAGATGTCGTGAATTTTGTTCGGGAGTTACAGATCGGCTCCATTCGTGGTATGTAAATTTTAGACGTTTTGTTTTTTTATATGCTCTAGAATGTTATAATGGAATGGTAGGCCGATATTTGTGTTTGCGAATGCTTCTGCCGGCATGAGTGCATGCCTTTTAAATGCTACCGAAGCCGTGCCTTCAATATCGATTAATTTTCGTTTCGATTTTAAAGTTCATTTCTGCACAAGTCACGAGCTTGCAACTATATAATGTTTATTATGGCGATAACAGTTTTCCTTGTATTTCTACATGTATTATCTTGTAGATTTATGTTGATACATTCGATATTGATTCTATGATATAGAACCTGAATATATGAATGAATAAGTCCTTTTGCTGTACTTACATAAAATTTATGCCGACTTGCAGAAGGAGTTGTTTAGTTTGCGGGTATAATTTTATTCAGTGAACGAAAAAATAAATGTTCAATCTGATACATTAATATAGTCTCCATTAAACGATTAAACGTTGGTCTCTCATCTGCATGCAACGCGGTGCAGCCGTCTTCAAAGTGCAGCCGCTCGGATAAATTCGGATTTGTAGTCTGCCTCTGACTGCGTTGCGAAACATTTGAATGTGGGCTAAAGTGTTACTGTTAGACGAGAATTAGAGTTGAGTTCTTGTGCATTTTAGGATACGCTGCAATTTTGTTTATTCTTTATTTGGAATAGGGCGTGTTGAAACTTTGTTTGGGCTGTGAGAATTTACGTAGCGCTTTAATAAATGTGCTAAATTGGAATGTGGGTATTCATAAAGGACAATAAAAGTAAAGATTTATTCTTTATCAGAGAGAGTCTTATTGGCGATGGCGTCTCGGGCGAGTAGGCACACAACTGATTAAGGCGCACAATCAAGTCTGTAGTTCGGCAGAGCCTGCTCTTTGAATTTACGATGTGCCTGACCGACGCTTATCGCATGCGAATGATCTGCCCACGGCGTATGGTCCGCTCCGCACACATATTTTATTTTATTCGCGCTACTGTGATGTAATGAGCTGATAAATGGGAGAAAACCACCAATTAGTGTCGATGAATTTATTGTTTCTACTTAAAACGTAGGAGGGCCACGTATTTAATCTTAAATTGTATTTTAAAATTTGTTACTTCGGATTTAAATCAACAATTAGATGAATGCAATTACACGGAATGTCAATTAAGCGTATCTCTCCACGGAGATTAATGTTCCGGTCTCAAGCAATAACACATTTTTTTGTTTACCTTTCCGTTCGGTCCAAAATTTAATGTATAAAATGTATACAATATTGATAATCTTACTGATGTAAACCCTGTAATGAGCGATTGTTGATATGCTTGTCACTTTATTGTCTTGCAAACTTGCGGAATGCAGTACCGTTTTATAATTAATTCCAGTTTGAATACAACCTCGTTTCACTCATATTCATGGAGTGTTCAAAAAACAGATTTTGCCTCTCATAACGAATACGAAGTCAAAGTGATGCCAACAAATAAAGCTGTTGAAGCGAGGTCGCGGCTTAAGAAATCTGGCAGCAGCCATAGTTTGTGATGCATGCAAATTTGCTTCTCTCGAAGTACTTGAGTGTGTTCTATGAGCGTTTATCGTCCTACGCCCAAGGGATCTGACGACAATAATACCTACCCGGCCGTTCAACTCAATACTGGTTTGAATTAGGGCACGACCCGAGAGTTACTTAGTTGTCAGCCTGACATCTTTATTCCGCAATAATACCATTATTTTCCACAATAGAAGCTTTAACAATTCAAAGGATACATTGTTAGAACACGTTCCATATTCGGTCGAAATGCCATTATATATTGCTTAAGAACCGTATCACGTAACGTGATGACTTTAAAAGGTTAATTGGGAGCAAATGCTTCTTAGTAGTAAGTTTTTAATCGGTTAATCTAACTTCACTAGAAAGCATTATCGCAATAATACCAAATGCATGAGCATTATTTAATAAAATACCCAAAACTTTTTTTTGTTAATTTATCATTAATTTTGGTTTCCTCACCAGTTTTATTGGCCAAGTTTTCGTAAGTACAACCATTCCGAAGATAGAATCTTTGATACACCTTGAATAATCCTCGCCTTCGTCTGTACTGCAATTGTGTTATTGTTATTGGATATTTTAGTTATTTGTAGTAAAATAGAAAAACTAATGTTATTTGTTAAGCGATCATGATCTTCCATTTACCTTAAACTTAATTTTACCTCACTTTGGACAAACTCTTTCGCAAGGCCATACGGCGCGACTTGTGCGACTTAAAGCGCGAGATCTCTATAATAGCAGTATCTCGCCGCTTCATATCGTTCTCACGCAAGTCGCGCCCTCCTGTGATTGCCCTACTGCTACTAACACTATCTTTTAGCTATATATCCAAAATATTAGAACACATTGTATACTGTTAGTCAGTATATTTTCTGGAGAATAATGAGCTTTTACCCCTTCTACAATCAAGATTTCATAAAGATGTGAGCACAACAAATGCCTTGCTAGATGTCCTAGATAATATAACTGACTGCACCGGATGCTGTAGGGGCTAGATACTTTATTGCCCTCGTTGGATTTTTCCCGGATATTTAATTAAATTAGTATACCACTCTTACTGCCAAAATGTCACATTTTACGGATTTGATCTGAAAACACCAGGTTGAATGATAGAGTACAATGTGTTCAAATTTATTTACAAAATATGTCTAAGGAGAGAGCAGTCAATAGAGGGGTACCCCAAGGCGCTGTTCTTAGTTTAATATTATTAATTTTGTGCACAGCTGACATTACAAAACAAATTAAACATTGCAAATATTACTTATATGTTTATGAGGTCCAATTGTATATTCATGTTTGACTCTTTCAACACCAATGGGCGTAACTTACAATTTTGACAAAAAAAAATGGTTTAATTTTTAATACATAGATCGAACACTATGAAAAAAATCCTTCGATCCGGCTGAATTCGACCCAGTGTCTTCCAGCAAACCGTTCTAGACGCTATGCCAAGTAAGCCACGGAACGAACTAGCGCAGCGCACCTTACGATTTTTTTCTATGTGCTTGTTGCAGTTCCTTGTTTTTGGTTTTTGACGACTTTTTTTGCCGCATTATTTGAATATTTTCTTAATATTAATAATTATAACAAACTAGTGGAGTAATTTCAACAAAAAAAAATTGAATATCATGTTGGTCAAACATCGTGACATTCAATTCTTATTATTTCTAAACCAAATTTTTTGTATTTTTTAAGTTCTCACTTAAACATTACAAAAAAATTGGTTACCTAGTTCGGTTCCGACTTTCATGTTCAACGTTTATTAATTAAATTAATTTTTTTTATGTTTTGAAAGATGCTATGTAGGTATCAATGAACAGGTAAAATTAGACTGAACTTTAAGGGGGTTAATTTATGCACTAAGTGAAAAGTACATACTTATTTAACTCAGAACTAATGACGCCTTTACGCGTAAGATTAAACATAAATGCATTCAATTTCCAATAAATTAGCTACTCACCAGAAGGATACTACGTGCGTACAATAACCTAATATATAAAAAAGTAAAATACACAAGTCAAGTTAATGATAACACCTGGTGTAAATGTTTCGGCTTCAGTAACAATGTTATTAAAAAAGGGACTGTTAATAATATCCCGAATCCGCAGCAATGCGTCAGAGCACTCGGGAGCAGTGCGTGAGCGTCGCTGATACATCTTGCTTCATTACGCGACGAACTCGAGCATTTAATCGGCGCTTGCGCGTATGCTGTTGTACTGGTGTACACAAAAATTCAATAGCGAATCTTGGATATCGTCGCCTTACTTTCTCAAACTCTTATCTTAAAGCACAAAGTTACTGAAATAAAAAAAAATGGATAGTATACAAATTTTGCAAGTTGATTTCAATTTTCTTCATATTCACGCACTGCTTTTTACCTATTCCTAAACTAATACATCCAAATTAACACCCTCGATAAGAAATTTAAAATAAATAGAAAGTTTTGCCATCTCCTGAATAATCACTCTTTATAAGATACGAGTTTGAGAAAGTAAGGCATCGATATAATAAATAAATATTTATAGAATATATACCTGGTTGAAAAACAAAATTGTGATAAGATAATAATAACTTTTTTGTAAAAAAAATCCGATCTCACAAGTTTGCTTTTCGACTTTTTTATTGGAATTACACCTACTTGCCAAGTTTTCTTGAAATCGATTAAAGGAAAGAGCGCGATACCGGTTTCTTCTCCTAGTTTGCACCCTGAGAGAAGGATTTTCATCAAATTTAAATGAGACCAATACGGAGGTATACTCTTTCCAACAAAAGAAAATCATCAAAATCAGTTCACAAATGGAGTAATCGCGTAACATATAGGCAAAAAAATACAGTCCAATTCAGAACCTCCTCCTTTTTTAAGTTGGTTAAAAAGACACACTTATTAATACGGTATATTTTGTCTTATCTGACAGCCGCAGTGTTATAAAAAAGGCTCCATTTTTAAAAAAAATATTTGTTTTTTCAAACAAACCGACGTTTCGGGCTCTTTATAGGCCCCATTGTTATCGGCCCCAACCGTGACCATTGTTACACTATGTGTAATAATCCCGACAACCTAAGAACTCGATATATATGTGACATAATTATTGTGTCTTGTGTAAAAAAAAAAATAGATTTGTAACTTTCCTGATAATCATACTATGTGCGCAGTAATTGATTAACCGGAATAAAAACTTTTTGCGTCCGCGATAGCTCAAGTATAAATTTCGTCTGAAATAGCATTTAAGCTTATTACGCTTTAGTACACAACTGTATTGAGTGGTCGACTTTTCAAAGCGTATCCTTTGTCGACGTCACGCAAAAGGATCGCAATCATTCGTAATTAAACATGTGATGTGCCCTTAAATACAGCAATTTATTCGCACTCCGCCACCCGCATTAATTAAGATTGATACTAAACCCTCAATCGTTTACTGCCATTTTATTTACATACTTAAATGTGTCACTCCGTGGGTAAAGGTACCTCGCTTTTGGGTTGCATGTACTTAAAAAGTATGTACTTGATACATATTCTACGACGTTTAAAATTCCATCAGGTACCTTTACTTGTGAATCGATGCAAATTATTCCCTTTTTTGCTTGGGTAAACAAACTTTGTTTAAATTTAGAGCGGATGTCATTTTGGTGACTTTTCGATTTTTGTATCTTTCAAGCTTAATTGCTTTCGTTTTCTCATTACATTATTATTATTCTCGTATGTGTTATCTGATAATGTACCATCATGCTCTATAAAATTGAATAATTAATTGCGTACCTAATCATACTGTCACAAACTTGAAAAATATTTATTTTCATTTTGTTGAGGCAGAAACTGTTTTTGATCATTCTGAAATAAAATATTTAACTTATTACTGAGCCTATAGTTCCCTGTACTTATAAAAGGTAAGTATAATAAAACTAAAGGATTATTTTTTTTATGGTACCAAATGACGGGACGAACAAATCGCGCGCCTGGTGGTAAGCGACATAGGCATGTCGCTTACCACTAGGACATATGGACAGGCGTCCATAACTATTGCAGTGCCACTCAGAGCTTTAAATCATAAAGATCTGACGGGCATTGTTAATGCGACTGTCACCCAGATCCTTAAAAAGACAAGTCCCACGTGCCTGTAGTTTCACCAGCACCGTTACACTTCAAAACCGGGACGCAGTAATGCTCACATTACTGCTTGGCGGCAGAAATTGGTAAGGTGGCAGTCATGGAAGAAAAAAAGAAAGGAAATGGCATCAAGCAACATTTGTATCAAAACCGGTGTCAGCACACGCACACATTTGGAAACGTAATCTTACATTAGTACTTAGATAAAATAATTTTGATTGGTTATAAATTATCAAACGAAAATAGACTATAAAAAAACTTTTGGTAAAAAAAACTGAAACTTATTTGGATCTAATAAGGTTTTATTATTACTAGTTACATAAAAGCTAAGAACCCTATGAACACAAACTTCTTGGAACAAAAGCAAAAAGTTGACAATCTACAGATAGGAATGTGACATTTAATTGATTTCGACATTATGTTTCATAACTAGCGGAATATTGAGCTAGGCATTACTTTACACTTGCTATAATTAGGGTCATCGAGTATATAACCAGAAATGAAAAGAGACGAAATGTCATTTAATTTATTTGAAAATTATTCTGCCATATCATTACTGTGACAACTGCGCTCCGATTGACTGGCCCGAGTTCGAAACAATTGACGGGTGTCGTCAATGGGTGTCGTCAACTGTTTCACTTCAAATCGACCCGTTAACTTGAGCTATGCTATATTGGACGAAAATTGCAAAATTACAAATGTAATGACCAATGAAATGTGATTCCGTTTGTTTTGTAATTAGATGTTTTGCTGTTTTTCCCTGTCCCTTTTTGCCTGTCTATATTTCAGTGGAAACGAAAGTTGATATTTATAAGAGCAGTATCGCGTTACCAGGAATGTATGGCCCTTATTTCGTCTCTATTTCTGTTTATATACTCGATGATTACGGTTAACCAAGGAGTATATGGAAACGGCATTTAAAGCAATTTCTTCGAGAACTGGCGTAGCTGACTTTTACATGAACACATTTGTTACCAAATACGCATAAATAAGGTTTTACTACACGTAAATATTAATTGATATAACCTATGCAGGCGTGTGCGTGCCTGAGTTTTATGTCATATATTACCTGATTAACCAAATGATTTATTTCTTAATGAATTTTTCGATCGTTATTCATAGGTACATAATTTAATGTGATGTCATGAAATGTCTATTGCAAATGGTGCTACATTTAGTAGGTACCCAGCTTTTACTGCCTGTTGCTTCAGCCCATTTCTCCTTTAAAAAGGATCCGGCGGGAAACTAAAAAATAATCAATACAAAAACTGCAAATGTAAATCATGCCTATGATAAAACTACGAACTCAAGCGGACGAAGGTGACGTATAATTAGCAAATAGGGAGATAGGAATCATGTAGATCAGGGAAAGAAAATCTCCAATCTCATAAAGTCTTCATTTGATACTCCACGAACTTACGTGCATTGTAAAATTATCGACACTGTACCTCTTCTATCTATATTTCCTTTTTTCCATTAATACATCGTTTTTACTTGAATTGAAAATTAAAAAAACTATTGCGAGTGTTGGGACCAAACATGTAAGAAATAGAAATTGTTAGCTTTTAAATACCTGTAAACAATTTATGTTTACACATTGGTACCGCTATAATAAAAAAAAAGTTGAACTAAACCAAAACCGAATTTCTAAATACAGAGTTTCTACATATCGATAATTTGATTACAACACGCGGACCCAGTACCAAGTGTAATACGACACTAGTGCAAGCAATTCATTGAGCGTCATTCGAATTGTTCTTTTGCGGCGGCGATGGCTAGCAACCAATGTATGTTGTTATTACCGAATTGCAAGAAAATAGTTTTGTTTCGAAATCATAGTTTTGTATTGTTTAAAATATTAAAAAATATAGACTTTTGGTACTTACCGATTGAAGGAAATCACTCCCGGAGTAACTTTGGT
Organism: Hyposmocoma kahamanoa; assembly: GCF_003589595.1. Taxonomy (NCBI): domain Eukaryota; kingdom Metazoa; phylum Arthropoda; class Insecta; order Lepidoptera; family Cosmopterigidae; genus Hyposmocoma; species Hyposmocoma kahamanoa. The sequence goes on from NW_020653850.1 coordinate 14,321,396, forward strand.
TTCTTACGCGACATAATATAATGGCATATTTCTACTTTTTCCACAAAATAATCGTGTATGTGCCTCCGTGGCCGAACGGTTACCATGCCGGACTGCCACGCAGATGTCCAAGGTTCGATTCCCGGGCCGGGAGAAATATTTGTATGGCCGACATTTATTTCTCTCGTGAGTTTGGGTGTAATTTATGGTTGTCTATGTGTGTGTCCATGGTTCCCGCGACACAGGGTTTCCCTAATGCGGGGCTATGTTGAGTGTGTGCGTTAGTTATTATTATTATCTCATTTGAACGACGACTAATGCGCTGTTGACACTCATATGCCCGTCTGGTGACAAGCTAGGTAACGAGGACCCCGCCCACTAACCTGTCTATTACTAGTATTTCTGTGGTCTGTGGCGGCAGTACTACCCTGGACTCTTTCACAAGGAGCTCTACTGTTACTAAAATTTAACAACTAGTGATACATAATCATAACATAGGCAAATGAGACAAATACGCCTTAAAATTTTATTCGTTAATGTTGATTTTAAATTTTTGCGAAGAAGAATCATATACACACATCAAAAGTGTCTAGGGATCAAGTACGTTTAAGAGTATTGCTGCAATTAGGGTTAATTATATTAACTTTTTTGTATCGCTATTGATACTTTTTAGTGAGTTTTAACATTTAAATAAGGAATATTGTTTAAAATTCGATAATGAGAAGAAAATCGATTGTCAATGTGGTTTTGTATAAAAATGAGTTATAGCGTTTTGACAAAATCATTACAATATCTGCATCGGAACCGAAACAATTTACATTATTATGGAGAGACGACATCATTTAACCCGAGAAGTGATGATGCGAGCCGTCGGAATGTTGGAAGCTGGTTCCAGGCAACGTGCTGTGGCTTTCACTCTTAACACTACACAGAGCGTCATAAGTCGCTTCTGGACGCGCTATCGCATGACGGGCAGCGTGGCCGAGCGACATGGAGGACGATCTCGCATCACGACTCGCAGACAGGACCGGTATATCCAAAATACTGCTCGACGGAATCGTACCATGACCGCCATGATGTTGGTTACGAGGCTCCACAGCTCCTCAGGCTTGCTAATAAGCGATCAAACAATCCGAAATCGTTTACGTAAAGTGGGTCTGCGATCCCGAAGGCCGCTCAGAGTTCCACCTATTGCACCCTGCAATCGCAGGACCCGTTTACGATGGGCTCGCGAACACAGAAACTGGGAGGAAGAAGACTGGCGCTATGTGTGCTTTTCGGATGAATCCCGCTTCGGTATGAGACCGGATACAAGACGTACTCGAGTTTGGAGAACATCTGGACGTCATGAACGTTTGAGATATTGTCAGGAAGTTCATCCATATGGTGGGGGAACAATAATGATATGGGCCGGTATTTGGATCGGCGGAAGAACCGATCTCATTTGGATCAGGGGTAACCTCAATGTTCAAATTTACGCAGAGAGGATTGTTTCAGATTTTATCATCCCTTTGCGAGGCCAGTTGGGTGATTCATTTCAACTAATGCATGACAACGCACGTCCACACACGGCTAGAGTCGTAACACGCATTCTTGCCGAAGCTCGTATCAACGTTCTGCCGTGGCCTGCTTAATCGCCAGACCTCAATACAATTGAGCACGCATGGGATATGCTTCAAAGAAGAGCTGTGCCGAGTATGCATACCGTACATACTCTACAACAATAATTTGACTTGTTACAAAACACATGGGCGGCCATTCCTCAAAGTGATTTTGATGAACTCATCTTAAGCATGCCAAATCGCTGTAATTGTGTGATTCGTGTTAATGGTGGAAATACAGATTATTAATTTTCTTATCTTTACAATAAAAATGAGCAAAATCATCATTTTCGCCATTTTTTTGTCATTTAATTGACGCCGTTAATTTGAGTTTTTTCCCACAATTTGCAAAAACATCAATTTTAGTTTATTTTAATTAAATATAGGGGTAAGCGGTTAAATAAAACATAAGCATTAAAGTAAGAAGTCGTCCTGGAAGACTGGATTTGGTAAATATTGCTTAAATAATTTTTATTTCAAAAATATTCACTTGTTCCCTAGACACTTTTGATGTGTGTATTTCAATTTCACTTAATTTCTGTACATTAATTATACGACGTCAGTCACCAGTATGTGCATTAATAAATTAACGTCTTGATACACCCGATTTCAGATGAAGTATATCTAACGTTGGAGGTTTTTTAGTTTAGTTTGTTATTTTATTTGTACATTTTTATTTTTTACTAACAATAGTGCTTAAGATTTTCTTTTTATATGATACTAACACTTATGGACTTATGGTCTGAAATAAAGATTTTTATTATTATTATTATTATTATATCTATTTACAAAAGTCAATAAGCAAGCGCGTAAAAGAAAATATGGCAAGTTTACGTTATAAGACGTCCTACCAGTTACCTACGTGTTTGACGATCATACAGAAGACATCAACGACCGCGTTAGTAATTTTATTTTCCGTATTAGTCATGTCGCTCCCTGACGAATTATAAATTTATTATTAAACAGCCAATCATTTAATTAACATATAGATGGCAAAGTCTATTCCAGGAGTTATCGCAATAAAACGACACTTCGTTCAATAATAAGAATTATCATTCCTATAAATATCGCGTCTTGGGAGCTTTCAACACATATGTATATACGAATGTTTAAAATATTTTCACCTTTAAACAAACACCCGCAGAGTTGATTGTGACTTTTATAGTAGTAAGTACAGCGTGTGTCTGGTTAATTATTGTTGATGGGTTTTAATACTTTTAATTTTATTAGTGACATGCCATTTACCGGTCGCTGGCTGTTCGCAATTATTTACGTAGGCTTCATGTAGGCGGAGTATGTGCGAACTATATTCTTAACGAGTGATTTGAATGTTGAACCTCAGAGAGTCCAGATCTGAAGTTGAGTTGTGTTAAACGAGGCGAATTGAGAGGTTATTTATATTTTTAGGTTTGAGTTATTTATGCGTATTTCTCAAGAATTATTGTCTGCGACTTAAAGCAGCTAGAGTTACACGTTTTTTAACGAAGCCTGTTCTGTCCAATAAATTATTAGAATAATTGTAATGGCTACGTTTTTTGCATTCGCTTTCAGTTATATCGATAGACAAATAGTTTTTTGACTTTGTAGATTTGCTATACTTATTTTATTATTAAGAATATTTCAATATGATTATAGATTAAAATCCTTATTATTAATTGAAATACTGGTATTGATGAATACACAAATACAAAATCTATGCTTGCAGCCATCTAATACAGAAAAAAAAACTAATAACTCAGGTAATAAAACAGCACGGATTCTGTAATCAATATAATGTTGTTGTACAGAATATAGTAATGTACATACCACAACACTTCAAAATAAATAATTGTCCCCAAAAAAATTATAAAACCGAACAAATGCTACAACTGACTCAAGTAACCCTTCCATTGAGATAAGATACTAAATCAACTTATATTTTAAATTATTTGTCATGCTTCAAAAATATTTTACATTTAAGCGAAACTGTGAAAAAATTTCGATTGATAATGTTCCTTTGTTTCCTTTAATTATTTTGCAGGTAACCGGAATTTCTTATCCGTGGGTTTGTAATATCACCGTGGACTCAACTACACTTGTTTTCTAAAATAAAAATCATCTAACCCTTTAATGTTCATAGCACATTTACATTTTAGTAAGAAACGCTCAGGTTCGGACACGAATGAGTAAAATTTTGTTCGAAATAGGACTTTGACATACAATCTTAACATCACTACGCGTCAGTCCTATTAAACGTCCGTCTACATTTTATAAGAAGCTATTATATTAATGAGTTCCGAACATTTTATCCGTCGCATATTAATCCAACTTAGCTTTATACTTTATCCGCTTCGTGTGAGTGTCACCTCAGAATGCTATTACGCTCTTTGTATTTGTAATTAATATCCTTTTAAGCACAATCTGCACCTTGCTATCTGATCCTATCCTTATAATTATCAGATGGAATTATATATGACGTGGGTATATAACAAGACGCATGTTTCGTATAACTTGTATCTTGGTGTAGTTCTTGAATATTTTGTTATTTTGATCATAGTAGCAGTAGAGCTACTTGTGAAAGAATTTGTCTAGGGAAGTACTGCCACCTTACCTATTTTTGCCGCCAAGCGATAATGTATTTATAGCATTACTGCGTTCCGGTTCAGGGCACATGTGACTTGTCAACTTATGTCTCAGGGTGATGGGCACAGTGCCCCTAAGATCCTTGCGATTTAAGGCTCTGAGTGGCCCTGCAACTGCTATGGTAATGTTGTACCACCAGGAACACGACACGTTCGTCCTGTAATTTGGTATCATTAAAAAAGTTTTTAGTCTGTGGTGCACGCATAGATATGCACGCAAGTGCATAGTAAAAGCATGCAATTAAACGAGTAAATTGGAATATGGAAAAGTGTGTAGGACTACATCCGATTTATTGTCAAAATCATACCTGCGATCGAGAATCGCGTTTTTGCAATTTAATTTGCATTGGCTACACTTTGTCGATCATTTTGTCGATCAGGTTCCCAGTAGCGGTAAATAATATTAGTATAAAGACTACCTTACTATCTGCTTGTGGATTAACTGGCATAAGTGAGTATTAAAAGCTATTGAGCGAATGCATGAAATGAAGAATGCATTTTATCCCTTCGCGATATTATTATGATTGTAAATAGTTTTGAAATACTACCTATAAGTTGCGTTTGGTACAATCACTTTATTTCAAAAATATGAACACAACCATGTAATCATGTTGTTGTCATAAACTTGTGGTTTTACAGAAAAAATCTTTGTAAATTAGGGAAAAAACTGATTGAACCATTTTGCTTTCCTTTTTGAACTTGTAGAAAACTTTCAATTGCGTCGTGGGATACAAAAATGCACAATAGAATTACGGTATGTGTACTTTTTGTGGATGTATTGTTGTTTGCTATTACTTCACCATATTACATGATTTTAATAGGGTAAATTTCAGTAATTTAAGTTAAATTTCTAAGTGGCGACTTCCGCGGGTTGAAGGAATGTAATTTTTACGCGGGGCGGCCATTTTGTTCGGCGCGGGAGGGGTCAACCTGACCACGCCTAGCGTTTCCGCTAAAGGATAATTAAATATTACCCCACCACAAGAATTCCCCTACAGATATGCATTTCGCTTTATGTAGTGAACGAACTTTAGTTTATACCTTTAGTGTTCAGCACCAATGGCCAATATTGCCCTCCTCATAAACAACGCATTTGCATTTTCGTAACTTTCGAGATATTGACTCCTAAGATTTTTTTTTCTTTGAAAAATGTCAATCACGCTAATTTTGCTTAACAATAAAACGGAAATTTCCTGAGGTCTGTTGGTTCGTTTTTGAGTGTTCGATCTTTGTATTATAACAAACTAGTGGAGTAATTTCACAAAAAATAATTGAATGTTAATTCAATAAAAATTTAAAATAAAACGGAAACTAGATACGATACTAAAAAACCGCTTATATGGGGTTGTAGGCCTCGTTTTTCTGTTTCCAGATATGTTAATAACTTAATATCGCTTAAAATGTCGATTAGAGAGGGCATCGTGGAATCAGGCTACGTGAGGCGCGCTATAATTTTCCGTAATGAATAAAAAAAAAATACTATAAATTGTCTGAAATAAATTTATTCATGCTCAAAATACTCTCCGTTAGAGTTAATACACTTTTTCATACGAATGAATCAATTTTGGAAACTCCGTGACAATCTCTGAAACATATTCTTCATACTTTTCGACAGCCTCTTCAAGTGATGAAAATTGATAACCGCGTAACTGGTTCTTAATTTTTGGAAATAAATGTAATTCACAAGGTGCCAGGTCGGGACTGTAACCGGGATGGCTCAGAAGATCAACGTTGTTCACCTTCAAAAATTGTTTTGTCTGTCTGGCCGTGTGAGAACTGGCATTATCGTAGTGCAAGATGATACGCGTTTACGGTTATTTTTACGCAGTTTGTCAATAACTTCCGGCAAACAAATAGTCGTGTACCAATCACCATTCACGGTACAACTATTCTCCCAAGCAACAGTAGCCACGTGTCCAATTTTATAAAAAAAGAAGCAATCATCCGCTTAGAGGCACTTTTCACGCGCGTCACTTTGGTTGGTTTCGGCTTATCTCGAAACGCCATACGCTCAATTGCTGCTTTGTTTTGGGATCGTAACTATAAACCCATGTTTCGTCACCTGTTACTATGTCCCACACCAAACGCCCCTTTGTTGAATCTGGTAAGCATGGCATTGCACCAAGTGACGCGATCCGTTTTTTGAGCCTCAGTCAAATTGTGTGGTAGGTATCTACCGAGAGCACAGCTTTTTCACACCCAAATGTTTGTGTAGTACTGATTGTATTTGACTTATACCCATGTCTAGAGATGCCCGAATCTCATGGTATGTCACATGCCTGTCTGTTTTGATCATACGCCGCACAGCATCGATGTTTATGTTGTTCACAGCAGTGGACGGGCGACCATCACGAAATTCGTCACTGAGATTCACACGTCACGTTTTAATTTTGCAAACCAGTTATAAATAGTCGTCTTGTATGGTGTTTCATTGTCAAAAGCAATTTGAAGCCGAGCGAAGCTCCGCTGAGCTGTTAATTACACTTAAAGTCGTAGAAAATCATACTTCGAAAATTTTCACGAGTTAAATCCATTGGTGGTGTAGACAACCAATTTCTAAAATGACGCCACAATGTAAAAACAAGTGACTGTCAGATGAAACAAATTGTGTTCTACAGCCAAAGAGTTCCATTTTCAAATGTTGTAATTACTTTTTAATTATTGTTTATGTAAGTGGTCAGTTCCGGAAACTTATAGTGCGCTGTATGTATCAATAGCCAGCAGTGGGACTTCGAGACGAATATAGTTGAATGCAGTTGAATTTAAATCTTGCCGCTCTTCTCTAATACGTGTTTTAAACAAAGTTCAAGCATTTAAACGTTTTTTCACTGCTACGAAAACTATAACCTTCATTAGAAATGTACTTCTAAGAAGAGATAAGTTGCGTATAATTTTTAGAGCTTAATAAAAGTGACTATTTTAATAGCCATTTCAGAACGTGATAGCAATAAAAGTCATCTCGTTTGAATTCTAAATTACATACTAACGTTATCTTATTAGTACTTGTACTATCTTACTTATACAAAGAAGCATTGCAATTTCATATGTACGTGTTCATCCGGTAAAGCATCAGTCCGTTCATTTCTTGCAAGTATTACTATTACTATTACTATATTAACACGACTATGGTTATTTTATGTTATATTCTACATAATTTGAAAGTAGTCCAAAGTAGGCGATCGTTATTGCAAACTAAATTTAATTTGCACGTCTACAGTGCTGTTCGCAAGGCTTTATGGCTTATTGTCCAAGGATTGCATTATGCTGTCTATTTATTCGGGTCTACTTAGCTTTCGAATCGTTGTTCATTTCGATGCCAGCGTTTCACTTTGTGCTTAATACTGCGGCCGATGTATGACGCTACGTACGTACGAAATAAATGCCTGCGAAATAGAAGATCTGGTAGAGAATAGAACATTAAACATGTAAGGCTTAATTGAATTAAGTTACACCCGTTGGTACAGGCGAACGACTAACATAAATGTTACGAACTATATAATGTAGTATTTATGTGATTATGAAGTCATTAATATTTTATCCTTCTCCTCCTCCTCACACACTTTCACAAGGAGCTCTACTGCGGCTGCCTTCGTATGACATTTTTATTACAGAATAACAATTATTACTTTTCTGTGGTTGATTTCAAACTTTCGTACAAAGGTTACACTTTTTCAATAAACTCTGTAAACATAATTTGTCTCGTCTGGTCTGTTCATTGTTAGCATATGACTCATATTCAAATAATAAAATCATGATTTATGTAATACGGCGTTACTTTATTTGAACCCTGGTCATATTCGAGTATGTAAAACCATACATCTCCATCTTGGATCAGCACCAAATTTATGACTTAATATTAACGTAACTTTTTGCTTTATGCATAACAAAGGCGAATATAATATCATCACCCGGAGGAGTATTACGCTCTTAATTAACAAGTTGTAAGTTAGTGAACACATTCGCCCTGTACGAGCTCACAAGCTATTTAATTGCATAGAATCGCAGCCAGTCGCGTCTCTGATTTAGAGCAAATTGAACCGTGAGATTGGCTCGCGGGGAACATCGGAACATCTCATTTGACGATGCAGCGCTTCCAATTGTCTCCGTCTGAGACTCCGTATTGTCTCTGCGTTATCTGCAAGTTATTAATACAAGGAATGCAGTTCTCCCCAGTCTGGATTGTCTTTGCCTGATTGAGTTTCTTGTATAGGTATCTCTGTTGAGGTCATCAAGTCGCGTGATATTGGGTCAAGTTAAACAATCGCAACTTTTCAATTTGGATAATAAGTTTTACGAATTTTTCTCGAAATTACCTCGTAAAAATAAAAATAGTAACTTTCTTCAAATTTTTATTTCATAATTCTATCACAAATTCCATTAAGGGTAATGAAGTAAATTACTTTAGGCGATTAGCACTATTGTCGGTCGATACGTAAAATAAAGACATACCGCAATTGGCAAATTGCATACTCGGTATAATTCAATTGAAAATCACCTGCCGATACATAACATTTTCTGTCTACTGAGTACTAGCTTTTAACTATTGTCGGTTGAAGACTCATACATCAAAGAGTGGTATGAATCTCTAGTATCCTCCTATGATAACTTATAAAACTCATTTTATAAAGGCCGAGACGATTAATTTTACGATATCCGTCCTATATGTAATATTATGTCTTTTACAACTTGCGACTCGGTGATAATCGAGTGAAGAGAAAATAAGCTATTATAATTCTTGATCTAATGCATTCACGGGTCGGGTGTGAATTGAATTAATTGTGCGTAATGTCATATTATGAGAGACGAGCCCATTGAGGCCGCTTTCGCGTAATTGTGTGTATGAATATTTAACGAATAGCGGATTATTTTGGTACTGTCAGTTAATGCGATGACAGCACAATGAGATATTTCGGTGCGCTGTCGGCTGACATCTTCGTGTTCTGCCTTTCCCTGTGATTATGAAAGCTGCCATTTATAAGAATTCGTTATGATAGCCACCGGTACAAAAACGGGTGTTATTTCATCCAATATTGACAAGTACCTGTTTATTTAAATTTTGCACTATTGCTGTTTAATTTATTTGTCAAGTCTCGACTCGAGTAAAATTCTATTGTGAAGTATGTTTTAGTGGTAAATCGATTGAAGGTGCCGCGAGAATTTGACCAGAAACTCGATACATACCTCAAAATATTAATAAAACTTAGCTTGTACCAGACGGCCCGACCGCTAGACCGTCATTTTTTCCGTTTTGCAAATCTATTGGCGTATTGTTGCGCCAGCTAAATAAAAGACGTTCTAAAGTGTGACTTATCTCTACCGGTTTGCATTATTCAGTGTTCGAGCTCGATTGAAATTTTCCGCGAAACATGACAAACGTGATTTAACATCGAGTTTTTCTTTTTTAGGTCCAAATTGAGTCTTGTGCTCGTACAAGTTTGCTTTATTCGTTCTCAAGAATAAAACGAATAAATATACGAAGACGATCATTAATGAAGTGTTTAAAGGTAATCTATGGGAATGAGAACAAACCGTGCGACGTCGAGTGGAAATAACATACTTTTAGTTCCAATATTACAGAAAATAGTTTGGACTTCGATAAATTGCTCGCCGTGTTGATTTTTTCACAAATCAAAGCAATTAGGCAGCCGGTAACTGTAACTAATGGTACCTATTGTCGATATCGGAGCCGAATCACAAAGATTCCTTTTAATTGAATCTGGTAAAAAGGCGTGTCGAATGTGTGACTCAGTCGTTATCTCCGATCTACCATTGTGTGCATTGCGTCCACAAAAAACTACTTTTAAATGTTTTGGAAATATTTGACGAATTATTCAGTTTCACTTCTGATGCTCGTGTAGGTAGCTCCTTATTTGATGCCTATTTATGAAACTTTTTCTGACGTTGAATTCATTTTGGATAGAAATAAGAATAATACATCGGTTATATTTAAATAAGCAAAGAATAACATTAATTTACATTACATTACTCATGCGGAACAAACTTGCGTTTGTACAGTTATTTATTTCATTTCGAAAAAATCTTTATGGTGATTTTGTGATCTTTACGCTAAACAACCAGGAAATGAAAAATGTTTGGCTTCACTTCCTTGTGTACATTATAATCAGCACCTTGTTAGAGGAGTTATGACTTATCAATACATTATGAATGGAATAGCTATTATGCTTTAACATAACATCTCAATCAAGCGGCTTTCGTGCTCAAAGATTTATGTACTTGTATATGATGAATAGGTTTTTTCTTTCTAAACACGTAGTTAATAAGGACGCGTTATTTCATCAGTTCGTCACGGCTATCGTTTTTTGCCCCTCAAAATTGCAGTTCGCACGTTAATTGGTTTGAATTGGTCTGAATGACTGGTGTTTTTGTTTTCGCGAAGTGCCTTTCTTGACATAATTATAACTCACACGTATTCGAACCAATCTTAGTTTTCTTAGCGTTGTTTAGGATGAGACGTGAGGTTGCGGGAGCACGAGGGTGTTGTTTTGTACAGGTGTTACATTAGTTCGTCGTTTAGTCGAGTTCATTGCAAGCGATGGCGGCATGTAATGATAAGTTAGTGGTAATGGCGGAATGGCTGGTGCGCGGGAGTGCGCCCGTGCTGAGTCAGTGCAGTTGAGTGGCAATGGCGCCTTCAGGTAGGCGACGACGATTCCCGGTTTTTGTCATTTCACACCCGTTTGTGATAAGTGGGCTCGGGTGTTTGAATACATTTGATATGAAACAAATTTTTAACGTCCTCGTTGGCCCAACGGTTTGTATTGCGGAGACTGGATGAGGAGGCTCTGGGTTGATTTCGGGGTAGGACCAATTAAGAAAATTTACTTTTCTAATTTGGTTTTTATCTCGGAACTGCTCCAGAGTGATTTTCGGTTATCTGATACTTATAGTACCGAGTATAATTTAGTTTGAGACCAGGCGATAGGTCTCCTTGTCTGGTACATTATTATTATTAAATTCAGAAAGTTCTAAGAATTTAAACGCCTTCTCTAGTCTTTTATAGCTATTTTAACGTAATTAACGAATACTAAGACTACTGGTAAAATGTTTGCGTTAAGTTCAGAAAATCTTTACTACATTGACATGATTAAATAAAAATTGCTTGTTATGTAACAACCATTCAAAACTTTTTATCAAATCATATTTCTCCTAATTCAGAAATATAAATTCATGTCTCCTTCAATCAGAAAACGAATCAAATTAATTGAACATGTAAATCCCTCTGTGCAAAAATGGAGAGAAACAAATTTGCGCGCACTTCGTCGCGTCTGGATCTCATCCATTCCCGATTCGAGGCACGCACGGCTCCTTGTTTGATTGTGTTTCACTTAATCCCTCCGTTCCGCTCATTCTCTATGGTAATTCATCGACGGCATTGTTTTATTTCGGCGCTCTTAACGTGGACAGTCGCCGATAAAAGTGTAATCTTTATATGAATGTCTTCGAACCTGAAAAGAACGTAACAAAAAACGATAACATACTCATCCAATTACTGACTTTGTAAGAAAATAATTATATATTCAAGCCCACGCAATGGACAAACGGTTTTGAGTTTTACCATTGCGAAACTTTGCTAAAACTAAAAGTGTAATACGTCGAGGACCTATATAGGACATTATGTAATAAACCTGTCGTTTCGATATTAAATTTAATTTATTTTTCAAAATGTTCGTATGTTAAAAAAGAAAGGACACTTTTTTAGACGAACATACCACTATATCCGGTCGGACCACTCTCGTTTGCACCTTGTCAGCGCTACCGATTCTATCTCCGTCCCTAATTGCTGATATTCCATTAAAGTAATAAATACGCTCGCGTTCTCACCTTCTTATTAGACGCCACTTGATTACTGCACTCTGCTGATTCTTTTATGTCATGTTAACGTTTGACAATGGCTTTCTCTTGTTGATATTATAACCGTGAGTACTACGTTTCCTTCACGGGCGTTAATGTGAATGGGCATATATTTGAATGAATATTAAAGTACATTTTGTTCAAACACTTAACGTCATGCGATGATTTGTTTGAGTGCTACTTCTGTGTTTTGCGGTTATAATTGGTACTCTCAATATTATGTGTCGATATTTATATATTTCACCCTTTCTTTAAAGTGTTTGAAAGGTGTTTGAAAGCATATTAAATTGCGTTTTTACAAGCTGTTAACTGTCGAGGTGGTTGTGGTTTTTTCTCAATAAGATGGGCAACCGCGGGTCATTATTATCATCCGTACAAGGGGCTGTTAAAAATGCTTATGTTCGTTTTTTAGTGTCTATTTTTTATGTAGTCATAAGAAATACGCAGTATATTTAAAAATATACAAGGTAATTATTTTACATACATAACTTTAACATATCATAATTTTTATAAATAAGTGTCACAAATGTCACATAGATGCGTAGTAATATTTAAGCCCCGGCATGCCTATAACTTCACAACGAAATGAGTCATGAGATGACTTGAGAGTCGTGAGCTGCCGCGTTAGTTCTCACGCGCACATCAAGATTGTCGCCACTACAAGTACGCTGACGAAACTGCCCAAAATGACGGGGGTTAAGTTAAAAAAGTGAAGAGATTAATTTGAATTGTGTCAACAGGCAAACAATTTGGATGTACACTTGTCGGAAAGTGGTAGATACCACCAACAGCCATTAGATATAATTTTTTTTATATAATATCAAGTGACAGGACGAACCAGTCCTGCGCCTGATGATAAGCTACACGCCTATCCATAACAGTTGCAAAGCCACTCAAAGCTTTAAATTGCAAAGATCTGAGGGGCACTGCCACTGCGCTCGTCGCCCTGAGAAATAAGTTGACAAGTCTCAAGTGTCTGTAACTTCACTAGCACACTTACCCTTCAAAACCGGAACGCAGTAATACTCACATAACTGCTTGGCGGCAGAAATTGGTAAGCTGACAGAACTACCCTGGACGAACTCTTTCACAAGGATCTCTACTGCTATTAAGAAGGAAGTATATACAAAGGAAGTATCCTTATTTCATCGAGTTCTTAGGTTTTCGCGATTTTTGCACCCAGGAAATGAAACTGTTTTTTCGGATTTAAATCACGTATATTTGTTTTTTTTCAACAAACATTCCGGGTACCTTACCGGTCCCTTGGTCATGGCTGTCTGCGTTGCCGGCCGTAGGGTATATGACTAAGTCTCCTGTGTTTGGCTGGCTCGCCCTACTCTTCAATATGGAAACAGCAATGCTGCTCTGCAGAAGAAATGAGTAGTGCCTACCCAGATGAGTTCTCAACCTCTATCCTTATAAGTGAGATGTGTTGCATGTAAAGAGTTTGTGTTTGTGTGACATTATTTTTTTTGTAAACAGGACATTTATTTATAAATAAATAGACATTATTAAACATGTTTAAGGTACATGTACCTATAAACTTTTAGGCAGGTAACTATAAAAATAAAAACAATACTATCAAAAACAAAACGACGTCCACCACGTAATTTGCATTTTTGTGACGTAATCTTAACGGACCAAATTTTGATGCGCTTTTAAGACGCTCTAGCGTTTAACTTATACTTTCATCTGTGCCTAAAGACAGTCATAGTAACGACAATAATCTCAGCATCAAAGTCGACCGTGGGTAGAGTACGTGTGTAATGACACGATCGCTTAATGATAACAATGCATAATCTTGTAAGAGTCCACTTGAATACAAGATTTGTTGCCGAGGCGTGAAGCTCTACCTACCAGTCTCGTTTTTATGCAATCTCGTAGACTAAATTAACGATCTTGTTTTTCGCCATTCTCAAATGAGAAGGACCCGTTAGAATTTTGCATATTAATACTGTAATGAATTCTATAAGAGGCTCCCATGACCATATATCTTGCTGTAAACGTGGTTCAAGTATTATAAATGTTTCGTAGAAAGTGCAGAACGCGAAGACTGTCGATGTTAAATAATGTACATACAGATTGGGTAATTATTGTATTTTTATGTTAAGTTGGTCACTTATCTGCTAGACTCGAGATTGCTAGATTCATTAAGTCTTTTGCGGGGTAAATTAGTTACATGGGAACGATAAAATTGTTTAGATGTCTGTATGTCTCTAGTTATTGACCATCGGGTATTGCCATGTTGGGTTGTTTATAGGTGCAATCGTGCTGAGATTCAAATGCATCGTGGTGCATCAAAGGGGAGCGAGATGCGCGGATCGGGTCCATGGGCACTTAACGTGGGCCTCGTTTAAGTAAACAAGGTACACGTCGGCGCGTAGGCTCCGTGTCTTGTTTTTATCCATCTTAGCCCGCCGCTCTATGCTTGTTATCTTGTTATCCTATCTCAGTGAGATTGTACCTTTTTGCACAGATGCACTCAATGTATGCACATCTTTTTCCTTCCCGATTCACCGAGTCAGTTCGAACGTATTTGCAATTCACAGGTTTGAGAGTTTTATTTCTTGATAGCTTTCGTTTGTTGGAGGAAACCGTAAGCTTGGTCCACCGAAACGAGTAAGTTTTCATTAGTACAATATACCTTCTAACTTCTAATGTTGCCGTTGCATGAATACATACTTTTAATCTAAATTATTGGCTATATTTTAATATCTTTGACTCGTAATGTCGTCAAGAATTTACACTGACTGTGGCTTTTATATTTGAAGTATCTTTTACTTGAAACTTGTGTAATTCTGCTTTGGTGTAGCGTATTATTAAAACAATGTTGCTGGTATTAACCTTAATGATGCGATCTATAGTCTTTTACTTAAGATTTGTGGAATTGGGGCAGCGATTGTACCCTGCAGATTTGCGCAGTCTGCTAATATAGTAAGCTAGATAATGGTAGGGAGAAAGTCACGTTCTCCCTGAAACACCATTCCCGGCCACAATACTGTCATCGTTTATGGTGTTAACGAAGCTAAAGGTCTCCGCGGCCGCGACCTCACAATGAAACGCTCATTATGTCTAAATTAAGATTGTACGTGCCACGACATTACTTAGACGCTAAATTCACCACATTTCTTGCTATACACATGAAATAAATGTGTGCGCACGTTCCACTAGGTACCTACTCTTATACTCCCTATGTACTTAGGTACACCTATAAATATTTTAATGCGTATTTTCAAATAAAAACATCTTGTTTATGTGCCACACGCTTTTCATTTCACGTTAATTAAGGATACAAGCTATAACTTTATTTACTTTGAACCTTGCCACCCTTGCTGGTGTAAAGTTGCATTAATGTTATTCCACATTAAGCTCATAATAAAGAGCGAGACCGAGACCGTCGGCCTGAACCTCTTTGTAGAGTGCTCCGTGCTCTCTACGAGGATTATCGCGGCTCGCCGTCGCGAATAACTTTGCAAAAAAATTTTTCTCCATCGTTGCTTGCTTACGAAACGGGGAGCACCGACCGTTTTCCGCTATGTTAGATTCTCATTACTTCTCTTTGAAAGTTAGCTTTTATAACAGACAAACAGAGGTCAAGAAAGAAAACTCTATTACAATGATGGTTTTGCCGCTTCCAGTACTGTCAATCCCTTGTAGCCGGCTTCCTTTATTCGCAAACAATTACTCTACATTAAAAGAAGTTATGAAATCCGAGCGCGAGCAAGGGATCGTGAACGTTTAATGATAAGGCATGCCGCGATGGCTTCGGCTCGCAAATCTCTCTTAAAGTCGACGTGCGAGCAATGGCTGCGATAATAAAATTAATTATGGAATTTATGACACCGGCCGCAGCAGCGGCGGTTTCTCTGACGCGATCGCTTTGTCGTTGGACTGTGTACCGTCTTAATCGACAATTTACGAACGCCATTTAGCGAGCGAGATACGATTCGTACGACTTATCCGGTCATAAAAGCTGATGGTCACATCGAATTACAATCGAAGATATTTTAATTTTAACGTATTGAGGTCTTAACCTTTGTCGCAGATAAATGCAAGTTCCATTAGCGATATTACAGTTTTATATTCTTGGTAACGCGGTATTTAGTATTGATAGCGGTTGAGAGACATTGTAGCTCAAGTCTGAGGATTTTATTTCGCGCGTAGTTATAATACTTTAGTAGTATAGAGGGGACATTAGAGGGCGGTATGTGGACGTGGGTCGTGTTTGCGCTGGTCGGGCACGTCGGTCGCATAATGAGCGCGTGTTTGCGTTGACCCCTGTCCGCGACGTCGCTGCCAATACCGACCGCTTCGCTCCTCGTCTTGAATCGGCAATGCTTCGCATTGCTCTGCTTGCTCACCTTTGAACTTTATGTAGATATATTAAATGCCAATTATATCCTTAGGTAAGTTCTCTTGAAATGTCTCTTTGTATTATTAATACAAGTCCCGTTTAGGTACTCGTAATTTTCTCACGTTTACTTCAAGAGAATAAAAGTGAAAATTGCGTACCAAATGAAGAAAGACACCTGGATTGCAATGATCGCGGATAATTTCTACATTGATTGCTTTTAAAAGGTTCAAATTGAAAAATGAAAAGTATAATTGTTTCCTTTATCAAAACAATCAATCAGTTGCAATACCAGCAATTTAGCTCCCGCACTGCGTACATGACTAGTTGTCGAGAATTGACTGATTGCCTCCTCAATATACCCGATCGTATTTAATCACTCACAAATTGACGCAATTAATGGCTATTAAACGGGAGTAGTTTCGTGCTATCTATCGATTTGGCACCTAGTTTTAGCCATAAACTAGTTGTTCGTTTTCTAATAGCAACCTAATTAGCAATCTTATCATGTCTTAATACAGTACTTTCTTCTTTGCAGGTACTTATTGTTTTCTTATCATCAAGCTTCAAGTTCATCAAGGTAATTTAAAGCTACAGAAATTGTATATTATGGAATTTCCAATATTGTGCAAATACTTATTATCTATCAATCAAGTTTAAGAAAGTATTCGCAGTTACCAGTGAAAGACACGGTGTTGTGCCGAAACATTTATTTGTATTCCTTGTTCAGGAACGTGTGTTACTGTAAGTGGACAGCCGAATGACGGTATACTACCTTATTGCTTCTTGCAACGAACGACTACACCAATTCGACAGATGACAATAGTTATTTTTACATACAAGTTTAATGTTATATTTAGAGGATTTTCTTTAACAGTGTCGAAGTGACTAAGTCGGTTGTTGTTTAAATTTTTTTCTTTTTCGTGAATTTTTTAAAGTTCTTAGTAATGAGAAGTACGACTGCACAAAAAATGGTGATCATTTATTGTCCTATATGTCTGTGGTGTTGGTGATGTGGTATCTAATATAATAAATTGTTACTATGTCTAATAAACAAAAGCCGCGAATCGAGAGATTTGTTTAACGCATTCGCTAACAAGACACGTTCGACTACAATTGCGTTCGCGAAAGAACCTTTCTCAAAACAACCCATTTCTATTTTAGCCCGCAACTGCTTGTTTAATGTTCGGCCCGTACGACCGCGTCGGCAACACTTAACGCTTTTTGCATACGAAAGCGGCCGACGTTTACCTCCCAGCGTCTCTTGTTATTATACTACTCTGTATTCCGGCTGTGTCAAGTTGAAGGTCGTCGTTCTGGTCGAGATAACGAGCGACAAGTTCCAACTATCCTTTGTCTGTTATGTAACCTTGCGTAGTTCGTTATGCGCGACGCTTCTGAAGAGCCTAATAAAGATCTTTTCTAATCCATAGAAAGTTGATCTCATCGGTACGATGAAGGACTGCGGGCCATCAATCCTCTCTAGCTACAGTTAAGTCCGGGAATCCATCTCCGGCAGTCCTGTGCGCGTCGTATAAACTGACCCGAGGAGCCTAAATAAAACGGCATGCCACAAAATAGCCCATAAAAGAGCAACTTCGTCAGACGTAAATGCTTAGATAAACGACTGCACTTAATCCGGGAGTTAGAACGTTGACAAGGAATGAAGGCGATCAAATATAAAAAGGCTCCGGAATTTTATTCCATTAATCCATGTCATGTTGAATGTATTTATAACAAAGCTTGCACTTAATAACTCAAGTCGGCCCGTGATCAGCCTCAGTGCTCCAAGTGAAACGTCTAATCATTGTGTGGGTTGCTGTAATTGAAGTGGAGAATCGTTCTTTTCCTTTTATCATAATTTATTCATTTCAAACGGAGAGATCGCTAATGTTGCTGTGACCACATGTCAGATTCAATAACGAGACGCATGTAATTTGTGCACCTGTTCATAGCCTATTGAGATATTGTTACACATATAGTGATACTCGTTGTTAAAGGTGCCGCAAACAAAAAGATATTGAGCGATTTGTCCGGTTTATTTCGCGTATCCTTTGGATGTTTGTATTTTCGGAGATGTTTTACAATTAATGACAAATTGTGTCCGTTGGGGAGAAATAATTAGTCGGCGCGGTTGTTGCGTGACTAGCGCCTCGTGATGGATAGCGTGCTGGCGATACGATCGCGGCTGCCGCCGAATTTCATGAGAACCTTATTTACAAGCCCAAGGCGCGGGCGCCGCCGGACCCGTCTTGTAAATTATCGAATTATACCAAACTCGACAGGACGCACCTATGCGTGTTTATTTAATTTTGGAGCGTTTTGTTCCTATTAACTGCCGCGCTTTATTGCATCTCACCTAGGCGGATTGTGAGAAAGAACACTGTAGACACAGACAATCATACAGCTGTTAATTCGTGAATTTAAAATTGCTTGTGGTCACGAATTTAATTTGTAAGTGTTGAATTGTTAATGTGCTATTACCATGTCTACATGTTCCTCGTTTTGTTATTCTATTAGGCACACTAAGTTTACTCGCATAAGGACGGAATCATTATTTGAATCTCTCTCATTGAACTTCTATAAAATCTTTCTAGATAAACTTAATGGTCATAAAGTTTTTGTCTGTGTAATTAGTTAGTGGACGCAAATCTCTTTTGGCAGTACTTGAAACGAGCCGACTCGTTTATTGAACCCGACCACGAGAATGATAGGATAATGACACCATAATAACATAGTGCCAGTGACTGGAATGCTTGTTTGTTCTTACACGTACGTATTTATGTTCATTAGTAATTTAAACTTTTCTATTTCTGTGGGAGAATTCTCATTCGATACGTGATTTTAAATACTAGGAAAAGACTTTCAGATAATACTTGGGCTTCCTTTCATAATAGACTCATGTAAATAAACAATTCACTCGGAAGCAATTTAACATTAAAGGTCATTTATTTTTTGCGTTAACCGTCACATTTTAGCGTTTTATCTTACTTCGTCTACCGTGTGTACAACATCTGGTTTTGTACTTTGAGCTCGATGGACTTTAAAATTTGAAGAGATTGAAAAAATCTTGGTTAGAGCCTCTAAAACGTGATTTAACAAATAACTGTGAACTTTTCTCGTTGCACCCATCGACGTTAATTATAACTAATGGTGTGCTTCAGTATGGCGCGAGTTGTGCTTGTGCAAACAGTCTCCCTTTGGCAAAGAGCGCGGCGCCATGAGTTGCTTAACCGCAGCCCGTAGCGTTGTACTAACACCAAAGTGCACCAGATTGTAGTGTTATGTAACTCTAAACTGGATCACATCTAGTGCTTGTTTCACCTACGACTTGTCCAATAACAGTTCATATAATGGTATGAGCGAGAACACTGAAGTAAATTTGAAATAATATTTACATTATTCTGTCCATTAACGCCAAATTCTTTGCTTTTGTCAATATTATAGGTATAAACTGATAATTAGAATTCTCGTTTTAAAGAGTCAGTAGAGTTCATTGTTAATCCCAAAATGTGGCTTATATGGGACATTGTGAAATGTGTTCGAGTTAAGCGATTCGAGTGTTACGCCAACGCTGACACTTGCGTAATAAAGCCTGCGGATCACGCGACATCGAGGTCAGCCGGGGTCCGTAGATAAACCGGTGATCCGATCTACTATAACGCGCCAGCGTCATAACATAACCGAACCGCAACCATCCTTATATTACTCTCCATATTGCACAACAAAAAACATCTATCGATCGGCTTAGAGTCCGTAACAGCCTCATTTTTTATATACGTATCGTAGCTCCGACAAATTTCTTACTCGCTTTCTTAAACAGTTTGTTGGCACTACAGCTACTGACGTTGTAATTTATGACTTTAATTTTCATAGCCTTTTGCTTTAAACAAGCTTTAAACTTTTGTAGCGAAGGTTTGAAACAATAAGAGAACTCCGTAAATGCCACGTCCAAATTACACAGCGACCTCAGGTGGGTCACGATTACCGATCAGATAATTTTCTATTGTCAATATATTCTTGTTAACTTGTTGTTGACCTCGTTTCATTAAAAACCACAAACATAATTTGTAATTCCATTATAATCCGTAAAATTATGCAGGCTTTAGTTTTCTAACAAGAAGAACGATATGTTCTCAAAATATTTCTCTACCAAAAATGAAACAATCAGATGTAGGTCGGAACTACGACAATGAGTGTCTATATATAAGGCCATTATCTAAGTAAGCAATCATAACAGAGCCTCGACTTTGAACAGTTTTTGTTGGAGAAGCGCTAAATAATGGCATGTCATGTCGCTAGCGATGGTCGATGGGTTTGAAAGAATTATTGCAAGTCTCTGGATGCATCTCCCGTTTCGCACGCCCGCCTCACATTGTTATTAAGTTCAGAGGTCGTTTTGTTTATGAGTCGACGCTCTCGAAAGGTAACAGCTTGCGCGAGTGAAAACATCGCTTCGACGACGCCGATGACATAGAATTGATAATGTAAATATTGCGCTTAACCTGTGCTCGAACACTTTTCTATGGTACAGTACAAGTATAATACGATCATGATGAGATATTTATGGACTATTTGATATAAGTTTGTAGATACCAGTATTTTCCCACTGTAAAAGCGGATATAAGCTTTTTTGTACTTGGATTTCTGTATTCGCAAAAGTTCATCTAACTTTCAACAATTACTGCTACCGCAATGGTATTATTCCATACCATAACCCTTGATGGAAACATGGCTCTATATAGCAACGTTTAAAATGCCGAACTCGTCGATCGCAAACTGTAAGGTCATTTATGATTGCCTTCGAAAGGTCCGACTGGGAAGTCTAGTCACGGTTGCGCAGGATTACTCATGTTGGCGATATGTCAATACCAAGAATTCACTTATCGATAAGAGTCGTGCACCTCTCGGCCTACGAACGCAAACGCTTGCCTTTGCTGATACCTATCTGGATTCTGATCAACGGGTAGCCTTACGGGTTACGTATAACACAGCTGTTTGATTATTGTCTTGCGTAACCCAGTGAAGCCAACCGAAGGATAATCGGCGCGGCGGCAAATTATCATCTCGTTGGGTTTAGATTAAGCTTTCGTTATTGTCGCTGGTAGTTCGTGCGTGTTTAATTTAATTTTCTTGTCTAGTTACGGTGTTGGTACACCCGACTGTAATCGGCCAGTGGAAAGGTCTCGAGCAATTACTAATTTAATTTTGAAAACCAATCAGGTAACAGCAAATAAATTTATATACTAGAAACCCAATCCGCCAATTGTACTAGCAAGTAAGCGTGGTAACTCTGACTTAGCTCTAATAAAAATCTCGTGTCTGACTGTGAGGAATGCCGAGTAAGCCGATCCAGTAATTGAGTGAAGAGCAGTGCTCGCGCTCGTGGTCACGCGAACCACCTGACACCGACACCACCTTTTGTTAAACGTCTCTTGCAGCACGATCGTCAGTTACACGGTTTCCAGACTTGTCCCATGTTTGATACAATTTCATGGCTTTCAGACTTGTCCTGGTTTCGTTTTATTATTCCTACAAACACACTACTCCATAGATATTCAGTTTTAAAGTTGCAAACATCACAAAAAATGTGATCTCTATACATTTTATGTTTATGGGAGGATTTATTTATGCTTAGTAGTGCTATCGTGCCGCAATGTTACGAAATGAAGTTAATAATGAACGCGCCACGCATACCTATCCACTTTACATGGAAATAAATGGACCGTTCAGAAATCGGCAAAGGTAATTGATCAATATACCCATAAGGTTATGAAAGTTATAAAAAGTGTCACACTACGCTAAACGGCACTTCCTTATCAGTATAACTGGTTGCTGATATTGAACGTGTAAGTATTCGCGCAAGTCCCCTAGGAATTTTGAAATCTGTGTTTATATTGAAGAGGATAAACGGAGAGCGGCCGCGTCAACATCGCAACGGTTTTATTGGCTATACCTCCCGGTGAGAGGGTTGTGATGTAAAACGAATTGCTAGAGTGCACCCTGTGCTCCAATCTCATCGAACCGTGATTCGTTGCATGACTGGCTCTCGCTCGGTATTTTAAAGGGTTTCAAGGTAGCTCTAAAAAGGCGTTGAGTCAAAAATGAATTGATATATTTATGGAACACCTAGTGGAAAAACTTTTATGTGTTTGGTTTGTTGAAGATATTAGTCTGTTTGTTTTGTCAATTTTTGGAATAGTTTTTAATTTGAATAAACACTATGACCAATACAAACGAGGTTCACGAAAAGGCAACTAAACTGTTACACCATGTAAATTAGTCTATGTGTTTTGACTCACCGCGGTCCCTTCCCATCCATCATTGTAGAGCGTCGGCAGCGCAGTCACGTGTTCAACCTGTCACTATGGCCCCCCCTGTGTCATACAAAAGAAACAGTGAGCAAGAAACACTTGCCTACGTGAGAACATGACCTCTGCATTAGGATCTACTGGACACGATTCCGACTACCGCTTTCATCTCGGCAACTCGTGGTTTGAAATAAGAAATTCCTTTTCGCGCTGAAGCGGAATAGCTTGCGGTTGCATTTAGATACGTTGTTTGCTTCTGTACCAATCCATATTTTTCTTCTATATACTGATGCGATTACCTTATACTATTTCTATCTGATTATACAGTCTATAATGACAGAGTGCAGATTACATATTTTCGTACCTAGTTTGAGATATAACTGACCACAATATTATGTTGCTGTCGCAGTATATCTACATATGCAAACATGAATGACGATTTACATATGTATAGTGTATTATTCGCATATGGGTTCTTCCAGTTCTAAAATGAGGAAAAGATACTGTGCCGTTTTATCGCGTTTATTTGACTACATCTCTAAGTTTCCGTTCCACACCTCAGTGGGTCCCTGCGGCACTACCTTTCAACTTTGCTACGAACTAACATGTGTACTAAATTTTGATCCTAACGAGACAACGATTGTATTTTTGTCTACCGTAAAGCGTGAGAACGATTTCTTACTGTTATAGTTTTATTACATCCGACCATAATAATTGGTAGTAATATGAATAGCTTGTGAAGTCCCAGCGACTCTACTATAACCGTTAACTGTGTAATTACAGCTTTTGTCTTTGCTGCCGAAAATAAGGTGCGCTTTGTACTCGAGACGACTGACGTACCTTTATTAGTGAGCGAGTCTTTGAATGTTCATGTCTGGATGATACGGGTCGAAGATTTCTCTTCTCATTTTGATTGTTCCGTCTTTACTAGTTTCGACAACTAAGCTAGTTTGTTGGAAGTATCTAACTGTACAGTTTTTAGTATCCACATTAATAGTATCCACATTTATAATTAGTAGTACTTTTTACCTGAAATACAGGAATTTCCTAGTTCAGGTACATGTGTTATTTTTACATTAAATCGCATAAGTAGTCTTTAGTTTTCTCTGTACATTATGTTACTGAATAAACAATTTTATTATTATTATTATATATATTATAGTTTTGAAAGTCGTAGAAGCCCTGAGCTAACGCTGAAATTTTCTCCCTTCGTAATGGGTTGTTTCAAAATAAATATCCGTGCGATGAGTGAGATGTAACTATTAACCATTATTACTTTAAATAGGTGAAGTTAACCCATGCGTGGTTTAGTCATATTAGTTGGTGCATGATTTCCTAGATCTCTGTGAAGTCGGGAATTACTGAAAATTGCTCGGATCCTTGGAGGCGTTTATTTGAGACCTCATTTGCTTTATTTTACTCATTTGTCTTTATTAAGTATGCAACTTAAGCCTAACGTCGTATTCGAATACCATGTCTTAAGTTGCAATTTATATCAGTATTGTAAACGGTGGAAACTAAACAATTGCGGTTATGTAGTATTTAGATATTTTATTGGCTAAACTAAATACCGAGTATACAATTGAATAGCTTTGTTAAGTAAGTAAGTAAGTAAGTAATCATGTTTACTTCGAAGTATTTACTGCGTACGAATTAAAGTGAAATAATGAAGACGGAAAGTTGAGTTGGTAAGTGATAAATGGTTCAAGTAATGTGCGTAAGTGCGATGCAATTCGCTAGTTATGATTATTTCCACCAAATCGATGCCAAGTGCAGATTACAAAGGCAGAAATGGAAGCGAAAAAAAGAAACAGACCCGAGTAAAGGGCAAGTAAAACTCAGCGAGCTATTTATCTTAAACTTATCGGAATACCGGCGCATCTTTGTTTTTCTACCCGTCCGTCCGTATATACTTTGAACTGGATGTCGTTTTATTCTCGTTTCAAAAACAATGATTACCGCGTTGTCGGTGCGAGGCGTGCGAGCGGGATGCGATGATCGTTTTGCATGGAACGAGGTGAAACCATCAATTTGCGCCGAGCCTCGTCGGGAGTACCTAAATGCGTCGATCTCACTTAAAGGAAGGCGAGCTGGCGCGGCGACTCTCAGATGGAGGCATGAAACAGCGAAGCTCAGGATCACATTACACTCGGCACTGCGTTATTCCGCGACCGCGGTCTCGTGTAAAACGCGTGTTGCACTCACTGAACAAGCTTCGAGGCCAACGGCGGTACTAAACATTATTTGCGTTCCTTGCACTAACCATTTGTTCTATTTACTCATAGTTCTTATAGTCAGAAATTGAAGTGCTCATTTCTGTCTGTTCTTGTTAAAATTCATTGTGATACAATTTTACTATGGTCGAATCACGTGTGTTAAAATTTGTATGTAGGTACTTACGTTTAATCTTTCCTATGTATATTTACATTCCTGAATTATGCTCAGTTCGTTGTTTGTCAAAGTAATTTGAATTTTCTGTAGTGTAAGAATATGTATTTACTTTGTACTATTATGAATTAACAAGGTTTTTATTATACCATAGACAGGTGTAGTGCGGTGTTTAATATATTCAGTGTGGTCAGTTGAGGCGCGACTCTCCCAGCGGGCGGTATCTGCAGCACTCCGGTTCCTTTTTTCCACCTCACTCGCGTTTTTGCATGAGAGGCGGCCAAGCCTCAATAAGGAGGTGTAGCAAGAAAATTGCTATTTTTACAAACAAGCTCTTTACGGAACAAAAAATGTGTATCGAGGCGCCGCAACGTGGTAATCGACTCAAACGAGCTTCATTGTTTCACGGAGGAGGTAGGACTTGAATATGTCGATATCGACTTTAACTGTGGGCTCTAGCTCCCTATGTGAGACTTTATCGGATCGAATGACTGTTACTGGCAGTTTATGGTTGCCGGCTATGGGCATTCTAACTTCTTCTAATGTTCTCTCCGTGTTCACTTCCTTACTTGTTCAGGCGACCTACGTGTTAGTTCTGTTATCATTACAATTTTCTCGTGCTACACAGAACTAATGCGAGATATTTTAACACTTCACCTGGATTATGAAATATTTGCAATAATCAGTATATGCGTAACAATTCATAATAATATTTTGAGTTGCCGGATTTGGAAGGGGTCGTGGTGGTTGTGGTGCAGGCAGGCGGCTAAGTTCAGCCGTCTCGCCTCGTAATGAGCAGCATCTGCGAATCGATGAGGTCGGTGCGCGTTTTATTAAGCGCCGAGATAAATTTGCATCGTCAAACAGGGACCGCGGTGGCGAGGCACGTTCGGCAAATAGAATAAATACGAAGCCCCTCGCTGCTCGCTCGCCTACCCCCTGGGCCTCTTATACAAACACAATTTGCCACTATTTATGTAACTACTATTTCCGAGAGTTGGCGTTGACATCGCATACCTGCAAAAGGTTGTGGAGTATGATCATTCATGTGCACGTTCGCATGCTGCATCTCGCGTGTACAAACCGGTACCCACGGCATCAACTCTCGCTCCATCGATCTGTCATTGCTGTTTTAAGATTTCTCGTTATTAAGTATTTTGCTTTCAAGTTCTAGTTAACTTTTGCCTGTTAGAAATGATAATATTATTGTATTATATATAGGTAAAATTATTTAGCTTTTTAAAATTGCATTTATAGTTTAAATATGTTGAGTGTAATTTGTTTTAAATAATTGTCTTCATGATAAGGTTGTGTCGTATTGTCTAGGCAAATATTCAGACATACTCAGAAATTTTTGTTTTTTTACAAAACTTTCACGAGAAAAAGTCTTCTTAAAAGTCTGCCTTTATCTTTGTAAACTTTTATATAGGATTACTCGGATAGAGTAGAAAAAGAAAATCTTTCATCCCACCTCATCATAAAGTATAATACCGTCGTTGGCAAGGTAATTCGCAGTTAAAAAGGACTTCTGAAAAAGGCTTGACAAAGTGGTTAGCCGGCGGCGGCGCAACGCTGTGTTCTCACAGGAGGAGAGGACTCTCGTTTACGGGCGTCGATTTTACAATAATTGCGGACAGCTCCTAAAGCTAGTGCTACGCGCGGGTCAGTAGCCGTCGTAAAATTTCACGACCACTTGTGCTCAGACAAAGCCGAAGGGATTCTCGAAGGGCTTAGACGAACGTGCAATTGAACAAACTTCGTTGTGATGCTGATTTGATGTGGACTCCGTAATGGAAATGTACAGTTTCGTTATCTGTATCGTTTGATCTCGGCGCGAGAGGAGCGGGCGTGCGCGATAAGACGTGATAAGGCACATCGTTTTACGTGCCGAAACGCCCGCGTTAATACGGCATATTGCTTGTTGGTATCTTATTAACCTCAATACATTCTTACATAGGTGGAAGTCTAATGACCCGAATGCTGTCAGATTTAGAAAAGATACCAGCTCGATTGTTGGAACAAGGGATCGACCGATGAACTTCGAGACGTGGAGACCGGCTGATCCAAATCCGTTGAAGAGTTCAATAAGCTGGGCTTAACATCGATCTTCGATCCGGCGATTACGTGCGGCGGCGTTGACGGATGTCAGCTTAACTTGTCTGTCACCGGCCAGCAAACACCCACCACATTAATCTCTATTCTCGCCGAGCAACACGTGGATTTACGCACCGACGAAAGTAATTTATATGAAAATCATTTCAACTTGACAATTTCGTGACTCTAATACTCTCGACACAGCCCAAGCTCTGGATTGGGATATATATAACGGTGAATGTCGATACGAAATGACACGATAAAAAGGTGTCAATTATTTCGAAGAATGAAGGATCAAAATAAACTTTACATATTTTTGCGGCTTAATCCACACGTTTTATTCACAATTCGATCAAAAGCTTTTTAATTCCGTAAATAATTATTTTATTGTGCCAGATTTACATTTTAACTGCGCGATGTCATGCCCTAACTGTTCTAGCATTAATACAGTCACTGACGTATCTAATTCGAGGTGAGTATACTGTTAAGAGAATATTGTTTGTGAGCGCGTGATTATCTTAAATTAATATTTCACTAATACCGATGTCGCTTGTCACGAGACAAAGAGGCCGGTATTGTTGGTGCATCGCGTCCGAGCGCGGGATGGCGCGGGCGAGCGCGAGCCTTTGTGTGTGCCGGAACAATATTACTGGCGTGTTGATAAATAGGAACAACTGTTGGCCAACAATGCGCCCCGTAACGCGATACGGTCGCGATCGACCGCCGGATTAATGACCGCCTCGCCTAAAAGAATGGACCATAATATTTATTATCAGATAAGCGCCCGCTACCGGGTAATTCGTATGTCTCAAACCACTATATCAGTCTCGGTGCATCGTCTATGCATTACTCATCTTCTGGCTCGCGATATCAATTCATGGATGTAAGTTTTATTTTGTAGATCGTTTTTGTTTCTGTGTTTCTAAGAGTTCTCACATTCACACGTTGTAGGTGTTCTCGTTTTATTATTTACATGACAGCTACTCGTTTTGAATATGAATTAAAATCATGGCTGCTACAAAAAAGAAACTATTGTTAGTTGAAATTACACCTCACAGAATTCGTGTATGTTGAAAAAGCGTAAGACGTTCGAAGAACTAATCAGTTTAGACTGCTTTTATATTATAATAGTTAATGCATCGATCCGCCCACGAGTCGAAAACCTATTGATCTTTAGCGCGTTAACGATCGCGTCGAAAGATGTGTGCACCCATACACATAATGAGAGTCCCCATGATCCAGCATTATAAATTTAAATAAATAGTCCCCATCATCCACCATTATAAATTTAAATAAATATTCGTATATTTTCGGAGCTTGAACTGCCTAGCTTAATCAGTATTTGATCAGCGATTAAAACACGTATTGGCGATCGTATCAGTTCGTTGATGAGAATTTGTCGTCTTAAGTAGTTCTTTCAATGCAACAAACTTAACCTGCTCGTTCTTATAAACATATAAAACTAAATTATTTTATGATCTAAGCACTTCGAAAACGGACGTGTTTACCCCAGTTTTCATAACCTTCTCCGTACAGACATGTGGGTATTGTACGGTCTTCTCAAAAACTACTTAAATGTATTATGTGCAAAGTTATATACTTTCAGATTCACAATATTATAACAGTATAAATTACACTACATGTGTAATGAAAGTATAAGAAACTATATTGAGGTTGTCAAACACAATGAAAATTGTAAGAAAAATACACAATAATTAGAAAATTATCATTTCATGAATAATAATATTATTATAATTAAATTACATATAAAATATCTTTCTCCATCAAGGATCGTCATAAGTTGATAACAAATATACAAAAGTATGTCGTTAAATCGTAATGCGATAAAAATTACAATTCGGGGAAATATTTAACTCGTAAATTTTATCTTAAGTTTGGAGGTTTTTAGAGGAATAAATACATATTTTTCATCATCATTACAATGCACTTAGAAATTCGTGTAGAGAAAATATACCTTGCACAATCTTACATCTTGAATACTTGTTTGTAAGAGTCGTGTCCATAATAGCAATGTCTGGGTTTCATGACTATAATATACACTTCTTTTATAGCTTCAAAACATTGTGTAATGAGCAAGCTTCGTTTCTAATGAATAAAGATAAAGCTCACCTTAGCGAGTAACGGACCTAAACCTCAAGTTGTAAAATAATACATCTCCACCTCGGCTCCGGCATGAAACATAATCATAATCCGTATAGTGCCCCATCGAGTCTCAGTTACGGGGAATTTCTCCGTTCCGCTCCCCGCTGAAATTTATAATCAAGTGGTGAGATGAACGACGCCTTAGCAACAGTAAATTAGTCAGGATAAATAGGTAACGCGCATAAATTTCACGTCTCGAGGCTCTGAATATTCAAATCTCGTTATAAAGACATTGATCAAGAGAGAACAAGTTACGCGACACTCGGGTTTCGCTCTTCGATTCGTGCCCGATAACGTACAATATTCGTGATAGGTTCTTTTTTCGTTTCTCATAATTACGATTTATATCTTCGGATGCTCCGTGTCGCGCCTGTTGACTTTGCGGCAGACGCAAAGAGCCTCAAGTTTCGATGATTTATTCACTTTTGTTCGCATTCAAATTTTATTTTTACGACTTCGTAACACTGGACAGCTTTATTGCGCTTCAGCTTGTTAACCATCTAGAGTATTCTGGCATATGTAATTAAAATGCGTGTTCACTATCTTTTACGTGTCAGTTATTTTTATCTGAAGCGGTACAATAAAACACAAATGAGGTAAGCATTATATAAAGGAAGTAATGTGACGGTGATCCATCTTATAGTAGTTTGTGTGTTTCCAGGAGTAAATTAGGTATATGGTGCGGACGACTGATAGCCGGCGCTAATCGATGTACCCTATACCTAAATGAAATTAACACGAATTATTGGTTTAGTTGTTTATTTATCATGTCTTTTTACTATTGTTCTATTACTATTGTGCGGTCAAATACACTTTGTGTGGGTGGGTAACTTTATTGATTTATTCCATTATATGAACAGGACAAGGATCAGGTTTTGAACAATTGGACATTCCACACATGACTCATGAAATTGATAACGCCTCAAACGCGCGTTAGACGTGGAATTACTACTTCGCGTAAAGGTTTTTTTAAGTGTAAGGTTTAAAGATTTTGGTCGCCCTGTCAACTTTTTTCACTGCCAACTGATCTAGCGTTTTTAAGTACGTGACTAAATGCAACTATTGTCTCTTTATTCAAAAACGATTAAGGTGTGAAGTGAAATAAGATGGGTACTAGAAAAGGCGACAGTGTCAACGCTCGCGGAGACGGCGGCGGTGGCGCGTTGTGGCGATCGTTACAATTAGCGGCGATTGGTCGCGGTGCGGCGCGGGCGCGCACGGATAGCCGCCTTCCCATAGTCACCTGCGGCCCTTCACACTGTCACAGACAACATTTAATTAACTTTTTGTCTTCGGGACAATTCGCTCGGATTTCCGTCGCTATACTCCTCTGCACGAATGACTTTTGAAAACGAAAGATTTTCCCGTCATTGAGCCTAATGGTCACCCAAACAATGGGAATTTACTTAAAATCTATGGAGCTTGCACCAGCCTTTCATTCTCTAATTGAGCGAAGATAGTGTGGAAATAATTTCTTCATCATTATAGGTATACTGCGGAAGCAATGTTTATTGAAATCTATTGGGTCGATGGCCCACTGTTTCATTTCGTCACTTCTCCAATTTGCTGAGGAATGTAGGTTTGGAAATCTATAGGCTAGAAAGAAAAAATTGTAATCCATTAGCATGCGGTAGATGCCTAGTTTTCGCTAGCAATCTCATTCCGCGTACTATCTGTTAAAATTCACCGCATGATGAACGTGAACTCGTTGAGCATTGCACTTGACCGCAACGGGGTTCAAGTTCGAGTGTGCAGACGCTCGCATTCGCACAGTTGCGCAAACGACTTGCCCACTCCGGCGCATCAGAAACGACGTCGAGAGATGACTCATCACTAGGGACATTCATTTTAATTTTTATGGGTGCTGTGTTGAATAGAATATGTTTTCCTAATATTTTCCCGTATGCATAGGCAATGTGGTACAGAATTAAGTGGGCAGAACTTTTCATTTCTATTATTCATCCCGAAGGCTTTTTTTTATAATATTAATAACGCACACACTGAACATAGCCCCGCACTAGGGAAACCCTGTGTCACGGGTACCATGGATACACACATAGACAACCACAAATTACACCCAAACTCACGAGAGAAATAAATGTGGGCCATACAAATATTTCTTCCTGCCCGGGAATCGAACTTGGGACCTCTGTGTGGCAGTCCGGCAATCCAAAAAAAGGCATGGTAACCATTCGGCCACGGAGGCAGTAAGTATCGGAGGCTTTAGTTAAGTATCGTTTTCAAACACGATACCTATACAATAAAACTACACTAAAAAACTGCCTAAATAATTTAGCATACGAGGGTCAAACTGAAAGTTCTTGAAATATATACTCAGTAATATTGGCAAAGAGTTCTATTTTCAAATTTAAGACTTATTTTTTTATTATATTGTTTATAAGTGGCCAGTTCTAAGAACTTTCAGTTTGACCCTCGTATTGAAAGGAATATTGTGTAATTGATGTGGCGTTTTGTTTACAATTCTAGATATGGGCACCAATATACATATGTACATTGTTAGGAGTTGCTAAGATTATTGTGGAGAAAGTTATTAGATATTTACATATTAATATGACTTAATTTTAATACCTCCAACTTAAGGTTCGTCGATATTAGTTAAAATCGCAAGTTACATCAATCATCATAAATGTCAGTGTTAAAATCTCGTTTATACAAATATGTTGCGTTTACTTCAATGTTTATTCATGGACCTGAGTAGGTGAGAGTCTCGATTGATTAAGTATGTGGTCTATTTACTCGTTTAGTATTTTTGCACGAGTTATTACTTGCACTCATTAAACGATGTCAATAAATTAAATAAACTCGAATGATTTAGTATATGTTTGTTCAAGAACCGCCACTAGTACAGTCGCGTGCTTTCTTGTTAAAAATAAGTAGTAAAGCTGGAATAAAAAAATCCGAAGTGATTCTGTAATTTCGGCAGTTCCTACTTTTAATTAAAGACTACAACGTCGGCTGTTGGCGTCGTTAACTAATTACCGGCGTCCACATAATACTTGCAAAGCGAAGTCGACCCCCAGTTAGATGTCAAAACCCCATGGATGCATACAGTTGTGTTGTGTGAACATCAACCTGTCTCACTCATACACTCGCATCACTAACATTCTTATGCAAATGTATAAGATTGGAGCCGAACAAAAACAACGATTAATCGAAGTCAAAAGTAAATCGAGCGTGCGCGGCGGCTCTGGGTTTGCGCGCTGCCTCTTTAATTGCTCTTTGATAACCGGTAATAGTTGTATAAATGCACCCATTATAGTTTCTTTCATTTATATTGATCACATGAATGCCGATCAGAGTTAAAATTTACGCGGCGTTGTGCAGTCGTGAGGAATCCCAGCGGCAGAGGGAAGTCCACTACGAATTTCTAGCACGCTCCACCTCTGTTCAACTTGTAATGTGAGCCCGGCGCGGGTTTAATTTGCTTTTTCGGCTGCGTCGTTTCTTTTCTCTGTTATCAGTAGTTTTATGATACGACGCTTTTCTAACACGTGAAATATTATTCTACTGTTAATATATTTTTGTTAAACTTGCGTTTCAGTTTTGCGATTAAAAGGAGAAACTTATGACAATTTAAAACAAATAAAACGAGTAGTTATGTATTATTTCTTGCAATCATTTACCTTTCTTAATTCAAGTGATATTTTATTGCAAATTGAAATTGTTTAATAATAAATTGAACACACCTCTGTTTGGAGCCGGATATACAACTGAAATTTCAATTACAATCGACGTGTCATTACGGCCTGTGCTTCGATTGAGGGCGTTTAATTGCTTAAATAAATATTTTCTTTGATTTATACCTTGTGTTCATTTAAAAAGCCATTGGGGTTGAGGCTGGTAACAAAACACACTCGCTGATAAAACGAGTTCATGGACGGGGAGGTTTTGTGCTATTTTATTGATGGGTAGCATAGTTGACGGACAAACCATATTCGTCTGGTTTAATCTCGCTTGACATAGGCTGCGAACGTTTACGAGGGCAGCTTGTGCGTCACTACGTTTTATGTTCCACTCTTAAATAATGCGTATTCTTTTTGTGTGATGCTGGAAAATAGGCGTAGCCTATTTTGTCGTATTTTTTACGAGTTTCCCAACCACGCTTGTCGTTTTGACTAACATTTATTATTTATGAAGTTTTGTATTAAGAGATTTGTTATTAACTCGTTCATAAAGAGTACTTAAATATTACCGCACTCCAAAAGACAACTATTTTCCTTTGTGCCATGTTTATATTGATTCAGTGTAATAATTACGCGATCCCGTCGACGTTTTATATAAAAGAAAGTACAGCTACGACAGTAGTAAGATAATTGCCGTTGTGATGATCATATCGAATGACTAAAAACATATGCGTTAGGTTAAAAAACCTATTTTTGCCATTAGAAAGTTCAATAACATTTGTATATGTACTTGTATCACCTCATACAAACAAGTTGGTGCTCACCGTACTGTCTTAATGTAACGTTTAAATGCGTGTGTGTGTAAATAATTGAATTTTGTCAATACGTATACGTAAGTATCAACAGATACTTCTCTATGGAGAAACAGTAGGCGGCAACTACACAGAAAACAGTTGGAAATTGCACTGTTAAGGTGGTCTGGTAATCTCGCTGGCCTATTACCACCAAAAATTGCCATTAATTGCTTGCGCGCACTCGCTCTGTGAAGATTCGGCGCTGTTCAGCTCATCTAGGGATAAATACGCGGCTGAAGTAAAATGTCCCGTAAATTATTATTATTGAATATGTTAACGGAAGAAGAATCAGATGAAACCATCTTCTTTAAATCTCAAATAGTACGTTCCCCACAATCTCGTCATTAATATTAATACCCATCGCGAGCTCGCGCGAAATCGTGCGGGCTCTCGCGAGATCGCACGAGCTCGCGCGACAAATCGTGTTTCCGTTGCAGAGTATAATGCTCTATGTAGGCAGCAATACGGTTCAACAAATATTTCAACTCTCTCCTCGCCAATTCTCGTCAATCTAGACCTTTTCCACCGAAGACGCGCGAGTAGAGGTTTACTTAATTTTCCTGGCCTCGCTTAGCGCAGCTCCGGTGTAAAAGGGTTAAGCGTTAAGCGGAGCTAAGTATTGGTACATACAAAATAGCGAAAGATGTGTGCGAGTAATGTGTGAGAGGGATGCGGGCGAAGAATGTGTTCAAAATGGTGTAGGAAACTAGAGCTACTGAAAGTATGACACTAACTGACCCTGACACATCGCCACGGCTCACTCAACCACACTGTACTTCGCCCGCGCATAGCTGAAAAGAGTCCATACCGCATCCTCGCACCGCGCCGCTGCACATCCTCGCACCGCCTCGCTACCTCGCACATCTCTGGTGGAAAGGCAGCCTAAACTAAAGCCCGTAGTTGGTTTTTTGAGATCCATATAGCCAAATGGGGTACCTCGTACTATCATATTCTGATATTTAATTTTACGATAAACGCCGTTACAGCCCCTGAACGGGTTAATACATATGTGGGCCCAGAGAACTTACTTTTTACTAATAAATACCAGACGTAATAAAACAAACTTTAATTAGTATATAGAATCTAAATAGTTAAAATTTTCTTAAATGATATCGTTTAATTTGAGATGCATTTTGCTTTGAAAAAATGCCACGAGCATTAATAGAATGTGTGTTGCGCAGAACCGCGCTCTTCCGGCAATTTACGGACTGGGATGGAGTCTTTGGGGTTGCCTCTAGAGATAAGTTAAAAAAAAAACAACCTTTTTGTGTCATCTTACCGTCGTTATTTATGAAAATTTAATTTGTCTTAAGTAGCCCTTATGAAAAATAGTGACAAAAGGAATATTAATATAACGACCAAAAATATCTGTAACCGTTTTAATTGTTGTATTCACAAAGTCACAAATTTATTTATTTTAGTAGCAGCAGAGCTCCTTGTCAAAGGCTTCGGCCAGTGAACTACAGCCTCCTTACCTAGTTCTGCCGTCAAGCAGTAACGTGAGTATTACTATGTTCCGGTTTTAAAGAGTGCTGGGACTTGGAACTTGTTAACTTATGTCTCAGGGTGACACAGTGGCAGTGCCCTTCAGATCTTTGCAATTTAAAGTTCTGAGTGACACTGCAATTACTACGGACGGGCATGTAGCTAACCACCACGCGCACGACTTGTTATTATAAAACTTGGACTTTGGACTTCTACAATGTACAGGTTAATTAATTTTACTTAAATCTATTTTCAAAGTGCAACTTCTAGATTTTATTACTCCTTCATAGGGTGTTTAGCTGTAATATTGATTACCTATGTCTATCGAAGTTGCCTGGAAGAAATTTCTACTTAACAATAAGCGGCCTGTTGTACGTTAAGTTATCCTATTATACTTATATTTTTGTTCTATGTTGTCATTTTCATAATTAATTTGCAAAAAATAATATATCACTTTATTCATTCGTTTCATTCACCTCAGGAATAAAATAGTTTTTTTTTGGTAGATCGTTGAATGACACTTGGAAACCCTAGTATTTAATGGGAAAATCATCACAACCTCAAGGCCACAGATATTGGTTTAGATTGTGTCAACAAAAAATCTGTGAGTTTGGTTATTTAGTATACAATATAGGATCGAGCTGTTTTTGTATATAGCTCTCGGGGGAATAAGTAATGTAATCCCAAATGTGTATTCCCAAATAGGGGAATAGTCCATCACCAAATTAATCTCTTTAAATTCCTATTCACACCAAAGAAAAGTTTATTTCGTGGGAAAGGATACATAGTACGTTTACAATGATCATTTACTCGGAGATGTATTGGTTGGGAAGTCGAGTACTAAACTTATTTACGACTTTGGTTTCTCGAATCTTACTTTATTGTCTAACTTAGAGCCTATTTAGTTAAATGCACTTAGAAAAAAAAGTTTTTTGTTTTTGGCTTAAGTAGCTATAAATCCTGCCGTCTTTTAAAATGAACATTCGGAAAATTGTCTTATTTTATTGCATTCCAAGTGTAAGTTTTTTAAAAAAATGCACCCATTGTAGAGCAAACAAATTTTATACACAGTTCACATATGATTTGTTTTGGTTGAAAAATGCTATGCTAATGTTTCCATAGCTATGGTAAAAATTCAAATTCATTAAAAATGCTTTTTTACAATTATTAATACAAAGATTGAATGCAACGAAATATTCCTTCGACTTGATAGGGCTCGAACTTGCGTCTTTATGCCTAAATAGAGCGATAGTTCTACCAACTTAACTTACAAGATCGGTTTTTTAGACTTTTTTGCCGTAGCACTTTGTTAGATTTAGATTATAAAATAAGTTGTGTTCGTTATTCTAGCTTTATTTTTACAGGAGGAATTAAGGAGATGTACCAGCCTTTTTTTATGTGTTTATACGAGTTTTACACAAATTTCGCATACTCAGGTAAATGGTAGTGCCTGAGTTGCAATTTGTCCTAGGAGTAGAAACATAAAATGTGATTGCTTTCTCGAACCCGTTGTCTGTGGACTCCCAATCAGAGACCCCGACACGTCCAGGCTAGGAATGTCATTTAACGCTGCTGACTGTACACAGAATTTTAGGACTGAACTTAAATTGAAAACTTTCTTCGAACTTTGATTAAAGTATGGCCGTTTTGACGTTTGTCCGCTTATCAAGTTTCGTATTAATTCATAACTACGTTGAAGTAGTTAATTGATGTACTAAATTGTCAATATTGACGTGCAGTAAAATTTATGGATGTATAATTTTGCGACACAACTCGGCATTTGTTTTTTGAAATTCGAAATTTGAAAATGAAATCTAGGAAGTTCGACAACGTTGCGACGCGTCATGTTTTTCGCCTATAGCATATTCATCTATATTTTCAAATTATTAAGGTATAAATTTGTGCTTTGCAAATATGGAATCGAGCGGCGACGTGCGTCACTTGGGCGCCGTGAGGCGTCTGACGCCGACCAAACTGTGATCCTGACGCACTAATGCGAGCGTCGTCGCGCATCGTTTAGCCGTAGTTGAAAAACAGGACGCGACGTGACGCTTCGACTCTGCGCCAGTGTGAGTTGAGCCTTAGAGGATTGCTGGCCAGCACTTCTACCTCCGGCAAACTCGCGTCACAGCTCAATGCAAAACAAAGCAGTTTCGAATTGACGATATAATACTAAGTAAACATTTTTATTTTCGTTTTATTAAAACTTTTTAATTAGCTATACCCTTTGCAATACTAGTTATAAATCTAAAAACCCATAGATGTGGCTCACATTTGATTACAATTTTTTCGATAATGATTTGAGATTTGACCTCACTATTGTAATCTGTCAAAACGGCCATTGTAGCGTGCCGGTACTGTAAATTCTAGTAACTAGACAATGAATTTTGATTTCCTGCTATATGTGAGGTATAAAATTAAGTGTCAAAATAATTTGAACATCTAAGATTAAACAGAATAAAGGTTTTGTTTTGTATGTTTAGATACATCTGAAATCTGATAATAGGCTATACTTTATTCAACTGCAACATAGAGACGGACAATGAATAATTCGATGTTTTACTATAACAATTGTGTTGCGACCAAAGTGCGCTCGAGTGCTTAGTTTACAAAAAAACAACGTACATATTGCAGTTAAAGTATACGTGCAACCTGTTC
Organism: Hyposmocoma kahamanoa; assembly: GCF_003589595.1. Classification (NCBI taxonomy): domain Eukaryota; kingdom Metazoa; phylum Arthropoda; class Insecta; order Lepidoptera; family Cosmopterigidae; genus Hyposmocoma; species Hyposmocoma kahamanoa. Next base: position 14,359,417 of record NW_020653850.1, read on the forward strand.
GACGTGTAAAACTTGTGCAACGAGGGTGGGTTTGTGCAATTCTCGTCAGCAGGTATTGACATGTGGGGTGTTATCCGACCGCAGAAGCGTGACGCTGCGATTTTCCAACTCATGCGCTACCACGCCAACGTCACCATGCACATTGTGTCGAACACCTGCGCTTTTTTTTGTCGCATCGTTCTGCTTACTGAACATGACGCGAGTACTTATGAGCACTTTCTTTTACTACCATATGCTCTTAAAATGACTTATATTTAGAACCACTCGAGTCTACAGTAGCGATATACCATTTTTGTGGCGAACGAGTGACGAGCGCTGGGAGAATGCAGCACGCATTTTAATATCGCTGGTTCCGCTGAATCGCTCGGCCCCGTTATGTCAGACACGAAGATACATCCCGCCACACGCCCAACGTTTCCCCGAGTCGTAAACTCGCCAAGTTTTGAACTCGGTTAAGCTCGACGGAATAGCTATTCTGAAATTTCAGCAACGCATATGCAAATGTCAGCTCTCGACACTGATTGTACGAGTGGCATAGGGAAAATTCATGCATTTACATTAAATTTACCGAAATTGGATCCTGTCGTCGTAGTTTATGTACAAGCGCACTGTGTCACATGCGTGCTACACTTGATATTTACGATTTTCAATCGCATCTGTCGCACGGCGTGAGTTTATAGTGTAAGCCATGACAAGCGTCACTAGGCAAACGATTAATTTCTCTCTGCCACCTTTCTCTTGGAATTGCAATACCAAATCGGCAGTAGTATAAAATGTAAATACTCATCGATTGCAAATGGATCAGTTCTTCTCTAAACTAATTTAGTTAACCAAAGTTGTGATTCTTGGCGAATTCTATTACCATACAACCTCGTAAAGGAATGCGCTGCTTTCTGCCTTTGTTTATCGTTTTTAATCAGAGCTGACTGGTTATTGCCGCGATTATTGAAACGTTGCTGCGTATGAGGATTAACTAATCGAATGATTGTTTACAACGAGCATTGCTTGCGTCGCCACCTGCAACAGCTCCGCGTATAATGAATGTTGGCGACATTAATTACTGTTTTAATGCCATTTTTATGGCCACTTCTTTATCGGCTCATGTGAGATTACGTGTTCAACCTGATTACCTTTGCTTTTTGCCGATGACTCAACGTCGAGTTGGGATATGGGATCACTAATTTTATTTCATAGGAAATGTTGCCATCAGTGGTGCATTAAAATAAACTTCGTCGATGTCTTATGTCTGTTTCCGGATTTCGGGTTTCTTTATTAACAAACTACTTTGTACTTTTGTCTTGCCTGTGATGAATCTCGGTCGCACTGTCGGACACCCTGAGCTAATTGTATCAGCGTTCCAATAAGTAGGGCGGCCGTTCTCTCTAATTTGCGGGTAATACAGCGCGAGAGCTTGGAAAGGCAATAAATTGGCGCTGCGATCGATCGGCGCCCGCGCACAAATCAAACGGAACGTCGAAACAGGGTATGTCCTATTCGCTCCTTAAATATTTTGCCCTTGTGAACTCATATTAAGCTTAACTATAACTTAACAAAACAAATTACAAATTTTCACCAAACAATTATAATGTTAATGTAAAGGGATTTCTTCTAAGTAACCTTTGAATAATTGAAAGGAAAGTTGATTCCTGGGTTGGCACTTAAATTTAATACGGTTTTTTTGTTATCTTGAAGTGTCCATTTATTTGTTATTACTACTTTGACATTTATTTATTTTTGTGAAAACACTAGTTCGTTATTATTATTATTGACACAAAGATGGAACAAGCACAAAGATCAAAGACCGAAAGATCAGAAGAAAGATCAGGAGATCGAAAGAACAAAAGAAAGAAAGAAGAGAAAATATCATTTGATCTGACTCGAGCCGGTGTTTGTATAACCGAGGCTACCGCTCTTCCAACTGTACAGAACGAGTGAGCAGATCTTTCCAATTTCTCTGTGTTCGTTGCAGAATTTTGTATTGAGTTTTTAGTTATAGAACTTACTTTGTGTTTATTTTTCAGATTTTTTTTTCCACACGTTCGTTCATTATATTTTTGAGCTCTACAATAGCACTTTATGCAATTCGACCGGTCTAATTCTAATAAATATTGTAAGTTGTAAGTACATTTTCAGAATTTGCGTACACCAGTAACAATTAGATAGGGTAAGTTGTAGTTCGAATTTCACGGAGCGAACAGTTGTGGGCGAGTTAGGAAGATGCCGTCACAACAATGGCGTACACAGCTGCGGGGGCGATCGTGCCAACCGGCGCTTATCGTCGAAACCAACTTATTCTAGGACGTAAATATTGGAAACTATACAAATCGTTTGTCTTACAGTTATACCCGTAGATTACGCATCGACAAGCCACATAGATTAAGAAGTGTATTTGACGTATTTTGTTACTATGAAAACGATATTTTTTTTTGAAATCGAATATATAGACAACTTTTTTTTATAATATCAAGTTGTGGGTCGAACAATTCGTGCGCATGATGGTGAGAAGCACGCCTATCCATAACAGTTGCAGTGCCAATCAGAGCTTTAAATCGTAAAGATCTTGGGGCACTGCCACTGCTCCCGTCACCCTCAGACATAAATTGACCAGTCTCATCCTGTAAATTCACTCGCACCCTTACCCTTCCAAACCGGAATGCAGTAATGGCAGCAGGTGGCATTGCTTCTCTGGACGATCTCTTTCAGAAGGAGCTCTACCGCTACTAAACTTGTGACTCCACAAGTTATGAACCGTTATTTCGCCATAAATATGTTCGTCACTGTTACAAGTTTAATGTACGTCAATAGATGATAAAACTCTATATAGGTATTGAGAGTCTGTAATAGAGAAAAAGCATGAATGAATGTAAGTTTTTGTTGACCTGTCACTGCTTCCGGAGAGTCGGTCGCACGGCTGCGGCGCGCGTGGAGAATCGCCGTACGCGTCGGACCGTGCGCACTTGACTGCCGTTGCATGCTCCACTGCCCATTACCGATCAAAAACGAAGAAAACCACTGATCGTCATGGGACACCGTTCGGTTAACGTGCCGAGATCCTGCTCTCACTCGGTAAGCTTCGATTCAGTTATTCGACTTCGATTCGTAACAGATGGTTGCAGCTAGTCCATTTCGTTGGAGTACATACACATACACTATGCTATTTTCATAGCAATAGCTATGTACATCAGCGAAACAAGACAATAGTCTTGTTTATCTGTCTTATGTATTAAGCAGCTTGTTACTAATACAGAACACGTACATTTCCATAAATACGTACGTGAATAAATATTTTACAAGTTGATACAACATTCACTTCGCGAAAAAATGTATCAGATGAAAATAACGTAAAGAAATCGAGAGAGATTACCGTGGGGTATATTACGAAACAGTTCACGTAGAATGCTCATCGCGAAGTGGATTCACTAAAAAAAAAAAAAAAAAACAGTAAGGCGAAGCAACAGGTAGACGTCCAATTAGAGAGGAGCTTGAGTGGTCGACGCGCCGCGCGACATCGAGCTTTGACGGCCCTCCACAAAAACCAGGCCCGTTTCGCCTGCGACTGTACTAGACCGCTTTTTGCACCCGCAAACTTGTCGCGCTTCACTTTGACTTTCACAACCTCCGTGCAAAGCGCCACACCAGCACCCAAGGTAAACTTGGAACATTGGAACAAAAAATATGAATCTTCAAATTTATACCTTAATCGCTCCCCTTATCACCGTTGTATCTTTTCTAAATTACTCGATGTCGGCTAACAAGTAATGTTATTTTTTCTTAAAATCGATTTCTACTGATACGAAGTTGGCATTAAAATATATCGCTATAATTTACAACACGAAAGTTACTGCATCGCTTATCGATTAATCTGCGGTGAATTCTTACTAACATTTTCAATTTAACTCGAAATATTATTCGTAAGCGATAAATCAGTGGTGTCCTCAGGCCCTGCGACAATTTTGGGACGAGTAACTTTAATTCTTAATTATAGCCTTACTCGACGTGTCGTATTTATTTTACTTTGGGAAATTACCCTCCCGGAGATTCGCCAATAAATTTCCGCACGCTATCAATAATTAAGTAATCATTCCTCTGACAAAGCATTTCACAATTTTCAGTCATACAAGGTTATTTTCTCAAAACAGCAACTGCTTAACTTTATCTAAATATTCTTAAACGGTGTTTGCATATTACACATACCATTACAATTAACTATAATCACAATATTACATACGATTCTTTTTAACAATGTCTTGAAAGGAAATAGAAAAAAATAAGTTTCTCTAACTCTCTTATCGTAATTTCTTTCTTTCTAATTATTGTATTTACAGGTCAATTTTTAAAACTGACGGTTTTTTATACCTGGCATCAATTTAGTGTGTCATCCCATTAACAGTACAATGTGAATTGACAACAAAACACTGCCCATTGTTTACATAGCTCTCGGTATACGTGACATTCCAGTAGTGGAATTTTAATTTACAATTTGTCCCTCAATTTTTGGGGTCTGCTCGGAACGCGAGCGGTAATGGGAAGGCATTCGGCGGCGCAGTCGCACGCTGTCCTCACTATACAATAATCTGGATTAATCGTAATTGGCGACTTTTTGCTACGCAGTTTTAATTCTCCTTCACCAACGCATCGAGGATCGACGTGTAGTCCAGTTAACGGAGCGGATGAGCCTTGGTGACGTAGTTTTAATGACATAATCCAGATACCGCTGACTCGATTAACCCAGCTGGGTAGCAGCTAGTGGCCACTGGTTGCTAAACACCCTATCTTTACGTGTAGGGAATAGCCGCCCGGCTACTATGTACCGGCTAGAGTGCCGTATTAGTTATTATCTGTCGGATCGCAGCGGCGGCAGCAGCGGCACCGAGTCCAACTGACGTTTCATCGATTTACCGCGCTGCCTCGTTATTGATCATTTGCTCTGATTACATGCGCGCGCCCTCTGTATATAACACCGGATGCCATTTATAAAATGTTGCATAATTGATGCAATTATTCTGTGCCTATAGCAATTCCAATATTGTATTACAATCAACTGTTTAGTTGCCGACGAGAGTTGACTCGTTCCACTTGATATTCTTCGAATTAAGATACGTGTGGCGCGGCGTGGACGCAGGCTGGTGGAAGCTCATCAGATAAACGCGCGTGACTTCACACGACGCGGGCGGCTGTGTTTGCTGCTATAGTTTTTATTGCTTTTTTACCCGATAGCGCAAACGTGACCTCTGCTTGCTTTCTTTGCACTCTTCTGTTGGCTTCATTCTTTTTTCACTAATGGAGTCATTCCGACTAGAGTTTAATGAGGAATTTTAACAATCCCCAGAAATTGGCGTGAGTCGGATGATATACCGTTCGATGTAATAGTAGCACTAAAAATTTTGTGTCGTCCATACCACTTTCGGTAGCCGTATAAAGAAATACAGGGCTATCAAATTAGACACGTAAGACACGTTTATGCCTATAATAATTTAAACTTTTTATTTTATGGTTCCTAGATTTACTGTTTCACTCGGTCAATTTATAACTGATTTTGGTTTTATTTTAGGTATTTGCATTTTATGTGGACCGAATAAAAGCGTCATTATTTTTAACATTGTATGACTATTACCTTGCGATATGTGACTGTGTCAGCTGCGTTAGCAGATATCTCAATTGGAGGTGTAGCGGCGTTTCGATTAAGTGACTTGTACCCTGTTCTCATGATACTTTAATCTTTAATGCCATAATTAATAACATATCCGAGCTGACAAGGTGTTTAACTGTGGACCCGCCCATAATGGAGTACCGAGATATTAAACCGGCTTAAAAAGTATTGCATTTTCCCTCTTGTCATATTATGCAGCAAGTAAAGAATGACTTGAAGACAATAACATTTCGAATTTGTGTTCGGCATCAAAAATTTAAGTGTTTTCTGTGAGTGGCATCGCAACGATAGAATTAATTGGAGAGGAGATGCTGCATGGTATCTGGAGCAAGCGTTTGCCTCTCACCATGACTGATGAGTGTACGCGACAATATGATTTAGTAGGACGAATTAAGGCTTTGCCATATCGTTAATGAAAGATCTAAATTTATTTTATCCAGTTTTCACTTTTCACCTCTTTCGCGTACAGAATCTTGGTCAGTGCAGTTACTCTGCTTATGTTATAAACGTTAGGGCAATTTCTCTTTTAAAATGACGACTGTTGAGTTCTTTAAAAGCTGTTAACATGTTTATAGTTCACGGGTTTCTTAGCGCGTACATAACATTCGTTCTGTTGCTTTACTGCTAATACGTCCAGTCGTAATTGCCCTCTTGAACGAATCGTTTATCATATTAGAAGATTGAAATGGCTGCGAGCGAGTTTAATCGCATTCTAATTTGAGTTTCGTTACATAAATGTAGTAATGCATGTGCATTTCGCGTCTAACTTCATTAAAACTATAAATATGTCTCGTTAAAAATATTTTAAGATTAAGTATATGTAATATTTTGAGGATGGTTGATTTAAAATGCGCCGTTTTGTTCGCCATTGCTTTATGCGGAGGAAATTAACGATGATTTGTGGTTCGACTCTGTCGGTAGTGGGCGCGGTTTCCCCGCGGTCAGAGTTTAATTACAAATACCCGATGATTGTGTCAAATTAACCGTTAATTTGATTTGTAACCACCGTGACAAAGCAATTACTCGCGTTTTATTCGAACACCAAGTTATACGTCATGATTTGTATTTGTTTACTCAAGAATTTGTTAGTTAATTATGAACAACGTTTCACCTGACGGTTTTCACTCTCGCATAGACACGAAGACAAATGTAGGGAATTTCTTTTCATTAAGACTACATTAAATACATGTGTGTTGTTACGTCCGCGAGGGAAGGCGATGAAACCCAAGGCTGTATATAATAAATCAACGCTCTACGACTGTATTTCTTTCGTAATCAGCTCATATCGGTGCGGTGGTGGTGCCCGCCTAATTATTGTCGACTTTTACGATCGACGTAACGAGTTTTCACTTGGATCCAATCACGATTTTACGCCGCACACATTTCTGATTTTAATTATTGATGATTTTTTTTTATCATATTTAAAAAAAATGCAACTATAGGCAGAAAGGTAACAATACGGTGTCCCTATTGAAACGATATGTAGGTCGATGAAATGTTTTGATAAAGTACATTTAGAGTTCGAGTTTTATCTTTTACATTATTAGATAGTTTACGTTAACAAGACCGGACATTTAACCAAATATACAACGAATTTGAATAATCACAGTATACTTGGGCGCATTTTATAAGATAACATTCAAAATAGATAGACCATTTGCATATTACAAACCGAATATTGACAAAAACTCATCAGATTGTCTCTTC